>NW_023270855.1:53017845-53039589 GCF_011800145.1 Mirounga leonina | reverse complement strand
AAGAAAGAAAGAAAGAAAGAAAGAAAGAAAGAAAGAAAGAAAGAAAGTTTCTTTCCTGCAGGACTTGTCAGGGCCTTCAAGATGAAAACCGTGAGCTAGGGCTACCAACAGCTAATGTTGATCAAGCACTTCCTCTGCACCTGTGTGTGTGCCCACACCTCAGCACTATTGGCATTTGGGGCTGGATAAGTCGCTGTGTTTGGCAGGGGGCGGGGTAGGCTGGTCGGCGCTTTGTAAGCCGATCACCAGAGTCCCTGGTTTCTGCTCACTAAATGCCAGGAGCACCCTCCTCCTAAGTAGTGACAACCAAAAATGTCCCCGGACACTCTCAAAGGTCTCCTAAGAGGCAGAACCACCCCCCCGTTAGTAGAAAGCCATTGTTCTCTACTCAAAACGTTTATTAGGCACTTACCATAGGGTAGTGCTGTCTGAGAGAAAGGCAGTTTGGCCTCCATATGTAGTTTTACACTTTGTAGCTACCCCATTAAAAACATAGAAACGAGTAACCTTAGTAGTATGTTTAACCCAAAACATACCTGATCCTATCATTTCAACATGTAATTAATATAAAAACATCAGGGCGCCTGGGTGGCTCAGATGGTTAAGCGTCTGCCTTCGGCTCAGGTCATGATCCCAGGGTCCTGGGATCGAGTCCCTCCTCGGGGGGGAAGCCTGCTTCTCCCTCTCCCCCTCCCGCTGCTTGTGTTCCTGCTCTCGCTATCTCTGTCTCTGTCAAATAAATAAATAAAATCTTAAAAAATATATATATAAAAACATCATGAGATATTTCACCTTTTTTTTTTTTTAATTCATTTGAGACACAGAGATACAGAGAGAGAGAGAGAGACGGAGAGAGCATGAGCAGGGAGAGAGGCAGAGGGAGAGGGAGAAGCAGGCTCCCCGCTGAGCAGGAAGCCCGATGCGGGGCCGATCACAGGACGCTGGGATCATGACCTGAGCCGAAGGCAGACGCTTAACCATCTGAGCCACCCAGGCGCCCCGAGATATTTCACCTTTTTATATGAAGTCTTCAGAAGCCACGGTGCGGTTCATTTACGCTTACAGTGCATCGTGACTTAGACCAGCCCCAGGTAGCTGTGGCCGCGTCCTGGGACCGCACAGTTCTAAGCGTAGCTAGCATTTACTCAGACTGAAGCCACCTTGCATGCGTTTGCTCGTGTAATCCTTAGGACAACTTATTCTTAGCCCCACTGTACAGATGAGAAAACCAAGGCCCAGAGAGCTAACTCACCCAAGATCACACAGCTAATAAACGGCCCAGCTGACGTGAACCCAGTTTCCCTGTAGGTCACCCTGATGCTCCGGCATAAGGGACTTCGTGTGGTGTTTCCCAAACTTGCACAGAGATGGCACCCTCTTATCTCTGAGCTAGAGTCCTATGGAGCCCACTGGCCTGCATTCCTGCCCAGCCTCCTCCCACCTGCGCCTCAGGGCCACCAGAACTACCTGCTCCCTGGGCAACTGTATATCTGATCTCATTTTGTCAAGTCCTCTAACATGTTCCATAGCTCCCCAGTGCTTTCAGATCCACCCACCCACCCACCCACACACACACCCCTTGAGAGGCCCTTCTCAGTCCCACTAGCCTCTCTCATCTCCCACCTCCCCCGGCCACCACCCCACCACCGGGACCTGCACGGTCTCCTCTGAGAACTCCCTGTTGGTCCAAACCCCAGGCCTTTTCACATGAGGTCTCCTCCCCCTGGCCAACTTGATGCATCCTTCAAGGTTCAAACCCTCCCTCCTCTGGAGAGACTTTCCTTCTCCTTCCCTCCCTGGCAGAGTTCAGGGATTTCCTCCCCCGGCCCCGCGGCAGGCCTCTACAACACAGACCTTATCACTCTAAGCAGCAATGATCTGGTTCCATGGCCCATCCCCCTCTCTGCCACCTCCACCCCCACCCCCTCTGTCCAGAGCACCCAGCACCAGCCTGGCACCCAATGTGCATCGCTAGAAAGTCCCAGAGTTCATGAATCAGGCAGAGCTCTGTTCCCTACTTCCCTCTCTGGGCCTGGCGCCCCACCTTCCTCAGTCCCGGCTGTCCGAGAAGGAGAGTGGGACTGAGGATTGAACATGACCCTCGGGGAGGATACCACACAGTGCAGGGAGCTGGGTCAGTGAGAACAGAACTGGGGGAGTCAGGGCATCATCCTCAGGAGACCTCACTTTCCCTTCTGTGAAATGGGACAGTAATTTCTGCTCCATGATGATATTAATATTAATAAAAATACCACTACTGATCACAGCAGGAGTGATGGTGAGCAGACGTTTAGAACGTACAGTAATGCCAGATACGGCGTGAAGAAATCTGAGGTCTGCCGCCAGCAACCTTGTGAAGAGGGTACTGGGGTCCCCATCACCCAAGCACTGCCCTGGCACATAGTGAGTGCCCCCCTCCCGAGACATTTGCAAAATGGATAAGTGAATAAATGTTCTCTTTTCCAGAGGGGGAAACAGCAGCTTTAGAGAATTGGGATAATTCATCCATAACCTGGTGGAGCTGGGACTCAAACCCAGTTCTGATTCCCAAAGTCGAGCCTTGAAGGGCCACATAACCTGGGACGGGAGAGGCTGGGGCAGACCTGGGTCTCTCCCCGCCAGCCTCCTTTCTTCCTCCAGCAGGTCCTCAGGGAAAGGCAGGCCCACAGTGTGCCGTGCATGGGAGGGTGCTGGGAGAAAGACACAGGCTTGGGCGGACCCAGGAGATGGGCAGCGGTCCCCGAGCCCCACACCCAGAACAGGTTGATCTGGGAAGGCCACTGAAGGGGGGATGGGCTGTGCCAAGACCAGTGGGCAGACCGGTGGGAGAGCAAGGCGTCCCAGCAGGACACCCCGGAAGGCCCAGACCTTAATTAACCCCAGCTGCCCCAGAACAGGCCCTGGCTCCCAGCTCTGGCCTGAGCGCCGGGGCTGCCCTAGGGCCCTGACTTGGCCCACTCAGGCCCTCGAATCCTGGGGACCCACCCGCATCCTTCCCCTTGGGGTGGCCTGACTTCCGCACACATGTGGGCCTAGGGAGGAGTGGAGGCTCTGTCCCGGTGGGAGAAGGCCCTACACCTGGGCCCCCACCCCCGCCGATCTCGGACAGGCCAATTCCGTTCTCCAGGGCTCGCCCGCCTCCTAGGCAAAATGGGGTAATAAGTCACAGCTGCCAGCCGCTGGCCGCGGCCATGGAGGCGAAAGAAGGGACTCCCCGAGCTGCCCTCACCGCCCGCAGCGCAGGGAGGGCTGACGCGGGGTGTGGGTCCCGGCTGCGGGGCGGTGGGGGGGGGGTCCTCGCGGGGGCGTGATGTGAATGTGTAAGGGGGGGAGGGCGTGCAAGGCCGGCCCGGGAGACCCCGCCCGCACACCTGGGCTCCCGGACGCCGGGGTCCCGGCGCGGATCTGGGCCCGCCGGCCCCACCCCCACCGCGCTCCCGCAGCCGGGCGAGCAAAGTCCACCGCCCGGGCCGAGCAGGAAGCCCGGAGGCCCCGCGCGGCGGGGCCCGAGCCCGAGCCCGAGCCCGGGGCCCCCCGGCGGCCGGCGCTATTGTTCCCACGGCCCCGGCCTCCGCGGCCCGGCGCCCCGCCCCCCGCACCTGCCGCCCCCGGCCCGGTACCTGCGCCCCCGAACGCGGCCCGCAGCACCCACGCCAGGCTGGCCGCCGCCTTGGCCCGCGAGAAATCGTACTGGTCCAGCGACTTGATCTCGGGCACCAGGAAGGTCCTCCGCAGCGGCCCGGGCCCGGGGGGCGCCGCCTCCACCATGGCGGCGCCGGGGCTGCGGGCGCCGGCTCCGCGCTCGCTCCAGCTGGGCAGCGCCGCGCTCGCACCCGGACCGGGCCCGCCGCCGCCGCCTCCGAGCCAGGTGCGGCCGCTCGCGCTCGCGACGCAGCGTCGGCCCCGCCCCGGGGCGGAGCCCAGGTGCGCCCCGCCCCCGGCCCAGACCCCGACCCGGTCCCCCGCCCGCCCTGGCCTCGCCTGGCCGCCCGCCGCGGGGTGGGGCGGGCCCGGACTGCGGTGGTGGCGGGAGGCTGCGGAGGAGTGCGTGTGCGCGCGCGCGCTGGGGAGGGTGAGGGACCCTCCGTTCGCGGATGTGTGTGCTGGCCCAAGTGTGTACCCTTAGGTGTGAGCGTGAGCATCCGTGCGGGCTTGTCATTCCTGGCCAAGAGGCAGCGTGTGCGTGGGGGCACCTGTGTCCGATTGCGTATTGTGAGCGTACAAGAGTGTGTGTGTTCTTATCAGCGTGTGCGTCCCTAATGTAGTCGGGTGGTGAGTGTATTTGAGGGTGTCTGCGTGTGCGTATCTGGGTGGGAGTGCGACAGCACGTGTGTGTGTCCGTGCTTTTCATGTGTGTTGTGTGTACAAGGATCTGTATTGTGTACGTGTCTGTGTCCGGAGGATATAGGCGTGGTGAGTGTGTATTTGTGTTTTGCCAGTGGATCTGCGAGTGTGCATATTTGTGAGCATCTAGATGTATTTGTGTTTTGTATAAGGGTGTGAAGAAGTGGCAATGAAGGAGCCTAGGAGAGGAATTGAGGGCATGTGTATTTACCCAAGAGTGTGACTACTTGTATCTATCAGTGTGGTTGAATGGGTATGAATGGATACACTTGCGAACCTCTGAGCCCCTTTTGTGGATATTTAAATATTTGCTTGTGTATTCCATTGTGGTTTTGTGTCAAAACATTTGCAGTGTGCCTCTTAGCTGTAAGGAATTGTGAATGCACAAATGTTTGTGTTAAGTCTTTGTGGGCCTGTGTGTCTAAGTGTGTACAGCCGGGTGTAACTGCGTGTGTATAACAAGTGTACGTATGTGTTTGGGTTTGTCTGTTATCTCTTCTTGACCTGTGTGACTTTCTGAGTGTATGTGGGTGAAGCTGCTGTTTACATCAGTGTGAATTTGGGGATATTTGCATGGATCTGTGTGTGAGCATGAGTGTGACAAGATGCACATATGGATCTGTTTCCTGAATGTACATTGAGTATCTGAACTTGCCTCTTTATGTGTGAGTGTATTTGTGGGTGTGCCTGATTGTGAATCTATGACTGTAGTGTGTGTGGGGGGGGGTTATGTGTGTGTAAGTAGTGTTTTGAATGGCTCTGTGGGTGTGTACGGTTATTTGTCTGTACCTAGATCACATTTGTGTGTCAGATCTAAGTGAGACTAGGTGGGTGAATTCCGTGTAAGGGGGTATAGTGTGAGTTTCTGCCTTTACAACTACAGAGGGAGTTTCATTCAAAACGCACGCACGCACGCACACAGAACAATCAGTGTTTTCTCAACTATATAAAATTCTATGAGATGAGAAAGCACTACAGCAAGTCTACGTGAGACAGCCCCCCTCCACATAGTGGTCCCTGAGCCCACACTTGGTAGAAATTCCCAGGTCCCCTTAACATCCGTTCCACATGTGTGTTTGAGGCGTGGGTCTCATGGTCCAGAGCGTGTGACTGGAGCGGGGGTGGGTGTGCCCGAGGGAGGGGAGCTGGGGCATCGGCCCTCCTGCCTGGATGTGCCTGTGCAGGAGGTGGGTGTGGGCACACAAAGGGGCCGGTGTGTATGTGTTTGAACACACAGGTTGACGTGTGCGATGCACGTGCCTTGACTCCTGTCCCAATCCCCCCGAAAGACCTAATGCGTCTTTCCCCACTGGGCCTTGGTTTCCCCATCCGTGGCACTGCTGGGGCTCCTGGCCGGGGGAGGGGCCCTGGCCGAGAAGGGTGTGCTATTATGGGCTGCCACTCCTGCGAGCGTGGCATGTCCTGCTGGCTCACGCTCGTGTTTGCCTTTCTGGGAAGGTTCTCATGACCTCTGTGGACCCCAGGGACGAACCCAAACTAGCACAAACTCCTGGGGGGGATGCGCTGTAAACACACAGTCAGAGGCTTCCGGCCCCCGGGAGGGGCCCCGCAGGCCCTCACCTGTCCTGGGCTGGAGGGCCTGGGGGCGTCCACTGGTGTTGGTGCGGGAGCTGGGCACAGTTGCCCTTGCCTCCGGCCCAGCCCCCACACCGGGCCAACTGGAACTCCGGGCTGGGCCAGACCTCCCCACCCACACACAGCCGGCTGGAACCGAGGTCCCACCTGCCCCTGAGGGCCTGTTCCTGGGGCCCAGGCAGCTCCAGACACACTGGCTCCCCTGTGTGCAGGAGGTGGCCTACAGCCCCCCTCCGGCCCTCCCCAAGTCCTCACCTGCCACCTCCTCCCTCACCTGGGGCTGCCTTTGGTTCTCACACCTCCTAACTCATCAGACAAGCTCTGGTTATGAAGCTGGGGGTGGGGATGACTTAGAGGGCTCATAGGTCGGGATTGAGGACGAGGTTTCGGGGAAGCGTGTGAAGCCCCCAAAAATCATCTGCAAAATTCTGCATGCGTGTGCCCTTTGGAGATCATACCAACAGGTAACAACTTTTGAGAGTCTTATGCCCAGCACAGTCTCATTTAACCTCACACTATCTCGAGCATAATGAGTATCATACCCACTTTACAGACAGAAACACTGAGGCCGAGAGCCCCAAAGTGACATGGCAAGGAGAATGAAAGGAGGCTTTGAGCCCACTGATCCACTATGCTGCCCTTCCATTCTGAGGCTAGCCTACCTTCTCCAACCATTCATGACCCTCAGATGGGGTTGGATGAGGCCAGTAATTGTGGGGACCTCAGAGCAGAGGATGGTTGGGATTCCCTCTCTGTACCTCTTGCCCACACTAAACTGTAGTGATGGGGATTCAAGCATGGCCCCTGTTTTTGTTCTCCCCACCCACACAGTGTCTCATGGTAGCCTCCCGGAAGTTTGGCCTCAGTAGAAGGAGATTATTATCAGGACCCCGCCCCCCACCACCACCACATCCAGGGATCTCAGGGAGACATTTCTGAAATATCAAAAAAAAAAAAAAAAACCAAAAAACCACAGGGACACCTGGGTGGCTCATCCGGTTGGTTGAGCATCTGCCTTCGGCTCAGGTCATGATCTCAGGGTCCTGGGATCGAGTCCCGTGTAGGGCTTCTTGCTCAGTGGGGAGCCTGCTTCTCTGTCTTCCTCTGCCCCTCCCCCTGCTTATGCCCTCTCTCAAATAAATATTTTTTTAAAAACCCACAATATTGTGCATGCCAAGGTCTATCCCTGTCCTCGTGACACTTACATTTCTTTTCATTTTTTTTAAGATTTTATTTTTAAGTAATCCCTACACCCAACACGGGGCTCGAACCCACAAGCTTGAGATCAAGAGTCGCACGCTCCATCAGCTGAGCCAACCGGGTGCCCTGGTGCTTACATTTAGAAGCAATTGTTAATATGTCAAACAGATTATTTCAGCAGGGGACAAAATATTGGGACTATAAGAAAACAAAGCAAGAGTGCTGGAGACAGCTGGGGTGGGGGCTGTGTCAGCCTGGGAGGAGGAGGCTTCTCTGAGGAGGGGAGATAGGGGAAGACAGGAAGGATGAAAAGGAAGAGCTGAAGGAAAAACATTCCAGGAGGAGAGCACTGTAAGGGCCCTGGGGCAGGTGCAAGCCTGGTGTGCTCAGACCAAGGTCGCTGCAGCTGATAGTGCAGAAGAAGCTGCTGGAAGATCTGTGCAGTGCTTCTCAAATTCTCTCCACTGAAGAACCACTTCCCCCCCCCAATCCATAAAATGCAATAAAAATTAATTTCTAGGAAAATAAAATTGAAAAAGACATGCATGGTGCCAGAAAGCAAGGAACAGCAGGCAATGATGGGGTGTGTCAAAGGCCATGGGAGCCCACTGAAAGAGCCCCCTGGGGCCAAAGCTAGAGCGAGTCGAGAAACTAAACTAATGTCGTGTTGTGTTATAACCCCAAGAATAAAGTCAATATCCATGAGTTCGTCCTGATACAAACAAATGATCAAATGCATTAATGGTTGAAGGACAAGAGACAAACTTGATGTGCAGAAGAATTCCAAATCATTTATGTAGATACTGCATCTTCCAAAAGAGGTGGAGCTGCACAGTGTGACTTCCTTCCAAGAAGTACAGTGTGGAAAGAGGGGGACAAAAAGGAACTTTACAGTGCAGAAACCTGACGTACACATAATGTCACCCAGCTGCGGGATCAAGGCCACCATCCGCAGTCATAATTAGGTGGATAGTATGTACTCCCACGATATATTGTGAGGAGGATGGCACCTTGTGTCTGCGATCTTCCTTCCCCAAACCCGTAACCCTAGCCTAACCATGAGGGAGACACCGGGAAAATTCCAACAGAGAGCCACCCTCTGGGATCCCTGACCAATGCTCCTCAAAACTGTCAAGGTCATCAAAGACAAGGAAAGCTCAAGAAACCACCCCAGCCAAGAAGTGCCTAAGACGACGTGACAGCTAAATGTCATGTGGGATCCTGGACCACAAAAAGGACATTAGGGTAAAGCTGGAGAAATCTGAATAAAGCATGTGCTTTTGTGAATACTAATGTGTCAAAATTGGTTCATTAACTGTAACAAATGTCCCATACTAGTGTAAGATGTTACTAATAGGGGAAACTCTGTGTGTGTGTGTGTGTGTGTGTTGGGGGAGGGAGTATATAGAAACTGTACTCGTTGCTCAATTTTTCTGTAAATTCAAAATTGTTCTAAAAATTGATTTAAAAAAGAATTTAAAAGACACGCAAAACAGGAGCCCAAAAGTCGTAAAATTACTATGTCAAATTACTATAAAGTTTCTCTACACTTCCTGTTTTCTATACTCTCTCATCTGGACAGGTGATCAGTGGGTCAAGACGGCGCTGGTTTGTGGAGGGCTTTAAGCAGCTCTAGATAAGGGTTCTTCACCCTCAGCTCTATTGACATTTGGGGACAGATCATTCTTGTGGGAGGGGCTGTCCTGTGCATTGTTGGGTGTTTAGCAGCATCCCTGACCTCTACACACTAGATGCCTGTAACACTCCCCCTCCAATTGTGACAACCAACAACATCTCTGGACATTACACAATGTCCCCCAGCAGGCCAAATCGCTTTCCCATCAAAAACCACGCACATAGGCAGGCAACAAAGTCAGATCCAGAAATGCGGGCCAGAAAGCCCATGCATGTTTGTGAGTTTCAGGGCCATGTTGAGGAGCCTGGTATTTCCAAAACAACCCTACTGGTGTAAAGGGATTTGTGGAAGCTTCACTCAGAAGTCCAATCCCAGGGTGTGGCTTTGGGGCTGGAGAGAACAGAAAGATTCCGAATGTGTTTGGGAGAGAGAATTGACAGGACTCGCTGATCATGGGGGCAGGAGGCAAAGAGAGGAAGGGAGGAGTTTTGGAAGATGCGCAGATTGCTGATACCTTTCGCAACCAGGCAGATGGTGGTGTCATGTGCTGAGATGGGAACGTGAGATGAGAAGCCAGGTTGGGTGAGGGAGGGGAGGGTGATGAGTTTCATCTCGGACAGGTCGAGTTTCAGGTCCCGTAGGGCCATGATGGAGAGTCGAAGTTCACGATCTTGTACACATCGTAGATGAGTGATGCCCCAGGTGCCCATTCAAATGTACAGCATTCCCAGAGGGGCAATGTCAGAATAACCAGAGCCCCCTTCTCTCTCCACTTCTCCCTCCACCCCCACCCCCTATAATCATGTAGGTGCTCTTCTGATATTGCCCCTCTGGGAATATTGTCCTTTCAATGCACGCATGAGGTATCACTCATCATGATGTGTTCCAGATCGTGAACTTCTGCTCTCCTTCATAGCCCCTTGTCTCTCTCACACAAAAGGACAATGGGACTTGGGAGCCTCCAAGACATCCTTCAGTAAGGTGAATGGATACATAAACTGTGGTCCTATTCAGACACTGGAATATCATAAAGCTCTTAAAAAGAATGAACTTTCAAACCACAAAAAGACATGGAAGAACCTTAAATGCTTATTACTAAGGGAAGGAAGCTGATCCGAGAAGGCTACAGACAGTATGATCCCAGCTCTAGGACCTTCTGGAAAAGGTGAAACCGTGGAGACAATAAAAGGATCGGCAATTGCCAGGGGTTTGTGGGGGCGGGAGGGATGAATAGGTGGAGCACAGAGGAGTTTCAGGGCAGTGAAAATACTCGGTATGAGACTATAATTATTACGTCACTACACATTTGTCAAAACCCACAGAATGTACGACACCAAGACTGAGCCCTGATATAAACTATGGACTCTGAGTGATGATGATGTGTCCATGCGGGTTCATCAATTGTAACAAATGTCTCCCTCTGGGGTGATGTTGCTAAGTGGGGGAGGCTGTGATTTTGTGATGGCAGGGGGTATATGGGAACTCTATATTTTCTGCTCAATTTTGCCACAAACCTAAAACTTTTTTTTTAAATAGTCTATAATAAACACACACACGCACAATGGGACACATGAATAATACTAAAATATCCACAAACACATACTTGGAAACTTACAAATATACTGAATGATACCCACACAATTGCACTCATGAACACAAGTATTTGTACATACACACACACACACACACGCACACACATTCACGCACATAGTCCATACTGATGCAGGTCAAGGGAGAGAGATTATCTCAAGTATGCCTTCCGTCCTTTGCATTGTCCTTGATGAGAAGAAATTTTCTGTCCACTTCATCTCTTTTTTCCCTCCCTCTGGTAGGACAAGGTCTTTGGACAAACAGATGTGAGGCAGTGACTTTGCAGATATAAAACCTGAAGACCAATGTGATTGTAGGGGATGGAGGGAGAAGAGAGAAGTGGAGAGAGGAGGGGCCTCTGACTGCTCTCCTGACATTGGTGAAACCTGTGGGGACTCAACACAGATGAAGGTTCCGTATCATCCTCTAAGGTCATTGCTGTGCCCACTGGCCCTTGCCAACCCTGAGGGCACAGCTAAAGGACATGCTGGAAAAGGCAGATCACATATAAACTCTGGGTCCTGTGATGCTGCGGTCTGCCAAGACCCCATGTCTAAGGAGCCCCTCCAGAGTCATGGCCAGAACCTGGGGTGCCCATAAGGAAGTCGGAAACTGAAGCCCCATGGAGAACAAGACACAGGCTGACAATGGAGCCTGGAGAAGAAGACCAGAGGGCAAGGGTTTCTAGAGGGTGGGAGTGCTCCCCAGTGTTCGGGGCTGGTCTGGAGGGTCTGGGAGATAAGGACTGAGCACTCACAGTAGACACAGGAACATAGTGTTCAATAGTGACCTTGAGGAAAGCAGTTTCAAGGGTGCGTGTGAGAGGTACAAGGGAGGAGTCAAAGAAGGGAGGTGAGAGGGAGTGGAAACTTCACCTAAAATCTCCCCTCTGAAACCTCTCTGCATCTCCAACCACCCTCCACAACTTCCTCTGCTGTTCTCTGAAACTTCTTCCCCACTATCCCATCCTTCCACCTCTTGGAGTCCTCCCTTTGTGCTCCTTTCCACATCTTCTCTCTCCCTCAAACTCAATCCTTGCTGTGGAATTGTAGGATATTGGAGATGAAAGGAGCCATAAATATGGGCTAGTCCAAACCTTCCCCAAAGCTAAAACAAGCCCCCTCTACAGCATCTCTGTCTCCTCTTGTACAGCCTGTCTTTGATTCTTTCCATGAGAAGGGAGCTCACTGTCCCTTCCAGCTCTCCCGGCCCCAGATCTATTCTTTTAGCAGAATCATATATGCATGCAGTAGGTACTCAGTTCATGCTTGTGGAGTCTGCTTCATAGACTCCCCACCTCATTTCTCAATTTTCCTATCAAATTACGTATCCTAGACATGAAGATAATTGCCAAGGTGTGGAGTAGCTTGTAGATTACAGGTTTTCATTTCAAATACATGAATTAGTAGAGCATCTACTATGTGCTAGGAGCTGGGGATTCAACCCGGATAGACAGACACAGTCTCTGTTCTCATGGAACTTATATTCTAGTAGGAACATGGACACTGAACAGCTAAAGATGCAATTATTTAATTACAGTTGTGATTAGGAGGAATTGTAGGCAGGCAGGAATTGTAGGCAGGCAGACCATGCAATAAGCTGGTCTTAATGAATGTTCAATACTCTTGTTATATTTGTATAAATAAAACTGGTTGCACAAAATCACTAAGGATGTAATATGAATGAATCTGTTCCTTAGGGGCAGAAACTTTCCACAAGGAGCTAGTGTGTATGGCAGATTGTTGAAGTAATAGCTCCCAATTTATTCACATCTGCCTGTCTCCACCCTCCTGGGGGATCCCCTCCCACACCGAGTCAGGGTTTAGCCCTGTGACTTGTTTTGGCCAATGAGACAATAGGAAATGTGACAGAAGCAGAGGCTTGAGAAGCACTTGCACAGTGGAATAAAAGCGAGATCACTACAGGTCCTTCAGACATTAAAAGGATAATGAGGGAATTTTGTGAACAACTTTATGTCAATAAATCTGAGAACTTACATGGCATAGACAAATCCCTTGAAATGCAAAACTACAAAAGCTTACTTAAGAAAAAATGGACGACCTAAATAGTCCTCTATTTAGAAATGGAATTTGTGACTTAAAACCTTCCCACAAAGAAAACGTCATGCCCAGATGGCTTCATTGGTGAATCCTACAAAATATAAGAAAGAAATAATACTGATTCTACACAAATTCTTCCAGAAAATAGGAGGGTGCACTTCCCAATTCATTCTATAAGGGTTGTATTATCCTGATATCATAACCAGATAAGGACATTACAAGAAAAAAAACCCCACAGACCAATATCTTTTTTTTTTTTATTTGAGAGAAAGAGAGAGAGAGAGAACTAGCGGGGGAGGAGCAGAGGGACAAGCAGACTCCCTGCTGAGCAGGGAGCCTGACGCGGGACTCGATCCCAGGACACTGAGATCATGACCTGAGCCGAAGGCAGACACTTAACCAACTGAGCCACCCAGGCGCCCCGCCCCCCCACAGACTAATATCTTTCATGAATATGGACACAAACAATCCTTAACAAAATATTAGCAAATAGAGTCCAGCAATGTATAAAAAGGGAAATACATCATGATCACGTGGTGGTTTATCTGAGGAATGCAAGGTTGATTCAACATTTGAAAATCAATTAATCTAATTTGCCATACCAAGAGATTAGAAAAGAAGAATCAGATGAGAATCATCATCTTAACCGATGTAGAAAACTCATTTGACAAAAATCGACACAGATTCATGATACTGAAAAAAACCTTTCAGCAAACTAGGAATAAAAGATTTCCTCTATGTACTAAAAAACATCTGTGAAAACTTACAGCTAAAACAACATACTTAATAGGGAATGCTGGGAGGTTTTACCCCAAGATTGGGGATAAGGCAAAGGTGTCTGCTCTCACTGCCTCTATTCAGCATTGCGTTGGAAGTCATGGCCATGTAATAAGGCAAGAAAAGAAATTTAAAAAGCACAAATTGGAAAGAAAAGTTAAATATGATAGTCTACATGATTGAAAAGAAGGAAAACAGGTAAAATACAATCATCTACATAGAAAATCATAAGGAATTGACAAGAAGGGGCGCCTGGGTGGCTCAGTTGGTTAAGCGACTGCCTTCGGCTCAGGTCATGATCCTGGAGTCCCGGGATCAAGTCCCGCATCGGGCTCCCTGCTCGGCAGGGAGTCTGCTTCTCCCTCTGACCTTCCCCCCTCTCATGTGCTCTCTCTCTCTCTGTCATTCTCTCTCTCAAATAAATAAATAAAATCTTTAAAAAAAAAAAAGAATTGACAAGAAGGCTACTAGACCTATTGTGAGTTTAGCAAAGTTGTAGGATACAAGATCTATATATAATTCTGTCTCTACATATTAACAATAGACAATTGGAAATGGAATTGTGAAAAATCAATACTATTTTCAATATCATCAAAAACATGAAGTACTTAGAGATAAATTTAACAAGATATATGTAAGACCTGTACATGGGAAACCATAAAGCACTGTTCAGAGAAATCAAAGAAAGCCAAAATAAACACAGAAATACACTACGTTCATGGATTAGAAGATTCAATATTGGTAATATGTCATTTCTCCCTAAAATGATCCATAGGTTCAATGCAATCCCAATCAAAATTCCAGTAGGTTTTTTTGGTAGAGGTTGGTGAGCTGATTCAAAACTTACAGAGGGCGCCTGGGTGGCTCAGTTGGTTAAGCGACTGCCTTCGGCTCAGGTCATGATCCTGGAGTCCCTGGATCGAGTCCTGCATCGGGCTCCCTGCTCGGCAGGGAGCCTGCTTCTGCCTCTGACCCTCCCCCCTCTCATGTGCTCTCTCTCTCTCATTCTCTCTGTCTCAAATAAATAAATAAAATCTTTTAAAAAAAAAGTTTACTTTAAGAAATACAATCAATATATAGCATCATTCACTATGGAGATCTTTGTTGAAAATAACCCAGGGCACCTGGGTGGCTCAGTTGGTTAAGCAACTGCCTTCAGCTCAGGTCATGATCCTGGAGTCCCGGGATCGAGTCCCGCATCGGGCTCCCTGCTCAGCGGGGAGTCTGCTTCTCCCTCTGACTCTCCCCCCTCTCATGTGCTCTCTCTCTCTCTCTCATTCTCTCTGTCTCAAATAAATAAATAAAATCTTTTAAAAAAAAATTACAGAAATGTGAAGGACCTAGAATAGCTTAAGCAATTTGAAAAAGAATGAAATTGGGATGCCTGGGTGGGCCCCCCTAATAATAATAATAATAATAATAATAATAATAAAAAGAATAAAATTGCAGGACTTAAGCTACCTGATCTCAAGACATAAATTGCAGTTAAAACAATATTATGTTGGTATAAGGATAAACATATATGTTAATGGAATAGAGAGCCCATAAATATAGACCCACACATACATGATCAGTTGATCTTGATAAAGCTGTCAAGATAACTTGATGAGAAAAGGAGAGTCTTTCTGACAAATGGGATGGAAAAATTATGCATTTATATGCAAAAATAAATAAATAAACCTTGATCCTTACCTCACATCATATATAAAAAGTAACTCAAAATAGATTACAGACCCAAACCTAGAATGAAAACTATAAAGCTTCTAGATGAAAACATAAGAGAAAAATCTCTGCACCCTCTTTTTAGGCCAGTATTTCTTGGTAGGACACAAAAAACAGATCATCCAAAAAACGACAAACTGAACTTAATCAAAATGTCGAACTTTGGGTCGGCCTTTCCATGATACCAATAGGAAAATGAAAATACAAGCCACAGACTGGGAGAAAACATTCTCAAAGCACATATCTGATAAAAAGACTTGTATCCAAGAAAATATTAAAAACTCTCACAACTCAATATGATAAACAAGGTGTTTTTCCCCCCATGGGTAAAAGATTAAACACTTTACCAAAGAAGTTATACAAATAGCAAGTAACTATGTTCAGTGTCATTAGTGATCAGAGAAGTTCAAATTAAAACTGCAATGAGAGGCACTCCCACTAGAATAACAAAAAAAATTAATTAATTAAAATTAAAAATAAAAGATAAGATATGACAATACCAAAAGTTGGTGAGGATTGTGTAGCAATTAGAACGCTCCCACACCTGCTGAAATAGTGTGGCCATTTTTTAAAACAGCTTGGCAGCTTCTTATAAAGTTAATAAATACATACATCTTATATGATACAACTATTTCACTTTCCCACAGAAATATAAGGGCAGGGACTGTGTTTTTGTATTTCTCATCACTGTTGTTACAGATTCCAACATGGTGCTCGCACATAGCTAGTGCAAACGTTTGTTGAATGAATAAGGAAAGCCTGTTTGACTCTTTGATGAAGCCCCAGTTTGAAGTATTTTCTGGTCTGCAGACCCTCTTTACCTAACTCCGAGAAAGAATGTAAGGAATCCAGTTTGGGAAATGCTGGTGTAAGCTCATCCTGGAAGACAATCCCAAATTGGTCACAGAGAGACGGGGTCTCTCTCAGAATCCATGACAGGTGAGGGGACCCTGGGCGGTGGAGACTTCATTAGAGTTCAAACAGATTGCTCAGCTCACCTACCACACCTGTCAGTACACTTTAGAAAGTTTAACACTCTCAAGCACTCTTTACATATGGCTTGGACAACTGGTTGACCATTTAGGAAAATAATCAGTTCAAACCCTACCACACATCATATAACAAAATAAATCCCAGATTGATGAAAGGATTAAGAGTAAAAAGATGAAGTCATAAAATAAATTGATGTAAAAATATTTGCAACATAAATGACAATGGGCATAATATCTTTAATATATAGGGAACATCTAAAATGGGTGGGCAAAGTACGGCTCACTGCTTGTTTTTGTATGGCCTGCAAACTAAGAATGGTTTTGACATTTTAAAATGATTTTTAAAAATCAAAGGAAGAGGGGTGCCTGGGTGGCTCAGGCGGTTGAGTGTCTGCCTCCGGCTCAGGTCATGATCCTGGAGTCACGGGATCAAGTCCCGCATCGGGCTCCCTGCTCAGCAGGGGGTCTGCTTCTCCCTCTGACCCTCTTCCCTCTCGTGCTCTCTGTCTCTCACTCTCTCTCTCAAATAAATAAATAAAATCTTTAAAAAAAATCAAAAGAAGAATATTTGACAATATCTGAAAATTATATGTAATTCAAAATTTCAAAGGGGGCCTGGGTGGTTCATTTAACAAACATTAAGTGCCTGACTCTTGATCTCAGCTCAGGTCTTGATCTCAGGGTCATGAGTTCAAGCCCCTGCTTTAAAATTTTTTTTTCTTTTTTTTCTTAAAGATTTTATTTATTTATTTGTCAGAGAGAGAGAGTGAGCTCAACCAGGGGGAGTGGCAGGCAGAGGGAGAAGCAGGCTCCCCACTTGAGCAAGGAGCCCAATACGGGACCGGATCCCAGGACCCTGGGATCATGACCTGAGCTGAAGGCAGATGTTTAACCAACTGAGCCACCCAGGCATCCCTAAAAAAAAAAATTTCATGTGTCCATCAATAAAGTTCTATTGGAACACAATCATGTCCACTGATTTACATGATGTCTGATTGCTTTTGAGTTATGATGGCAGGGTTGGGTAGTCACAACACAAACTGCATGGCCTGCAAAGCCAAAAATATTTACTAACTGACCCTTTATAGAAAAAGGTAAGGGGGGGCCTGACTGATAGTCAGTAGAGCATGCAATTCTTGATCTTGGGGTTGTAGGTTTGAGCCCATGTTGGCTGTAGAGATTACTTAAAAATACAATCTTAAAAAAGAAGTTAAGAACACATTGATATTAGGTCATGAAATCAGAGCCTCAAACCATTCCACCAGAGTTTGAGAGTGAGAATGTGCAGGAGTGGGGGAAAGGGACACAGGAAAAGGGAGAAGCAGGACCCCCGCTGAGCAGGAAGCCTGATGCGGGGCTCATCCCAGGACCCTGGGATCATGACCTGAGCCAAAGGCAGACCCTTCACCGACTGAGCCACCCAGGCACCCCTCTGAGTTTCTTATTTAAAAAGTCAGACCACTGACCAAGTCACTTCATCATCCTGTGCCTCAGTTTACTTATAAAGTGAAGAGCAAAGTAGGATTGTTGCACACAATAAATTAAAACATTAAATTAAAAAAAATTGCATTGAAACACTTAGAATGGAACCTGGCACACGATATCACTATATGGATGTGAGCCATTCTGTTTTCAATCATAGATATTTTAAAATTGCAATCCTGCCTAGTGTTTTCAAGTGTTCTAAGAAGCAAGACTTTGCATCCATTCCCAGGGATGTGTACCACCTTTTCCAGGGCAACTTGTCAAGTATTTCTACATCTGAGATATTTTTGTAAGAACACAAGCAGGGAAACAATAAATATGTGCTTGTTCATTCATTTCTTCACTAATGAATTGGGAGTAGCATAAGGAATTCACCACAGAGGCACAGAGATTAACATACAAGGATATGCATCCCAGTTTCCTGTATAACAGAGGAAAGTTGCAAACAACCCAGCAGGAAAGGACAGGTTAAATAATTACGCAGCCATGGGGGCAAGGGAGAGGGGGAGGTGTCATGCTTTAAAAGAATATTTAACAAGATATATTCTGGGGCTTTAGAAAATCATTGAAATAATACAACTTTATTGTAAAAGCCTCAAATAACAGAAAAGTAAAAAATACAGAAATTCCCCCTTAAACTCTCACCCTGCCTCTTCTTTCTAAGAGGGACCCACTGTCAATTGTCTGGAAGAAATTTCCAAGGTGTCTGGTTACATACTTGTGTCCATTCTATGACATAAATGCACTCATACTGTCCTCAATGTTATGTGTTGTTGTTGTTTTTTCCCATGGAGCAAGGTATGGAGGGATTTTTCCATGTCAATGAATATAAGTCTGTCTCATTCTTTTTAATGGCTACAGAGCGTTCTCATAGCATGCCATGCCCTAATTTGTCTAACTATGCCCCTATTGTCAGTCATGGAGACTGTTTGCCATGTTTCACTTTTACAAGCAACAGCATCATTGCAAGCCAGACTGTGATGAGCACGCATCGTTAGGCACACGTACTTACAGGCTCAATTGTTGGATGGAGAGTGGCAGGGTCCAAAGTTAGGTGCTTTAAATATTTTGTTCCACCATAGCCAAATCCCTTCCCAAAAAGTTTCAACAATTTATGCTTCCCCTGTCCAACAGTGTGGCGACGCTCATTATCCATCCAATTCTCCATAAGACTCGATGTTTTTGATATTTTTAACATTTGCTAAATGAAAGAATAAGAATTCAAATTTGTCCCATTACTAGTGAGACTAAGCATGCTGTTGTTGTTACTTATTTATTCATTTGCTCTTTATATGTCTAGCCTGTTTGTTTTTTGTTTTAAAGACTTTATTTGAGAGTGAGAGAGAGCACAAGCGGGGCGGGGAAGAGCAGAGGGAGAGGGAGAAGCAGGCTCTCCATTGAGCAGGGAGCCCCGACTCAGGGCTCCATCCAAGTACCCTGGGATCATGACCCAGGCCGAGGACAGATGCTTAACTGACTGAGCCACCCAGGCACCCCTACGTCTAGCCTGTTTACATAGTCTGGCTGCCAACCTGGACTATATAAGGAGGCATACTGATGTAAGGTTAGGAGTATGGACCCTGGGGCCAAGCTGCTCTGATTCAGGCTCTGCTGTGTGATCTTGAACAAGTCACTTAAACTCTCTGTGTCTCTTGTTCTCATTTGTAAAGATAATAATGGTATCTACCTCATAGGGTTGAGGATTAAATTACTTTTTACATAGAAAGCACCTGGAACAGTGCCCAGGATGCCGTAAGCATTCAATAAACATTAGCAATTATCTGCACTTTGCCTATACTTTATATTGCAAATATTCCTTCCAGGCTGCTGCTTGGGTTGGTCTTTTGTCTTTATTCATGATGACATGTTTTCATGTCATCAGATCTGTCCACCTTTTCTTTCACAGCTCTGAGTTTCAATAAAAGCAAAAACGGGTCATTTAAACTGAACATAGAGTGGGCGCCTGGATGGCTCAGTCGTTAAGCGTCTGCCTTCGGCTCAGGTCATGATCTCAGGGTCCTGGGATCGAGCCCCACATCGGGCTCCCTGCTCTGAGGGAAGCATTGCTTCTCCCTCTCCCACTCCCCCTGCTTGCGTTCCCTCTCTCGCTGTGTCTCTCTCTGTCAAATAAATAAATAAAATCTTAAAGAAAAACACAAACTGAGTATAAAGTAACAAACTGGGAAATGAGAAGAAAATATTAATAGTGTTTGTGTCTAGGGAGTGGAATGCAGATGACTTATTTTCCTTTTTTTTATATTCTGTATACTCTGAATGCTCTACTGACCATATATCATGAATATATATTTCCAAATGAACACACATTACCTTTATTTATTTTATTTTATTATTATTATTTTTAAGGAATTTATTCATTTGACAGAAAGAGACAAAGCGAGAGAGGGAACACAAGCAGGGGGAATGGGAGAGAGAGAAGCAGGCTCTCCACTGAGGAGGGAGCCGGATGCGGGGCTCAGTCCCAGGACCCTGGGCTCATGACCTGAGCCGAAGGCAGACGCTTAACGACTGAGCCACCCAGGCGCCCCTATGCTTTATTTATTTTAAACACACCAGTAGGCGCGCCTGGGTGGCTCAGTCGTTAAGCGTCTGCCTTCGGCTCAGGTCATGATCTCAGGGTCCTGGGATCGAGCCTCGCATCGGGCTCCCTGCTCAGTGGAGAGCCTGCTTCTCTCTCTCCCATTCCCCCTGCTTGTGTTCCCTCTCTTGCTGTGCCTCTCTTTGTCAAGTAAATAAAATATTTTAAAAAAAATACATAGCAGCTTAAACTATAAAAAAAATAAAATAAAATAAACACACCAGTAACACTTTGGTTTCTCTTCAGATCGCATAAATCTTTCGCCTTTTAAACACACCAGTAATCATTTTATAATGAGAAAAAGCACACCCTCCCCAGTGCACGTTGTTTAACCATAAAGGACAAAAGAAAGCAAAGAGTTAGCCAACTGCTGCCCACACTTAAGGCTCCCTCAGTCCGCAGTAGAAAGCTCCACCCCTGAAATCTTCACAACGGGGGCCAGACACCCAACTATCACAGCAAGATCGCCCCCTGGTGGCAGAGAAATAAGAGGCTGATCCAGGAAAGGTGTGTGTGTGTGTGTGTGTGTGTGTGTGTGTGTGTTGTGTCCTCTTGTAAGTTCTGTTTCATCTTATTTTAATCACAAAGGAACCCTTTGAGTCAGGGACTAAAATTATGTAAAAGACCCAGGTGAGAAAAGGAAGTTACCTGGCTGGCGAAGGGCAAAATCTCCCCCAACTCTGAGAAAATCCAGGTCCCCATTTTTTTGTTTGTTTTGTTTTGTTTTTATTTATTTGACAGAGAGAGATAGCGACAGCAGGAACACAAGCCGGGGGAGTGGGAGAGGGAGAAGCAGGCTTCCTGCCGAGCAGGGAGCCCGATGTGGGACTCGATCCCGGGACTCCGGGATCATGACCTGAGCCGAAGGCAGACGCTTAACGACTGAGCCACCCAGGCGCCCAAGGTCCCCGTTTTGAATTACCCTAAATCTTCCGCTCCCAAAGGTTCCCACTCAAGTCTGTGGATCTAATTCACATACCATGCAATTCACCCATGGAAAGTGTACAATTCAGTGGGCTTCAGTGTATTCAATCCCAAGACCCTGACCTGAGCTGAAGGCAGCTGCTTAACTGACTGAGCCACCCAGGCATCCCTTATTTGGCCTTTAAAAAGAAAGAAATCCTGAATTTCTGAGATGGGGGGAACCTGAGTGGCTCCTGGGATCAAGTCCTGCATCGGGCTCCTTGCTCAGCGGGGAGTCTGTTTCTCCCTCTGCTGGCTGTTCCCCCTGCTTGTGATCTCTCTCTCTCTGACAAATAAATGAAACCTTTAAAAAATTAAGGTAAAAAGAAAGAAATCCTGTCATTTGCAATAACATGAATGAAACTGCAGGGCATTATTCTAAGCAAAATAAGTCAGACAAAGACAAACACTGTAAGGCATCACTTACATGTGGAATCTTAGGGGGGGGGAAGTTGACTTCATAGAAACAGAGAATAGAAAAGTGGTTGCCAGGGGCTGGGAGATGGAGAAATAGGGAAAGGTTGGTAAAAGGGCACAAACTTTCAGTTATAAGATGAATAAGGTCTAGGGATCTGATCTATAACATGATGACTATAGTTGATAACGCTGTATTGTATTATTGACATTTGCTAAGAGTAAAACTTAAATGTACTCACAAAAAAAGAGGGGGGATAAATATGTGAGGTGAGGGACATGTTAAATAACTCAATGGGGGATCCTTTCACAATGTGTGTGTGTATATATATATATATATATATATATATATATATATATATATATATA
>NW_023270855.1:52939230-53017835 GCF_011800145.1 Mirounga leonina | reverse complement strand
TATATATATATATATATATATATATATATATATATATATATATATAAAGTCATCACATTAATACATTCTTTCATTCAGCATAATGCTTTCAAGTTTCATCCACATTGTATCATGTGGCAATACTTCACTTCTCTTTTGTGGCCAAATAGTATTCCATTGTGTGGCTATAACAGTTTGTTCATTCATTCATCAGTTGAAGGGTATTTGATTGGCTATTATGAGTATGATACTATAAACTTCTGTGTATAAGATTTTGGTGGACATCTGTTTTCATTTGGGAGGGGGAGAAATACCTAGGAGACCATTCTATATAAGAGAGACCCTTTAACCAGCTTTCCAGACGTCCTGGGGTCTGACCTCTGTATGGTTCTTTTCAGAGACCTGGCCAGAAACATGTGAAGCAAAGTCCCTTGTAAGTCTGGCTCCATCAGTCTCCTCTGATCCCACTCCTCTCGGTCAGCTCCTGTGAGCTGCAGGGTAGGCCCCCTGACCCAAAACCCAGGCCTTCACTGGAACCCCAAGATTTCTAGCATTAGCTGAGCCTTAAGCTCTACAACCAGGGAGAAGTAGCCTGGACAGCCCAAGAAGCTCCACTGGGAGCCCAGCTAATTCTGTTAAATGATGAATGACATTCACCAAATATTTCCAATGCTCTCTCTTTTGGGCGCGGGGTAGGGCTGCTCTTTCCTGCCCTCTCATGGTTAAGTAGGGCCATGTGACTTGTTCTGGCCAATGAGAAGTGAGCAGAAATGTGTCATTTCTGGGTCAGAGTATGTAATTGCTGCACAGGGCCCCCCAGAGATTTCTTCCCCCTGCTACAGTGATCTGAAACATTCCAGATAGTGGTTGCTTCATCACTTGGGGTGAGGAGTGAGGCACATGGGAAAGAAACCCTAGATGATCTGTGACAGATACATCTTGAGAGCAAAAAATTAATTTTGTATAGTTTTAGACCCCCAAGACTTTGGAGTCACTTGTTACAGCAGCATAATTTGATTTATCCTGACTGATACACCAACCCAACCACATCTTGGTACCTGGGTCCAGCCAAGGGCTTTATATTAGTTTGGTAGGGCTTCCATAACAAAGGACCACAGACAAGGTGCCTTAAAGAACAGAAATTTCTTGTCTCACAGTTCTGGAGACTAGAAGTCAGAGATCAAGGTGTTAACAGGGTTGATTCCTCTGAGCGATGTGAGGAAGAATCTTTTATGCCTTTTTCCTAGCTTCTGGGGGCCTCAGGAATTCCTTAGCCTTGCAAATGATGTTCTCCCTGTGTCTTCATTGTCTTCCCTCCGTGTATCTTAGTGTCCAAATTTCCCCCTTTTATAAGGACACCAGTTAGATTAATTCTGGCTTAATTTCCTCCTTAAGAACCTTATTTCCAAATAGAGTCACATCCTGTGGTCCCAGGGTTTAGGACTTCAACATCTGAATTTGGGAGGGGGCACAGTCTAGCCCATAACAGGCTCCATTCCAGCTTCAAGGTGCCCAGGGTCCCATCCTGCCCAGGATCAGTGAGAGAAGGTAGGAAATGTTGATGCCAGTATAAGTTGTCAAGACTTGGGGCTCCTTAGAGGTAGGCTCTAGTGATCAGGGGGCTCCTTCTAGGTCCATGGAGGACTTCCTTCTTGAGGATTAAGTGCTGCCCCCAGGACTACAGCCTATAATGGAAATCTCAGCAAGTCCACTCCCTGGGGAAATAGCACTGGGTAGTGAGTAAGCTTATGAATATAAATCCTGGCTCCATCTCTTAACAACGGTGTAACTTAACCCCCTTTTGAGCCTTGGTTTTGTCTCCTATAAAATGGGATGATAATATGCACTCCACAGAGCTGTGAGAATTTAGAGAGAACATACCTGCATCAACACAAGTCCTGATATATGGCAATTTCTCCATAAATTCATTATTGTCATTGCTGCTGATGGTGTCCATCTGTGCTTAAAGGAAAGGGGAAATGATGTGGTTTCAGGGTGGGGTTCCAAGATTCCTAGAGAGTGGGAGACATCTCAAGCATCTTTGATTGGTCTTCAGAGCTTGAATTCATTCAACAAACATTTATTGAGCAGCTACTATGGACCAGGAGCTTTCTCTGCAAGGTTTCTCCAGTGATGGAACTAACATTCAAGCACGTCTCATACAGACAGATATAAACAACTAAATAAACAAGTAAAACAACTGTGGCTAGAGATTGTGATTTAAAAGCAAGGAAATGGGGCAGGTGGGGGTGGGGAAGCTACTTTAGACAGTAGCTTCGGACAGTCTGAAGAGGTGGTATTTGAAGATAGAGTTATTCAGCTACACAAAAAGTAAAGAGTAAAGAACAAAGGATTCAAGGCAGGAATCTGTGGAGAGTTGGAGAAAAAGAATCTGGTATATTTGAAACAGCATGAGGGGTGTATTTGGAAGAGCATGAGTGGTATGAGGCCACTAGGGTGGAGATGTAGACAAGGGGCAAACTGGGACTGAATTTTCAGCTTAATGTGCTCCTCAAAACCTAGAGATCTCCTGGGGGTCAGGCTACGAGGGGAAGCCAGCGAGGGGGCCTTGGCAGCACCTGGGACAGCTCTCTTGCGCTGTCCATGGTGCTGACACCTGAGACCCAGTTCCCAGAAGGGAGAAGCCACCGATTCAACAGTGGGGTACAAGAGATGAAGTTCCCTACCCTCGAGGCGCTGGTGTTGCAGATATGAATAGTCAGAGTGTCAAAAATGGCTAATTAGAGGTGCCTGGGTGGCGCAGTCGGTTAAGCATCCTACTTTTGGTTTTGGATCAGGTCCTGATCTCAGGGTGATGAGCTCAAGCCCCGAGTTGGGCTCTGTGCTCCGTGGGGAGTCTGGTTGAGATTCTCTCTCCCTCTCCCTCTGCTCCTCATGCTCATTCTCTCTCTCAAATAAATAAATAAAGGGGTGTCTGGGTGGCTCAGTCGGTTGATCGTCTGCCTTCAGCTCAGGTCATGATCTCAGGGTCCTGGGATGGAGCCCCATGTCGAGCTCCCTGCTCAACGGGGACTCTGTTTCTCCCTCTCCTTCTCCCCTCCCCCTACTCATGCTCTCTACCCCTGTCTCTCTCTCAAATAAAATCTTAAAAAAATAAAATAAATACATATATATATTTTTAAAAATGACTAATTATTGAGGGTCTCCTGTTGGCTCAGCCTATGTACTTGGGCAAAATAATGCCTGCCCCCTCCAAACACGCCCACATCCTAGTCCCCAGAACCTGTGAATATGTCCCCTTACATGGCCAAAGGGACTTTGCAGAAGGGATTACATTGAGGACCTTGAGATAATCTTGCTTTACCTACGTGGGCCCAATGTTATCACAAGGGTCCCTGCAGGAAGAGGGCAGGAGGGTCAGCATCACGGAAGGAGAGTTTGATGGAAGCAGATGTCAGAGTGATGCAGTATGAGAAAGATACAGCCGGCCACCGCTGGCTTCAAAGGTGGGGAATGGGGCCACATGCCAAGGACTGCAGGTGCCTCTAGAAGCTGGAAAGGCAAGATAACAAATTCTCCTCCAGGGCCTCCAGAAGGAATGCAGCCCTGCAGACACCAGGATTTTAGCTCAAAGAGACCCATTTCCAACTTCTGGCCTCCAGAACTGTAAAATAATAAATGTGTGTTGTTTGAAGCATCAAGTTTGTGATGATTAGTTACAGAAGCAGTAGGAAAATCATACGGGACCCAAAGTCCAGAAAAGACGGCTCCTTCCTTTACAGAATCCAGGAATTGGAAAACTGGGCATTTGAATCAGGTGGTCTGACCCCAGGCCTGTGCTCTACGCTGCCTCACCATGCTGGAAATATCTTCCCTGCTGTTATGGACTGGGCTGTGTCCCTGCCATCCCAGTTCATATGCTGACATTCTAAACCCTGTGCAAAGGACTGAAGGTTTGTGTCCCCTGCTTCAATTCACATGTTGAAATCCTAACCCCCAATGTAATGGTATCCGATGGGGCCTCTGGGAGGTAATTACGTCATGAGGGTGGAGTCCTCACGAGTGGGATTAGCGAGTGCCTTTATAAGAGAAACCCCAGAGACACCTCTCATCCTCTCTCTGCCAAGTGAGGGTACAAGCAGTTGGCACTCTGGAACCCAGAAGAGGTCTTCCCCACAAGCCCGCCATGTTGGCACCTTGATCTCAGACATCCAGCTTGCACCAGTGTGAGAAATAAATTTCTGTTGTGTACAAACTGCTCAGTCTCTGGTACTTTGCTATAGCAGCCTGTACTAAGAACCCCAGGACCTCTGAATGTGACTGTATTTGGAGACAGCGTCTCTACAGGGGTAATTAAGTTAAAGTGAGGTCATTAGGGTGACCCTGATCCACTATGTCTAACGTCCTTAGAAGGTGAGGAGATTAGAACACAGGAGCAGAGGGAAGACCGTGTGAGGCCATGGGTAGAAGATGGCCACCTGCAAGCCAAGGGGAGAGGCTTTAGAAGGAACCAAGCCTGCCGCCACCTTGATCTTTGACTTCCAAGACTCCAGAACCGAGAAACTGAGGTCTGCTGTTGAAACCCCTGCAGCCTGTGGTACTTGGTTATGGCGGCCACGGCAAAGCAATATATCTGGGGACTGTGGGAAGCTCCAGCCCAGCTCCAGCTTCACCTGAGTCCGCCTTGAAGAGTAGCGCTCTCCAAGCCCATAGAATCACAGGGTGCTCAACCCATCTCAACAGGTTCTGGGCTATTGCAAGGCGAGGAATGAGGCTTCAGGTAAGCGTCTAGAGACAGGGCGTACATGAGCCCCAGGGCTGTTCTTGCCCAGCACGGCCTCTCTGGACAATGTCATCATCCCCATGGCATCAATCTCCACCACTGTCCTGGGGCCTCCAGACTGGTTCCCGGTACAAATCTCTCTTAAGTTCCCACCCCAAACGTCCAGAGCCCCTGCCATCTCCCCTCGAATGGTCCCTGAAGCTCCTCAGACTGAACATGGTGAAAACAGAGCCGAGCATCGTCCCCTGCTCCTATTCCTTCCCCTGCATCCCATCTCGGTAAAGATGCCCCTCCCTGGTCACCTTTGCCAACCAAAGTGCCCTCGTCCTCCTTGGCATCCCCTGCCCCATGCCCCCCACTGCTGCCTCAACCTAGGCCATCATCTCTCCTCAGTCCCCTGCAATCTGTCCCCTTCTGGAAACACAGATCTGACTATTCGCCACTCAAAAACCTTCCAAAGCTGGTGCGTTGCTGGTAGGCAGGTGAAGTGGTGCAGCCACTGTGAGGAAAAGTGATAATTCCTCAAAAAGTTAAACTTAGAATGACCTATGACCCAGCAATTCCACAGCTGGGTCCACACCCAGAGGAAGTGAAAGCAGAGACTCAGAACTGGGTACGTACACATCCGTGTTCACAGCAGTCATTATCCACAATGCCCCAGAGATGGAAGCTACCCCAGGGTCCACTGACGGATAAATGGATCAACACAACATGGTCCGTCCATATTGCGGAATCTCGTGTAGTCTTAAAAAGGAAGGACATTCTGACACCTGCTACAACATGGATGAACCTCGAGGGCGTCATAGTTAGTGAACTAAGCCAGTCACAAAAGATCAAACACTGTAGGATTCCACTTCTAGGAGGTCCCTAGAGGAGTCAAATCCACAGAGACAGAGAGCAGAAGGTGGGAGCCCGGGGCTGGGGAGTCCTTGTTTAATTGGGGCAGAGTTTCAGTTTCAGATGAGAAAGTTCTGGAGATGGATGGCCACACAACAGTGTGCGTGAATTTAGTGCCAGTGAACTTCACACAGAACAGCATGTGGTGAAGGCAGTGAGCGGGAGCCCCAGGAGGCCTGCAGCATGTAGCAGGGGCAGTGACCAGGCGCTGGGCCCAGGCTGGAGTAGTAACATCCGGGGAGTCACGTTAACACCCACATCCCCACTCCTCAGGTGAAGCAAGGGGGCTCAGAGTTTCAGCAACAAGCCCAAAGCCAGCAGTAAGAGGCGAGGCTGTGGTTTCACACCAGGCAGTCTGGCTCCACAGTCTAGACACACCAAGACAGCAAATGAGAACGCTTGGGGACAGGTCTCAGCGCGCCATAGGGACTGGCTCATTCTGTGACCACAGCCTAACACACAGTAGGACCAATGCCTGGGAGCCTCTGAAAGTCCTTAAGTCTGTGCATATGTACACAGCGTCCTCTGGGAACCAGGCTCTGTGGTGCACACAGTAGGAACGTATAGGAAACACAAAGCACCTGCACACAGTAGGACCAGCCGAGCACAGAGGCTGCGGAAACCTAGTAAGGAAAATGAGGGGTGCCAGGGTGGGCATCCAAGAATACCTGTGATCCCCAGATCCCCCCTGTGGTCTGAAGCCAGCACTGAGTGGGACTACGGGGCAATTCTGAGAGAGCACTGACAGTGGGGGAAGCTAGCTGGGCCTGAGGCTGGGCACGGCATGTGGGTACTGTGACAAGCTCAAGGCCGTTTGGGCCTCAGCTCCAGCCATCCTGGTCACGGAAGGTGGGGCGAGGTGCCCCTCCGAACCCAAAGATGACACGAGGCTGCTTCCAAGAGGGCAAGGTTTATTGGGAGTGACTGATCACGGTCATCAGTGCAGTGTGGCCCCTCCCCCTGGGGGCAGGGCAGTCCAGTGTGTGGGCCCCAGGGGCCTGGCATTTCAGGGGGACCCAGGGGGGTCGCAGGCATAGCAGCAGGGAGAGAAGGAGTGAGCCACCCCCACAGGGCTCAGCCCCAGCCCAGCCCCAGGGGGACCCCTCTCGAGGTCCTCAGGCCTCCGCAGCTGAGCTGGGAGGGTCCAGGGGCAGACAACGCCGGTGCCGGAGAATGGACTTCTCCTCCTCCTGCAGGGACAGGAGCGCCACACGCACACGTCACACAGCACGGGACACTGGCACTTGTGCCTGCCTCCGCCGTGTCACCCCCACCCCATGGAGGGCCAGGACCACCCACTCTCACCATCTCGGATGCAGTGCTGGGGCTCGCACCCTCGGGAGAGCCCCCCTCGTCCCGCGAGCAGTCAGGGCCTACGTCCTCCTCATACTCCGTCAGGCAGTCCGATTCCTCCCCTGGAGTCCGGGAGCAGGGCGAAGTGAGGGGGTGCGGGCTGGCCCGACATCTCCAGCCATATCCCACAGATCCCAGCTCCAACCTCCCCCCCCGCCCCCAAAGGTGGCCTTGGCCCCTCACCGTCAGCACAGCCGTCAGAAACGTAGCTCGTGGGGGGCTCAATCCGGGACACAATCTCCGCCAAGTCGGTGAAGCCAGAGCTGGGGAAGGCCAGCACCTGTGGAGTGGCGCAGGTGAGCATCTCGGGGGGACTGTGGGGTCCCGGAGTGTCAGGGGCTGTGGTGTCTTGGGGACCCTGAGATCCGAGGGGGAGCCCTCTGGTCTGAGGGGCTCTGCTAAATCCAAGGAAGTCTGGGGTCATCTGAGTTTTTGGGGTGCCTCAGCCAGGCTGGGGGAAAGCTCTGTTGTTAAGAGTGGCCCCACTGGGGTAGGTCCCAGGCTTACGTCTGCGCGGCGGCTCTCGTTGAGGTCGGCAGATCGCCGGTCTGTGAGCATCTTTTCAATGATGTCGCCCCGGCTCCAGCCCCCAAACACAGCCTTCCCATACTGGTAGCCCACATCCTGCCGGAAGGGAGGAGGATGGAGCCGGGCCTGCAAACGCCCCTCCCCTAACGTTTTCTCTGCCTCCCCTTCTCTGCCAATCTCCATTCTGCTGACCCTTCCTTGGCCCCTCAAGAGCCCGATGCTCTGGAGGGAGCTGGCATCTGAGGCTCAACTTATTTCCGAGCCAGCCACGTGTAGCACACCTGTCCCCAAATTCCTCATCCTGTGCCCCTGCCAGGCCCGACCCATCAACCTCTCCACATTCTTTCCCCCTCAGCCCCACACAGTGCGCCAAGTGCCAACTGGCATGAGACCACGGTGCGTCAGCTTATCTCAAGGTCTGCAAACACGCAATACCGCTGCACCCATCGCCATCTCCCCAGCCCGTGACAGACATCACTAATCCACCACGGCACACTTCAGCTCCCGATCAGTTTCAGCGGCCGTGGGCTGGGACGCACTTTGCAGATCAGCGGCTAGTGGCCCGCCCACGGCTCCATGCTGCACCCATGCCTGTGGCAGACATGACTAACGGATCGCCTGTTCGCATTCCCACCCATGCGGAAATGGCGTTAGAAACCTCTCATGTGCTCCAGGCAGTGCAGCCAGCACCTAGCAGGAAACTTAGTGCTTACACAGCACATGCACCGCCCCGTTCCCTTGCCACACTCACCGCAGGCATCACCAATCAATTACCAATCTGCTCCTCACGGAGCCCATTTGGGAATGGAGCCCTACAATCCTTCCCCCTGGGTCGCTCTGGGCTTTAAGCAGTAAAGCTTTGCCAGCCCACCACGCTGGCACCGTGCCATCCCCACCCCGCTCACATAGATCTGGTCGAACTTCCCGAAGTCCATGGTCTTGAAGCAGTCGATGGGCGGGCGCAGGTACTCGCAGTAGGAGCTGGACTTGACGACCTCCAGCTGCCGCACACAGGACACATAGGCCAGGCGGGACTGGATCTCGGCCATGTCTGGAACCTTGATCTTGTCTGCCCAGGGGTTTAGCCGCTTCCACAGCAGCCACCAGCCAGACAGGCTGTCCCCGTAGGTGCTGAGGTCTGTCTCATCCTGGCTTCCCACATCAATGGCGATGACCGTCTTGGCACCCATACTGCGGGCGATGTCCGCTGTGGGGCGGGGGGTGGGGGGGGAGAGTCAGCAGGCAGCTCCCCACCAGGGCCCAGGACAGAGAATGTTCAACCCAGTCCCACAAACACCATCATGCAAATGGTCACACACAAAAACCCATGCAAACAACATGCTGGTATGCAAAGGGCACGGACTTCCAGGACTGTGATGTTAAGGAGGTGGGGTCCGACAGTGGAGCTTTTAGGTCTGGGGGACTGGGGCCAGAGGGATGGGGCAGATGCAGGCAAAGGGACAAAGTTTTTGGGAAAAAAAGACACCATGTCAGACACATGGGGGGACAGCGGCATGGAGGGGAGTGCTGTGGAGAGATAAAGGTTGGTAAGGACACCAGGAACCAGAGACACAGGAGGACAGAGTCAGAGAGGCAGGAAGTCCAAGCGGCAGAGGCGTGGAAGTCAAGCCACAAGGGAGAGAAATGCAGGGAAAAAGAAACAGCAACAGAGATTTTCGGGGGAGAAAGAGATATTAGAGATCCAGAAGGAAAGAGAATCTGGGGGGATATGTGGGGCTGAGACGGTGACAGAGAACGATGACCAAGAAAAAGGACATTCAGGAAAACAGGACAGAGGCGTGAAGGGTGGGTGATGGCCCTGTGAGGAGGGTGGTGTGTCTGTGGGTTTGTGTTTGCATGTCCGTGTGTCCCATGGAGGATCCCTGAGTGGGTCTGGGAGAGCCTGGGGGCATGGGGACAGGGTCCTATAGCCAGGCCCAGCCCAGGAAGATACCCAAGTCTCCAGCAGACTTTGCACGAGTCCCTCATGAGCTAATCTGTCTAGGAACATGTTCCCACATCTGTGTGCCTGCACACATCTCTGTTGTCTGTGTGTGTCTCCTGTGTGTGAACACACACACCTCTGGGTGTGTCTATAGCTCTATGCACACACCAGGGCCTGAGTGCATTTCAGTCCACACGTGTCTAGATCAACCTGTGGATCTGCCTACACCTGCTCACGTGTGTGCAGCTGTTAGCGTGTGCACCCGCACAGAGCCTGCATGGCGGAGTTGGCAAACTTTTTCTGCAAGGGGCCAGAGAGAAGATAACTTTGGCTTGGCAGCGGAGTGGCCTCCCTCCCTACTCTCAACTTTGCCCCTGTGGCACAAAGGTGGCCACAGATGAGACGCAAACGACTGGGTGAGGCCGCGTGTCAATAAAACTTTCTTTAGAAAACCAGGCAGGGGCTGGATTTGCTGGAGTTGGCTGATCTCCGGCCTCCAGGACCGAGAGTGTGTGTTCAGCTAGCACACACGTCTACTTGGGTGTGCTCGCCTCCGGGCACGCGAAATTTTCAGTGGCACCGCCGGCCCCCCGCTCGCCCGCACATGTGAGGGCAGCAGGTACGCAAGCTCACCGTGGACCCAGAGGTGCCCGCCGTGTGTGTGCGTGCACTTGTGCGCGTCTGAGGCAGCGCGCAGCGTGTATGTGGCCAGCCTGGTGGGCAAGGACACGCGCCCGATTTCAGGGGCACAGGGGTCTGGCCACGTGCACGTGTGGGAGTACGCTATCCGCACTGTGAGCAGCCGCGAGAACGCGTGAGCCCAGCCGGGGGTCCCACGGCCCCCTGCATGCTCCTTTCCGTGTGCGCACGTGTGTCTACGTGTGTCCATTCACGTGAACACAGCCCGTGGAAGCGCCTTCCAGCTCCACACGCTTCTGTCCTCAGGCGCTCCCATGTATCTGCCGCGGCGTGAGCGTGCACGCGCGTCCTCCCGGGCGCCTATCCGGGCGCGCGCCTGCGCGTGTGCGCGCGTGCGGGCGAGCGGGCAGCCACTTGCCTGGCAGGTTGTTGATGTAGCCGCCGTCCATGAGGAGGTGCCCGTCCTTCGGGTCGCACAGCGGCGGCAGGTAGCCCGAGAGCGTCATGCTGGCGCGGACGTACCGCCACAGGGAGCCTGCCCGGCGGGACACACAGACACAGACACGCACAGACACGCTCAGACAAGCTCGGAGGCCCGGCCAGCCCGGTGGGCTCGCTGACCTGGCACGTTGTTGACATAGCACCCGTCCACCAGCAGGTGCCCGTCCTTGGGGTCGCAGAGCGGGGGCAGGTAGGGGCAGTAGGAGGCACTGGCCCGGACGTAACGCCACACGCAGCCTGCGGGGACGGCGTGAGGGGGTGAGGCGCCTGACTCCTCCCCCAGCCCCCCACCCCTGAGGAGAGACATACCTGGGGCCTCTGGGGCATTAGTGGGTGATGGTTAGTGCTCGGCAATCGGGCCAGGGTGGACGGTCACTCATGTTAACAATGTCCCAGATGCTCGGCTGCCCTCCCTGCACCCCCTCCCCCCCAGCCGCAGAGGTCGTTGTGGGGTCGGCTGGGGGCACCCACCATCTTTGTGGACACGCATGGCCGAGGCGGTGATGTCCGTGGTCACGTTGAAGTACGGCAGCCACAGGTCCTGTGGGAACAGGGACCAAGCTGGGAGAGGAGTGGGGACTCCCGTGGGGAGCGGCGGGGACAGGGCAGGCGAGGGCGGAGGGCACACCTCAATCTGCTTGTCCTGGAAGACCCGGTGGATGCTGCGGTTGAAGGCCGACCCGGTGAACATGGAGGTGACGGGGTACGTGAGGTCCAACACCGGCTCCATCACCGAGGTCATGCCCTAGGGGCAAGGAGGCGGGCTGGGGTCGAACGGGAGTCGCTTGGGGTCACTAACGAGGTGGTCACTAAGGGTCCTGACTGCTCCAGCCAGGGGGCGGGGGGTTGGGGACTAGGGTCACTAACCAGGAGGTCACAAGAGGTCGGCAAGGTCCTGGAGGTATTGCCATGAGGGTCCAGGAGGGGTTCACAGATGGAAGTCAGGAACAAGGCAGAAAAAGCCCAGGAACCCCTCGGGAATCAGCTTTCAGGGTGCTCCTCCAGTAGGTGCCCCCCCCACCATACACACCTTGGCCCACTCCCGGGCCCGCTGCTTCGTGCGACTGGCGCTCCGCTCCTCCGCATACAGGGCCCCGATGAAGGACCCGATGGATGTGCCGCCCACCAGGTCGACAGGGACACCTGCCTCCTCCAATGCCTTCAGCACGCCGATGTGCGAGCAGCCCCTGCAAGGGAGACAAAACCCAGGGGCCCACTGGAGACCCCCCAGGTCCCGCCCCCTCCCCAGCTCCCCCGCCCCCCCACCTCCTCCACAGGCAAGGAACGAGTGCCAGCCCCACCCCTCAAGGGCGGCTCCCAGGAAATAAGCCCCACCCCGCAGGCACCCTGGCCCCGCCCCCTCACCTGGCCCCGCCCCCGCCCAGCACCAGGGCAATGGTGTTGCCGGTGAGCACCCGCGCCAGGCGGGAGAAGTCGCTGTGCCGGTCAGCGCGCCTGGAGAAAACCTTCTCGTAGAGCTCGTGCTGGGATGCGGGGGGGACAGAGAGGTGACGCATGAGGATGGGGGTGCAAGAGCCAACGTCTGGACCTCCACACCACCGCTCCTGCCCCCACACGTCTCTAAGCCCACCGCTACAGCGGCCCCGCTCCCGAACGGTCCTAGAGGCTGGTGGTCCCTGGGAAGGCTCCTCTCCAGGCACGGCGCTCACCAACTTGGCAGGGCTGCGGCGGGAGAAGAGGCGGCGTGGACAGCGCAGATGCAAGTGCCCCGAGCACCAGCTGCGCATGTTGAGCCACTCCACGGTGCGCGTGGGGCCTGAGCCCTCCTCCCGGTGCAGCAGGACCAGCTGCTTGAGGGCGCGCACCGCTGTATTCTCCAGCATCTGCTCCAGCTGGGGGGGAACAGAGGGTGGAAGTCACTAATCCTCGGTCATGACCTCCCCGCCACCCACCCCCCACCCCCGGCTGAGCTTGGGTCCCTGCTTGCCTAGCCCCACGGTGAGGGTGCACGGGGCCTGCTGCAGGCACCGGAGGGCAGGGGACGAGGTCCGGGGGTGGGGGGAGGGGTCACTGTGCACGGTCTCTGGACCTGGCCGAGAGTGGGCTCCTGGTCGCCCAGGCCCACGATGAGGATGCAGTCGGCCTGGCGCAAGCAGCGGACGGTCCAGGGAGTCAGCGATGCGTCAGTCTGGTAGAGCACGATGCGGTGCGCGTCCTCCTGCTGGGCCAGCCATCCTGACAGCCGGAATTCTTGGATGCTGGGACAGGGGTGGGGGTGAGTCATGCCAGGGGGCTGGGCAGGGGTCCCACACCTCCCAGAAACCATGTAGTTCCATTACTGGGAGGAGGGGAACTTAGACACCCAGGCCCCCACATGTCCATGCCCCATGGTCTCCCACTGACTGAATGGATGGGGCACATGCTCCTTGGTTCACAGCCCAGGACTCAACCAAATCTGAAGGCATTCTGGGCTTCAAGTCTATCCGCCACCTCCTCAAACTCCGAACACGTACCTATCGAGAGCAGAAGCCCCCAGGCGGGCCCGGATGGTGTCACTGTTGAGAAGGAGTGTAGGCCCTGGGGATGGGTGAGGATGGAGAGTCAGACACCCAGGCCCAGAGAACTGGGGGCCTGTCCCGTAACACCTCCCACCCCACCCCCACTGACCACGGCCCCGCCCACACGTGCCCCACCCACACCCAGACCAATGGCCTGTTCTCACCCCGCCCCAGTCCCCGGACTGACCAATGGCTTGCAGAGCATGCTGCAGCTCCAAAGTAAAGGCCACCATGGGCACCTCGGCACACACTGGCAGGACTGCCACCGTTGCCAGGTTGCTGGCTGGGTTGGTAAGCTCCGAGTGAGGGGGGACGCCTAGTCCCGAGCCTGCTGAGACCCCAATGAAGGAGATTTGCTGTGCAATCCTGCATCTGGAGAAGTAGACCTGCCTCCTCCTCCTCAGAAATCCCCGCCCTTCATCATCTAACTGAGGCTTAGTGAAGCCACGCAAAAGGTTGTGGCCTCAGTCCTGGACCCACAGCCTCACCCCATACCGTCTTGATAAGACCTAGCTATGTGGGCGCCTGGGTGGCTCAGTTGGTTAAGCGACTGCCTTCGGCTCAGGTCATGATCCTGGAGTCCCTGGATCGAGTCCCGCATCGAGTCCCGCATCGAGTCCCGCATCGAGTCCCGCATCGGGCTTCCTGCTCGGCAGGGAGTCTGCTTCTCCCTCTGACCCTCCCCCCTCTCATGTGCTCTCTCTCTCAAATAAATAAATAAAAAATCTTAAAAAAAAAAAGACCTAGCTATGTGACCTTCAGTTTAGGGCCTCATCTCAACAGGATCCATTACATAATTCTATAAGCACTCCACTGTGCCTGTGTGGACAGATCTGTGCCCCTACCCCATTATGGCCTTGGTGCTTCCGTCCACTAAAGGAACTTGAACACGAAACTATGCAGAAACAAATATATTTTTGACCTATCTGTTGCTTCCCAGCTTCTCCACTAACATTCTAGACCAAGCCCTCACCCCCCTCTCTTGCCTGGACCTCCCACTGGCTCCTCCCCTCCAGTTGCTTCCCATAACAGTCTGAATAAGCTTAAATGTCTTTCTGGGGCTCCCAGCCCCTATGTGACCTGACTCCTTCCCCCCATTTCTCCCCCTTGCTCACTTTCCTCCTTGAAGGGCTTCAAAACCACAAATCCCTGTGTGCAGGGCCTTCCTAGTTCTCTTCAGTGCCACACCCTATCTCATTTCTGCCTCTGGGCATGTCAAGTCCCAGCTCATTGTCCCCAGGAAAACCTCCCTCCCTCCCTTCATCACACTCCATCAAGACCTTCTTTTGTTTTCTTCACTGTACATGTCGGGTTGTGACGTCACACTTTTTCTTTGTATTTTTCAAATATCTTGCTTGCCAAGCTGTAAACCCTTCTAGGAGCCTCGTCTGTCTTGTGCACTCTCCCTAATCCCCCAACCCTGGCACCCAGCACAGGGCCTAGTACATATTAGGTGCCCCCCTGAAAATTTTTCCATATCCCATCAACAGAGAGGCACTCAAGGGTCTAAGATCTTAATGTTTCTGCCAGCAAGACTGCCCCACAATTGTAACAAGGGTGGACCAATGGCCTGATGGAAAATGAACGGGCATTTGTACACATGGGCCAAAACTGGGGGGGAAAAAAATCTGTCAGAGAAGACCCTGAGCGTGGGGGCGTCCTTAGCCAAGGCTCACCACTGCCCCCTACCATCCAGGTGTCAAGGCCAACGGGGCAGAAGACCCTGAAGGGAAGGAGGAGCAGCTGGGCTGATTCAGGGTCGGTTCTCCCTTACCTAGAACCTCTGGTCCATATTTCCACACACCTGAAGTCCGACTCCATTCCCAATGTGCCCTAACTCAGCAAACTACACCTTCCAGCTGGCCAGTAACTTCAGAAGCCAGTTCCCAACTTGGCCCCTGGCCCCCAACTTCCACCCCACGGACTTCAGTTCCCAGCATACTCTTCTGGGACTCCCTCGCCCAGTGTGCTCAGGATGTGGACTCCATCCCGCCCGCAGGCCCTGACACCCAGAAACAAGTTCGCCCCTAAAGACTCCGCCCGTTGGCAAGGACAGATACTTTAGATTCCATTAAAAGCATGGCCTGGGTCTAGGGCTCTGTTTCCCGGCGTGCCCAGGACCCCGAACTCCACCCCCCACCCCCCACCCCCGCCAGCAAGCACCGGAAATCAGATCCCACTCCTACTTTAAGCGCCACCCAGCGCGTGGTTTATACGCCGGACTCCACTTCCCCGCATGCCCAGGGCTTCGGGCTCCCCCTCCCAGCGTGTTCTAGGCGTCGGACTACAACCTCCAGCATTCCCGGGGCCAGCCGGCTCTCACCTGGGAAGGGCCCTTGCAGCTGCTGCAAATTCCCTAAAATCTTCTGGCTTAGCAGGTGGATGAGGCGAGTTACGACCTGGGGCATGGGAAGCCATCCAATGAGACGAGAGGGGCAACTGTCCGAGTTCTACTTTTCCCTCCTCCTACCGGGGTGCCTGGGTCCCCGTTACTTGGGTCCCACTCCCAAGAGCCCTGCTCTTAACGCGAGGGCTTCCGTCTCCTCCCTGCTCCCTGGGGCTCTATCCCCCACCCCACTCTGTCCCCACTATTAGGCCCTGCCCCCTCGGGCCCCGCCCCCCATTAGGAGACCAGCCCACACAGCTTGGGAGCCACACGAGCCACACCTGAGGGTATCGACGTTTGATGTGGCCCAGGGTGCCCTCCGGGAGTTTGGCCAGCTCCGTGTCGCGCACAGCGTGCACCGTCGTGGCACGAGGCTGCCGTGTCAGCGCCTCCACCTGGGGGCCCCCCCAGTGCATGACCAGGGCTGCTTGAGCCGGGAGGCCCCAACAGGAAAGGGGGAGCCAACCGTGGGTGCAGACAAGAGGCGCTACCGCCCTACCCCGACAGACCCCCCCGATATGGGTGCAAATCAAACCCCACTACTCATTAGGGCTTCGGGGAGAGGGTTAGGGATCTAGGCCCAGCGGGAGGCGGGGGGATTGTCTCCTCTTCTAATAAAGGTCTGGGGCCGGAGTCTGATCAAGACTCACCACCCCAGGAATTTGCCCCCTTCTCCTGCTCACGGAAAGGACCGGGCTCGGCCCATCAGATTACCTGGGACGATGTGTTTGTTGGGAGGAGTAGTGGGGGGAACCCGTAGTGGGAGTGATCAGAGGGCAGTGGGTGGCGCGGCACTCACCACCCCAATGAGATCCCCGCGGCCGTACTCGCCCACCAGCTCCTTCTTGCCGCTGCCCCGCTGGATGACGCTGCGCAGCCGCCCATTGAGCACAATGTAGGTGCAGTCGGAGCGGTCGCCCTGCCTGGGGTGGGGAGCAGGTCAGACAGGGTCGGGGCTGGGTCTCGGGCAAGGCTCGAGCTGCAAGAAAGGGCAAGGGCTGCACCTGTACAAAGCCCGTCCCGCCTCCACAGCCGTCCAGTCGATGGCAAAGTCCATCTGGCGCACGAAGGGCGACATCCTCGCGGCCACGGTGTGCGCGGCACTCAGCACCACACTGGGCTGTGCACGCATGATCCTGGAGGGGAAAGTTAGGGGTGGATGGGCTGGGGGGGCGGTGCCCTGGAACATTCCTTAGGAAGTGGAGAGGGTGGGTGACAGCCTGGCGGTGGGATCAGAAGGGCTCAAAGCTGCCCTGGAGAGGCACTGGGCATCCAGAGGGATGACCTCTGCCACAGCAGAACGGAGTCGAGTGGGGGCCCTCCAAGTGCCACTCCCACCCCACGGGGCAGGGGGGCGCCCAGCCATACTCATAGAAGTCGGACTTAGAGATCCTCAGGAAGGTGCAATCTCGCTGGGCTCTCAGTGTGAAGATGAGGGGCTCGCCCGTGAGCACTGCCAGCTGCCCCACCAACTCCCCAGGTTGTGCCACGAACAGGCACACATCCTCTGCCTTGTCGATCATGCGCTGGTAGACATGCAGGCAGCCCCACAGCACAAAGTGCAGGCTCACATCCTGTGGGGCAGAGGCAGAGATGGGCACACGGGCAAGTCCCAGCCCCCACTCAGCTCAAGGCACCCAGAGGAAAGGCTAAGGAAGGAAAAGTGGAAGGGGGGAGTAAAGGCTTTGGATAGCTCTGAGCTGCACAGCACATGTATATAATTCCCATTCGGCACCCAGAGCAGACATTACTAATGGATTACCAAAACCTGAGCTCAGATTAAGGCCCATATTTTTTTAATAAAGGTTTTATTTTATTTTTAGGTAACCTCTACGCCCTCTATACTCTATATATGCATCTTCCGTCGCCTCAGGTCATGATCTCAGGCTCCTGGGATCAAGCTCCCTGCTCAGCAGGGAGTCTGCTTCTCCCTCTCCGTCTGCCCCTCCTCCCTCCTCCCTGGTCATGCTTCCTTTCTTTCTCTGTCAAATAAATAAAATTTATAATAAAAAGATGCTAAAAATCATCACTCACTAGGGAAATTCAAATCAAAACCATGAGATGCTCCTGTACACACTAGGATGACTAGCATCAAAACATGTTAGGATGTAGAGCAATTGAAACTCTCATCACTGCTGGTGGGAACATAAAATAGCACCAGGGGCGCCTGGGTGGCTCAGTTGTTAAGCGTCTGCCTTTGGCTTGGGTCATGATCCCGGGGCCCTGGGATCCAGCCCCGCATTGGGCTCCCTGCTCCACGGGAAGCCTGCTTCTCCCTCTCCCGCTCCCCCTGCTTGTGTTTCCTCTCTCACTGTCTCTCTGTCAAATAAATAAATAAATAAAATCTTTAAAAAAAATAAAAAATAAAATAAAATAGCACCACTGCTTTGGAGAGCAGTCTGGCAAAAGTCAAAAACAGTTCACAAAAAGTTAAAAGTAGGATTGCCCTGACCCAGCAACTTGACTCCTAGATATACACCCAAAAGAAATGGAAACCTACATGCCCACAGAAATTCATACAGAAATCTTCGCAGCAGCATTATGCATAATAGCCAAAAGGTGGAAATCACTCAAATGTCCATCAGATGAAGAACGGATACACAAAATGCAGTAGGCCCACACAATTGATTATTTCATCATGAAGGAGTGGCACCAACACACTACAGTGTGGATGAACCTTGAAAACATGATGCTAAGTGAAAGAAGTCAGCCACAGGGGACTTCTTGTGTGATTCACACACAAGGGGACACATCCTGTGTGATTCCGTTTATGTGAAATGTCCAAAACAGGCAAATCTATAGAGACCTAAGATTAGGAGCTACTTACCGCTGGGGTGGGGGTTAGGAGGCAGGAGGGGGGTAGCTAAAGGGTATGAGCTTTCTTTTCAAGGTGACGAAAGTATTCTTTCAATTCAAAATTGATAGTGGTGATGGCTGCACAACTCTGTGAATGTCCTAAAAACCACTGAATGTCTTATGTAGATATACTATAAATAATTTCATGTGTGTGTATACCTGTATCTATATTTTTTCCCAGTTCCCTTGTTCCACTCCATCCCTGTTGACTTCCTTTTGTTTCCTAGAGGTCACACATCCTCCCACCACAGGATATTTGCACAAGCTTTCCCTCTGCCTAGAAAGTTCTTTTCTCCCTCTTGCACCTAGTTAATTCCTCCCCATCCTTCCTACTTAGCTGGAGGTCACCTCCTCAGAGTTGCTACCCTGCCTGAGCCAGATTTTGTAAAGCCAAGAATGTCTTTTATGTGTAAGCATGAAGCACGTACGGTTTTACAAGAATTGGAGTAACTCTTTGAGTGCAATGTCGGTCAGAACTGTGGGCTTCCCAAGGGCAGGGATCTTGCTGGCGTTTCCTGCCTCTGCAGCCCCAGGAGACGCATACACGTGCTGGAATCTTCTAAGACAGAACTTCCAGACTCCGTTTGGGATATGAATGGGAGTTACTAATATTAAGCTGCCATTTGTCATCAGATTGGGAAGCAAGTCTCTTCACAGCAGGACTTCTCAGAGCCTTGAATATGCTAATGGTGTTCACCAAGAGCTTCCACAAAGGGATTAAATAGCCAACATTTCCCAAATCTGTTTGAGCACAGATCCTTTGTTTGTGATACAGGTGTTCCATGAAGCACACTTTGGGAAATGTCTGTAAAACAGAGCTTCTTAACCTTTGCACTATTAACATTTGGGACTGAATAATTCTGCTGCGAGGCACCGTTCTGTGCATTCTTGCATCTCTGGCTTTCACCCACTAGATGCCAGTAGCATCCTCCCAAATCAATAAAAAAAAGTCTCAACATTGGCAAATGTCCCTGGAGTGGTCCTCGGGTCAAAGTTTCGAGGATTAGAGAGGAAAGGTCAGTAGGTCCAGAGCGCAAGAGGGATCAGAGTATAGCATCTAGGGGCAGGGATGGAAATCACACACTGAGAGAGATCTACACATAGGGTCAAGGGGTAAGGTTCAGAGGTCAGAAAAAGGTCTTGGGTCGGAGTTGCATTAGAGACCAGGGGTCAGCCTCACCTGGTCCCCCTGGCGAGCAATGATGGTACCAGCTTTGGCATGATGCAGCAAGACCCGGCTGCTCAGGAGGGTGGGGTCCTGGAGAGAAAGGGGGCTTGAGATGGGCCCCTGTGGGCCTCCCCGCCCACCCCCCCCCGGGACACCACAGCCACCCACCTCAATCCGCATCAGTTTTGCCAGCTCCCGTTTCGCTGCCTCAAAGATGCTGCTTGTCTGGCGTCCCTGGTAGGGCCCGAAGGGGCAGCCACCGGTGGCCAGCTCATCCTCGCAGTAGCTGTGCTCGCAGGCGCCCGCTGGCTGCTCCCGGGGCTCCTGAGTGGGGGTCTGCACGGGACAGGGCCTGTGATCTCTGTGCTCCCACCTGACCTCTCTCTCCCACCTGACCACTGTGGGCCAGGCCAGGGTTGTGGGAGGGCACTGGGGAGGGGAGGGGACGAGGGCCTTACCCGAACAGGAGCTGCCTGGGGCCCCCCTGAGGCATCTTCCTGCAGGGACACGGAGATCCGGCCACGCTCATACGCCATGTCGAAGTCAGAGCGGGGCCCACCCTGCAAGCCTGCGGTGGGCAGGAGGTATTTTATAAAAACAATAAAGATGAGAGCAACCCCAGTTGACCTATGTGCCAGATTCCCTATCTGTGCAGATGTGACTACTCCATTACAGCACTCGCCCTCAGAATCCTTCTTAACCACAGCTGGGAAGACACCATCTCAATAATTACCCACAAAAACATCACGAGAATACTGCCAGTATTCCCACTTCACAGATGGGAAAAATCAAGACTGGTACGCCTACAGGCAACCCAGAAGCCCGATGGCCTGCCCCCCCTCCATCTGGTGCCCCAAACCTGAGATGTCCACCGGCATGGAGATGCAGCGACTCAGCAGGGGAGCAGAGGGAGCCTCCAGGGATGTGGGCTTCACCGGATCCCCTGGGAGAGACACGTGGTCAGGCTCCTGCCCCTCAGAGCCTAAAGCTAGGATCACAGAGTAGGGAACTGAGCAGGGTTTAGAGATGGGTCAGCTCACAGTCTCTGAGGACTGGGGGCCTAGGAAAGCGATTCTGATGGCCCCCTGGGGCCGAGGCCAGGGGTCTCTGGGGGACCAAACAGGAGTCAGACCTGGGTACCTAGCTATGGGGTCCCTGGGAAACGGCTGGGGTCATCTCTGATACCTGCAGGTCCAGGTAGTGGGGCCCCAGTGGGGTCAGGCGGCCGGCCAGGAGTCTCCCTAGGCTCCTCAGTAGCTGAGGTGCTGACCACCCTCTTGGGGCCACGCACAGGGCTGGTGCGGGCTGGGAGGCCAGGGCTGGGGAAGAGGCGCAGGGGCTGGATCTCCTGGTGACAGAGAGTCCCCTTGTGGTAGGTCCTGGGAGGCACGTATCCCACCCCCACCCTCCCGGCTCCATGTTCCCTGGGCCCCCTGCGGAACTCACGTGGCTAAACAGCTCGTTGGTCAGACCCAGGTAGTTGTGAAGGGCCAGAAAGGTGACCCGCTGCAGCCTCACCATGATGATCTGTGGCCAGGGAGAAGGGGGAGTGAGACACTGGGTAATGAGAATCACATAACAGAAAGGGGGAGAAAATGTGGACTAGGCATTAAGGGGGTGGAAGTGTAGGGAAGGTCAAGGCCGGGAGCAGTAAGGGGCTGGCCAGGGGCAGAGGGCGAGCCAGGGAGAAACCCACAATCAGGTGGCAGAAGCCTGGGGAGAAGGGGTGGAGGCAGCTGAAGGGAGGGGACAGGGGCCCCCAGGGATGTGGCTGCTCAGGGCTGATAAGCACAGCTTGAGCGCCACCTGGCTGCTGAGCACAGCCCGCAGGTGCCTGGGATGGGTAGGGGCAGGTGGAGGGAGGCCAAAGGCCCGCTGACCTGCACCACCCGCACCAAGCTCTCGGGGTACTTGGTGAACACGGCAGAGAAGGCCTCCACGGGCAGCCGCAGCACTGTGGAGTCCCGGGCTGCCCGGGCAGATACAGTCCGCTGGGGGTGCTGGTGGCCCTGTGGGTATGGGGGGAACAAGGAGAATCAAGATCAGGGGCTGTGTGCTCCCTTACTGCTCCCCAAGTCCTTCCCAAGGCCAGTGCCTTGCGAGACCACTGGCAGCATCCGAGGGGACTCTGGGAGATTGGGGCCCCCCAGGTGACCCTCTCCAAACCAGCCCACTGAGTGGGTCCTCATACCCAGCTTCCTTGTCCCCCAAGACTGATCACTTACAGTGATGACATCCAGGATGCTCAGAAGGCTGTTGACGCTGTCCCCAGGGACCACTTCCTTCACCACACACTCCTTCCCATCCTGAGACACGCAGACGCGGGGGAGGGGGGGTTGACCGGGGCTGTCCCCCCCTGCCAACTGGCATTCCACCCCCTGAGCATGCCACTGGCTCTGGACCTCACCACCCAGTGATCATTGACACCCCGATCCCCAAACCCACCAAATCTCTGGTCGGTATCCATTTTCCGGCCGTCATTAACCATAACTGCTGACCATGTAGACCAACCCAACACCCTTGCGTGTTTGTTCCCAACTTCTGCCTGCGCATCTCAAAAGTCCGTGAGCCCCGCTGACCGACAGCAACGCCCATCACAGTCCCCACTGCCCATCCCCCCGTGGTACCCCACGATTGGTCCGCTCACCGGCCCTGGCAGACAGAGCTCCAGCAGCCCATCCTGCACCACGTAGATACTGGCGTCCGGCTGGCCTGGCCGGAAGACATAGTCCCCCTGGCTGAGCCGCTGGAAGACCATGTGTCGGCAGAGCTCCAGGAAGAGAGGCTTCTCGAAGTGGCCCAGCACCCTATTGGATGGGGCAGAGAGGGGGAGGAATGCAGGAGGTCAGGTGAGCCCCCCAACTCTGCAGCCGCCCCCCACCTGCACCCCAACACTGACCGGACATTCTTGAGCATGTAGAGCACCTCGGAGGGCAGGTGGGAGTTAGCCAGGTCACCCTCCGTCAAGTCAGCCTCGAGCACTGCAGGCGGGGGCTCCTTCCGTTGCAGTGTTGGTGCCTCTTTCTGGATACGAAGGATCCTGGGGGGGAAGAGAGGGGTGCAGGGGGCAGGTAGGGAGAGGGCTCGGGCAGACCTGAAGACTCCCACATAGCCTTTCCTCTAAATCACAAAGAACAGGAGTCAGCAAACTCTGGTCCACTACCTACTTACGTAAATAAAGTTTTATTGGCACACAACCATATTCATTCATTTACACGTTACCCGTGGCTGCTTTCACTCAACGACAATGCTGAAAAATTGTAACACAGTCATACAGCCTGCAAAGCCTAAGATGTTTACTGATCTGACCCCTTACAAAAAAATTTGTTGTCCTCTGATGTAAAATCCTAAGATTGCCTCTTTGCTAATCATAAGCTCCTGAAATGGACCCTGTAGTTAGGCAGACCCCTGGCATAAAATACAGCCTGACCCCAGAAACTGCACCTCCATTCATCATGGGACCCCTGAGACCTTCCTTCCTAGCACAGACTGGACCCGGAGATAGCCTCCCCAACACACGAAGAGCTCTGGGGTAGCTTCCATCATACGAGGAGACCCCATCAGCTCCTCGGCCTTTGTAAAGCTCCCTGAGCTGGCCTTTCCTTCCAGATCTCAGAGAACCCTGAGATGATCCCTTCAATGGTCACAAAGACTCCTGAAATAGCTCTCATTGTATGTGGAGAGCACAGATAGTGCTCTCTGCTACTCATAGACCCAGAAGAGCCCTTCCCTGCAAGTCACAGGTACTACTGAGACAGCCCCTTCCCGGTCACAAGCCCCCTGAGATAGGACCCTCTAGGATAAGCAGACTCTTGAATTAAATTGCACGATATAGAGAAATCCAGATATGGTTCCTTTTCTGATCAAACAGATCTTAGGCTAGCCCTTGCCCAGTTCAGAGAGAGCGGAGATAGCCCCCTGAAGGTCATGAAAACATCAGTGTAGCTCCTCGAGGGTATGCACACATTGACACAACCCCCGTGACATACAGAGACAGGACATACAGACCCTCAACTGATCATAGAGGCTCTAGAGCTAGCCCTTCTACCGAAGTCACAAAAAGCCACGCGATGACACATCTGCTGATCATGGACAGCCCTAGGATGACACCCTCAGTGGGAGAGCCCTTAGTGTGAAGACACCCTTGAGACAGACCTTCAAGTACATTCCATGATGTCTGGAGACCAACCTCACAGCCAGCTTCCAACTTAGAAAGATCCCTGGGAAAGCCTTTCTCAGAGACTCTGAGATAGCCCTTTGCTGATGGCATGGAGCCCTGGGATGTCCTTCCTATGTTTCTTAGAGCAAGAAGATTCTCGAAATGACTCCTAGGAAACAGAAACGTCTAAGATAGCCTCCTTAGTGTAGGAAGAACTCCAGGGTAGGTGACATAGAGAGATGCTTTCTGACGTAGAGATTGCTGAGATAACCCCTACAAAACAGAAGCTAGAGATAGCCCTTCCAGGAGATCACAGAAACACCTGAGTTAACCCCAATGAATCACCTCCTGTGTGGGGAGACCCATGAACTGGCCTACATGAAGAGCCCAGACGGAGACCCCTAGCCCTATTATTACAAAGCGTCCAAGATACTGACTGACTCACAAACACCCCGTGGTAGGGGGAACCTCGCTGAGATGTTCTCAGAGCCCGCCTGTCTAGTGTGCGAGAGTTCTGAGATAGCCCCTCTAATGTGGGAAGACTCCCCAAACAGTCCGTGCAGCTCAAAGAACCCTTAGATACACCCTTTGGTGTGGGCTGATTACTCAAAGGGTCCCTGAGATAGCCCCCAGTGCCAGGTACACCCAGTACAGCCTTACTTCTTGGCAATGTTGAGCATCTTAAGTTTCTTCTTCATGCGTGGCCGGGAAGTGGTGCAGACAGAAGCGTCCACCAAGGAGGAAGTGGACTGTGATACCTAGGAGAAGTAAGGATGGGGGATGGGTGAACTGCCAATTCAGAGCCAGGGAAGAAGGGGCCAGATCCAGAGAACCCTAGCCAAGGAAAACGGACTTACTAAAACGAGTAAAAAGGAAAGGGCAGAACCTCTGTGTGTTCGGCGGGGACCCCGGGGGGTCCTAAGCTCACCTTCCGCATAATTTTCCGACCATAGAAGAGCACTTTGTCCCTCTTCCGGAATCGATACCGGGGGCCATCCGGTGCTGGCGTTTCTGGGGATAAGTGGGGAGAGAAGCACTCTGAGCCCTGCGCAGACTCCACACGGCCAGAGAGGAGGGCACTGCGTGCAGACTCCCGTTAAGTCCCATCTCTACTGCCTCAGGAACCCGGGCATTTCAGCTCCCCACTCCGCAGCCTCCCCGGAGGGGCCCTCCGGGTCCTCACTCGGCACTCGGAGCCTCCGCACCAGCAGGAGGATGAGCACTGCAGTGACCAGCACCGCGACTCCGGCCCCAATCATCACGCCCAGCACCTGCGGGACGAATGGCACTGGCTGCGCATCGCATACCCGGCCTGCCGAGCCCTCCCCGGAGGCCGGGACGCCCCCGTCCCCATCCCATTCGGTCAAGTCCGCCGCCCCCGAGGAGGTCACGATCGGCCCGTGCCTCGACGTCCCCATCTGCAGAATGGGCCGCCGCTGCTCCCTCCCCGGGGGCGCAACTCTTTCCGGCGGCTCCGCGGCCCGCGGTGCACGCCGGGAAACGTAGTTCCGTCTGAACAGTTCTCGCGGGACCGCGATGAGCGCTAAGCATTTCGGGAATTGTAGTCCCCACAGCGCCTCACAAAGCAATCTTTACCATTCCCGTTTGCAACGGAGCCTCCATCAGTTGCTTCAGACTGGGCGGAGGTCTGGTAGCCCGGAATCCTGGGGAATAAGAAGCAGGAGGAACCGGTGCAAGTCGTCACTCTGGGGCCGCCTCTCCCCTACCCCTACCTCGAGCCTTGCCCCCTTCGTACTCGCCGCCTGGATGGCTTCGCTGGCCAGGGGACGGCTGGTGGGGCGCTGCAGAGCAGAAAGGAGGTGCAGGTTGACCTCGACGCCCGGGCTAGGGAGTAAGGCGCGTCCCTGGCTCCTTCACCCACACGCCCAGCCGACCAGACGCCCCACGGGTACAGCCCCACCCTGGGGCCAAAGGGCAGCCGGCCGGACACCCACAGTCAGCAGCGTGCGCACGGGTCCCCAAAGAGCCCGCCTTCCTCCCGCAAGTGGCCTCCTCCTAGCCTCCGCCCTGAGGGATTGATCAATCCTGACCCGGCAGACCCAAGGCCGCACCCCTCTGCGAAGACTGGATGCCCCAACCCCAGGGAAACTGGGGCCTTCAAGCCACGGGGTCGCCTGACTTCTGACCCAAACCTGCCCCTGGGGAGACCCACGGGCGGGGGGCGCTCGGGAGTGCTGCTGGAAACTCCCACCCAAGGGATCCTGGGGCGTTGCGGAGGTCTCGGAGGAATCCCGGGACGCTCGGAGTGGGGCGGGTTCGCAAGGTGTTACTGTGATGCTAGATTTACAGTCACGCATTAGTAAAGTTACAGGGTCTCTGACAGTGTGAAGCATCACTGGGACTCTCGGAACGATGCTGGCGCCATTACTGGGAGACGTAACCAGGGACGCTGGAATTACTGGGGATCACTGTAAAGTTACTGAGAGATTCTCAGGAATACAGCACTATTCCTGGGAAAACTGGGAAGTGGGTGAGCACGTCCCTGGGGTCGTTTGAGCAAGAGCCGGCTAGGAATGAATGCTGGAATATTACTGGGACTTTTCTGGAAACCTGAGAATATTTCTGGCACCGCTGGAGTGCTAACGGAAATGTGGGGGAGTCACTGGGCCCTGGAGGTATTACCTGGAAAATTCATGGGGAAGACTACTCTTCCTCCCTAGCGCGCACCTGGCTACCGGCGCGGAAACACCTGCCAGTAACTGGGGGGGGCGGGGGAATGGGAGCATCAGAGAGTCGGGAGCTACCGGCCAAAGGAGGGCAGATCTTGGGAAAGCCGAAGACTCGCTAACGACCCCCGAAGGGACGCCTCTGCGGGGGCGACGAAAACCCGGACTCACCCACCGGGCCGCAGCCGGGGTCCACGCTGCGCCAACACCAGTAGCTTTCCGTCCAGCGCCTCGGGCGCGGCCCCTTTAAATTATTCGCGTAAACCGCGCTGCAGCCCCGCCCCCCACGTGTGTAAGGTCTCGCACCGCCCGCCACGCTGTTGGACGACGCCTTAAAGGGGCCGAAACCGACTAGCGCAGGGAACGCCCCTCCCGCTAGAAACGAGAACAAGTTTATTTTCCCGTTTATTTAACACCCACCCAGCCCTGTCCCACCCGTGTCCGACCCGACTGGGCCAGGTCCTCAGGGCGCAGCAGGGAACCGGTCCTTAAAAGCAAACCCTAAAAATAAATAAGCGTGAGTCTCCGCAGTCGGAGGGCTAATGTCCAGTAGCAGTGGCGGGTCCGAGTCAATTCACCAGCAGCGAATGCTCCTCCGAGGCGTCCCTGGAGGAGAGGCAGTAGCAAGCAGCCTGTCAGCCGGGGCGGAAGGCAGCAGTTCCCTCGAGCACGCTCCCTGTCCCCAGCCCCCAATCCCTAGCTCGAACCTGCCGCAGCAGCAGAGGAGGCTGCAGGCCGAGCCGCTCCCGCGGCGGAACTTGCCGGAGGTGGGGCTGTCCTGGCACTGAGCAATGTAGGCCTGGAGCTCGCTCTCCTCTGCGCCAGCACCGCCTGGGTGCTGGGGAGAAATGCGGGGTGGCCCCTTTGAGGTTTGCCCTCCCCACCACCTCCTCGCCAGGCAGACAGCCAGCGAGATCTCCTCCCTGTGACTCAGCCACCAGCCAAGCTCCCCACCCCCACCACCCCTTTGCACTTGAGGTTCCCTCCACCTGTCACTCCTCGGGGTTTGCTTCCCCGGGGAGACACTGCCTGGCCCCTGAGTATGTGCACGTCCCGCATCTCGGTCAGTTGGTGCCCTCTGCCGCTGCCCCAGCACCCGGAGCCATACCGGACACAAGCAGGGTGCCTGCATGGGCACATCTACTGAGTGGGTGCACACGGCAGGAGCAAGGTCTGCGCTTTATATCCAAGGCTGATACACATGTGTGACATCTAGGTGCTAGAGCAAGACCCGGGGGGGCTCCTTGGACCCGAGTGACAGGAGTGTATCTGTGGGATGACTGTATCCATGCTTGGGGGGGGGTGCACCCCTGCATCCCCAGCAAAACACTGGCTTTCCGCAGAGCCTTCACCCCTCCCAACCTGGTAGAGAAGCCATCATCTCATCCCCAAGTCCTTTCTGGCTACTGGGCCTTTGCTCTGGCTGTTCCTTCTCCCTGGTGCTCTCTCTTGGACTCCCGTCTTGTCGATCCAGAAGTTTCTAAGACGAAGGAAAGGTCTGCCATCTGTGCTGTCCAATCTGGTCGTCACTAGCCACGTTAGCCTCTGGGCACTTGACAGGTGGTGTGAGTGAGGAACTGAATGTGGAATTGTATTTCATTTCAATTAAAGTCAAAATTTAAATAGTTACATGTGGCTAGGACCAGTATTAGCACATTCTAGAAACTTCCCTGGACTCACCCCAATACGAGTCTAAAGCAGGGGATCCTTTTGTAACCTTCATCCCTCTCACCAGTTGGGTCATCCCAGTTCTGTTCATGGATCATCCATCTTGCCTACTGCTCTGGGATAGCCTGTATATACCATGTTTCCTAGATACCCAGCACAGGACCCTCAGACACGTCTGCTAAAAGAATTGTGTCTACCTGCCTCTCACATTCTACTCCAACCCCTCTCCTCTGACCCCTGCAGCCTGCAGAACCACCACCATTCCCTGGACCCAGAGCTCCCACCCAGGCCACCCTACAGGATGGGAGGGTGAGGATCAGGACTTCCGGAAACACACAGTCCTGGGTTGAGCCTGGCTCGACCACTTAGTAGCTGACCTCACGTCCCGCATCTCGGTCAGTTGGTGCCCTAAAGGAAGTCACTAAAACTCTACAGCCTGGTTTCTCTGTTGGTAAAAGCAGACACAGGAACCTTACCTGGCCAGAGCCCCACCTTGATAAAACCGAGAATGTGGCAGCTGTGATCAGCACACCTCCCCCCACCCCCGACCCCCAGCCACCTCTCTTCCGGCTTCTCAGAGTCTCCCACCTTCTTTCCCTGGGTCCTTCCCTCCTCACCCTGCACCACATCCCCTGAGACCCTGCTGGGGCCAACTCCAAGGGCCCTGGAGCCCAAGGTTCAGGGCTGTATGTACGTGAGGGTTGGCCCCCCATGGAGACAGGCTGGGGGAGGGCATGCGGGCCGGGGCTGACCTTGATGGTGTCGTAGGCTCCAGTGATGAGCGCGATGAACAGGCTCAGCACCATGTAGATGAAGAGGCTGATGAAGGAGTAGAGGTAGAGCTGGGAGAACAGCCAGACGAGGCTGCTTCGGCCCTGCTGAGCCTGCATTGCGGCAAACGTCACGAACATGTCGTCCCCATTGATGAGCGAGAACAGGCACTCCGACACCATGGACAGCGAGCGAAACTGCCAGCAGGGCAGTGGGGTTGTGGGGTCAGAAGGACCGTGGGTGCAACTGCGGGCTGGGGATGGGGTGGGTTCACGGGGAGTCAGAGGGAACAATGGGCAGAACTGCTGGAGACCTCCTGGTAAGGTACCAGGGGTCAAGGTGGGCTGTTCAGGGTGCCCAGATCAACAGTCAATAGACCAGGGGTCAGAGGGTTTAGCAGTGGGCTTGGAGAGGGGAGACAGGAACCCCTTGACTGTGGGTCATGAGCACCACGCCCTGGACAGCCCCTACCTTCACATGGTAGGGGCCCAACACGATCCAGCCACAGAAGCAATAGCCCAAGTAGATGACAGCCACACAACAGCAGAAACGCATGACGCTGGGCAGGGCCACCCGCAGTGTGGCAATGAGAATCTGTGGCAGGGAGATGGGGAGGCCTCGATGAGGGTGTGGCCACAACCTAGGTTGGCCTTGCGAATGGGAGGGAAGCAGGCAGTGCCTGGCTGAAGTCATACCAGAGCGGCCACAGAAGCTGGAGGTAGTTTAGAAGGGGGGGGGGCAGGGGACCTGAGGATACCCGCTGGCCAGACTGAGCTGGGTGGCATGAAGCAGCAGGCTCCCATGGCTCTGGTTTGGGGGCAGGGACAGGTACATCTGGGGTGGGCAGGTACGGGGAAGAGGCTCGTGACAGGCCATCTATAGAGGCTGGTGATGGCTACAGGTGTATGTATTTATCCGGGGCAAGAAAGTGAGAAGTGGGGAGCGTACGGCCACCACCTGGAGGGTCCAGCCTGCACATTCGAAGCTTACATTGTACTTATGGAAGAAGGTCAGATAGCGGATGACGCCGACCCAGACGAGCAACGTGGAGGTGCCCAGGAGAATGCTGCAGACGTCGTAGCTCGCCAGGTTCTAGGGACAGCAGCAGTGTCAACCCCACCTGGCCTGGCTCTTCCCAGGGGCTGTGGCCCCAGGCAGGTATGGGAGGGGTATGCCGGGGAGGTGGTATGAGGGACCAAGGCCTGGAACAAGTCAACAGGGCCCCGGGCAGGACCCACCTTGGCTTCAATGCCAATCTTCATGATGGTGCCTGAGATGGTGAGCACATCGCTGGTGACCAGCAGGATGTACCAGCCATTGACAAATTCCAGCCGATCCCAGAGGCTGATGACCCGTCCCCGCTGCCGCCACATGAACCCAACAAACTCCTGTAGGAAGCAGGTGGGCTGAGGGCTGGCCCGGGCGAGGGACCCTCTCTCCCCCGGCCCTTATGGCCCCCGAGCCAGGAGAGGCTGGCTCAGGCACACATGCGTGCCACTGGACGCAGCTCTCACGTTCTGCAGCAGAAAGCCACGCAGCAGCGAGCGGGCACACAGCAGGAAAGAGAAGGAGCAGGTGAGGATCACGACCACATCGAACAGGAGCCGGAAGCTGTTGTCTCCTGTGGGGAGAGGACTTGGGTAGGGCCGGGAGTGGCTTGGGGCCTTGGGAGACTAGGGATGGGGCTAGGCCCAGGCCTAGAGGGCTGCAGGACTGGTGGTGGCTACTCAGTGGGCTTATGGGTTACCTGGATGAATCAGGAACTGGGCCCGTGCTGGTCTGGGGCTTGGGGGATCCCCGGGCAGGTCAGGGCCCCTGCTAGCATGGGTCTGGGGGTTCGGGGCTCACCATGCCTGAAGACGCTGGGGTGTTTACACTCCTGGATGTGGGCCTGGGTCTCCAGACTGATTGGGATACGCCCACTGTGCGCCTTATTGTCGAAAGTGATCTGCAGGGGTATGGCAGGGCAGGAAAGGCCAGAGTAAACCTTGGCAGACTCAGGCTCCCAGACCCGCATAATGGATGGTCTGTCTGGCCCCATCTCCCTTATTACCCCTAAGCTGCCCTTGGCCAAGGGTCCCCAGCCCCGGAGCTCAGGAGCCCTGTGGGCAACCCTTATCACTGGAGCGCCTGCTCCCCTTGTCCTGGACACTGGGCTTACCAGGACACTGAAGGTGTAGCAATCAGGAATTTCATTGTTGATCAGGCTCTGAAGATTGATGGTCTTCAGCTGGAAGTGGATGGTGACGTTGATCAGCCTGGGAGGGAAGCTTCAGTGAGGGAGAGGGGCTCTGCTGGTCCCTCCTGCCGCCCCCCGCCCCCCACCGCAGCGCTCCTGCCCCACGTTGACTCTGCAGCTTGCAGAGGAAGTGCTCACACACAGGCATCAGCATGGTCTTTCTCTGTCCCCGCCGGTGGGGGGTGGCCAAGGATGCCTGGCATCCTGCCTCCCCCAACCCTCGGCCCAGCCCTGGCAGCCCCTCCATCAGGCAGTACTTGTGGAATTTGAGCGTGAGGTTCTTGTAACTGGCGCTGCTGTCCGAGAGGGAGAGATCATCACTGGGGGGCACAAGGGGTCTCTCAGGGGGGTCCACCTGGATGCAGTCTGAGGACAGGGAGTCAGGGAAGGGACACTGGGGGCGGGAGAGGCACAGGCAGGTCTCCCCAGAGTCCCCAGCAGCCCCCTTCCCTCCTTCACGTCCCACTATGAACTTAACATTTGTCATCTGTTCCCCACTGTCTCCCCTGGAGAGGGCCCAGTTCGTCTTATTGCCTACACAGGCCCGAGGGCCTGGCGCTCAGTGGGCCCCCAAATGCTTAGTGAATTAACGATATTAAAACACAACACTTGGGGTGCCTGGGTGGCTCAGTCCGTTAAGCGGCTGCCTTCGGCTCAGGTCATGATCGCAGGGTCCTGGGATCGAGCCCCGCGTCGGGCCGCCCTGCTCAGCGGGAAGCCTGCTTCTCCCTCTCCCTGCCACTCCCCCTGCTTGTGCTCTCTCTCTCTGTCAAGTAACTAAATAAAATCTTTAAAAAAAAAAAAAAACACAACACTTGCATTTTTCTGCACGCCAAGCATTCTACCAAAGACACTGCAAACATCAAGTTATTAACGACCAGGACAACCCTATCTGCCAGATGAATGGGAAGCAGAACTGGGGTTTTAATTCCAGCAGCCAGCGCTACCAACAGTTATGCCCTGCCCTGCCTACTCACCAGTGACAACCATGGGATCAATGTCAAAGGTGTCATTGGCTGGGTCCACGTGGCCTCGGTGGTAGTACTGCTGACAGAGGGCCAGGGCCGAGCCGTTGGCCCAGGGGCCACCCCCGCCCCGCACGTAGGCATACCGGCCTAGCGACACATCAGGGAGCATCAGGTACTGTGGGCAGAGAAAGGGAGGGTCTGTCAGCCCTGCCCACTCTCCCCTGACTGCCTGCCTGCCCACTTGCCTGCCTGCCCCTGGTTGCCCGCACCTGGTCTACAGCATGGAAGATGGCCTGGTAGAGCTGTTCCCGTGTGTAGGCCGCGAAGGTGTCATCGGCCCCATCCGAGTAGCCCAGCAGGAAGAGGTGCCGGAAGGCAATGGTGTTCTCCTCCCGGAATGTCACTGCCAGCTGGTTGCTGAGCCCGAACAGGATGAGCTGGGGAGGGCGGGGGGGGGGGGGCGGAGATGACAATGCGGGGCACAAGGAATGCCCACCATAAGTCCCCAGGGAGCAACACACAGCGGATGCTCACGTCTCTCATGACAACAGAGGCTAGTGTTCATTAGATGTTTACCAGGTGCTAGGTTCCGTGCTAAACCCAAACCTACAGGGTAAGCACCACTGTTGGATCCTTTTACCGAAAGGAAACCCGAAGTATCCTAATATACCCTGAATCACAGCGTGAGGCCAGAGGCTCCTTAGGGCAGGGGCTGGCTCTGATTCACCTTGGGGTCCCCAAAGCCCACCACAGGGCCTGGGATGAGGGGTCAGCAACTGTCTGCTCAGCCACTGGGTCAGTTCTCTTTGAGAGTGAACACGGCATCAGACTGCCTGGGTTCAAGCGCCAGCTCCCCATGCTTGGTTGCTGTTTGACTTTGGACAAGTCCCTTAACCTCTCTGAGCCTCAGCTGCCTCATCTATAAAATGGTGACAATAGCGGTTGCCAGGACCTCAAAGGGCATCTGTGAGGTTACAAGGAGCTGTTCCCACCACAGATCTTAGAGGGCTTCCCGAATGATTACAGCCATTGCCACTGTTCCTATGTTGCTGCAGGGCTTGGACTAGGTTCCGACTCCAGACACAGCAGCGGCCACAGGTGGTGTTCTGCTGGGGCCCCTGCAGGACTCACCTGCACGGTGACCACTAAGATCTTCACGACTTGCAGCATCAGCTTGAAGGGCTTGCGGCCTTTGGCCCGAAATTTGTCACAGGGACTCATGAAGAAGTACTTGAGCCGGCGGCGGAGGTCCTCCTCTTCCGGAGGGACCGGGGAAGCCCCGGCCTGGGTGCCATACCCAGGACTGGGGGTTAGGAGCCGCTCAGTCTCTGCAGGAATGGGGGAGGGCGGTGGGGACCAGGCCCAGGCAGACCCACCTGCCATCAGGGGAAACAGGTCCCATGCACCAGCCAAAGAACTCTGAGAGATCTAAGAAAACCCAGAAAATCTGCAACATGTTGTGGATATATGTAGCAGTCCTATCAGAGGTTACAAATTTGGATTTGGGGTTCAAAAGGGCCTGAGCTGATTCCTGACCCTGCTTCTCACTGGCTTGGGCAGGGCACTCTGCCTCTGAGCCTCAGCTTTCTCATCTGCAGAACAGGACAAAAACACCTCTCACCAGGAAGTTGAGGATTTGATGCTTACAAAACATTTATCACAGGGGCTGGCTTGTGGTAAGAATGTCAGAACATTCCATCGTTGTTCCAGTTGTGGATTTTGGGAAGAGAACGAATTGATTCCACTGGCTTCCCACAGGGCACTCAAGGCTCCAGAGCTCATCTCAACTCCAGCCTCCAGGTATGAGCATGGAGCTCAGCTACATTCCAGTTTTTTTCTGGTCAAACATCCAAAGAAGGATTTTTCCACTCATCATGACCTGGCCCATCCAGCTGACACCCTCACAAGCCCCAGGCCCAGAGAAGGGGAGATCGACAACAACAGTAACAATAACAGAACATATTTGCTGAAGACTCACTACAAGCCAATGGGTGTTATTACCACACTGCCTGTATGTTAGCTCATGAGCTAATATAGCATCTTCATGAAGGGCACCAGCTTCTGGAACTCTCACAGCCCTAGAACCAAATCCCAGACCTGCCACTTCCCAGTTGGGGGGATCCTGGTCATCTTTCAAAGCCTCCATCTTCTCATTTGAAAAGTGGAAATAAAAAGTCTACCTGGATGGGGCGCCTGGCTGGTTAGTGGGAAGGGCATGCGACTCTTGATCTTGAGCCCCACCTTGGGTGTAGAGATTACTTAAAAATAAAATCTTAAAAAAAAAAAAAAATCTACCCTGAGGTTGAAACTCTGAAAGGTGTTCTCTGAATGAAGCGGGATAAAGCAGTTAAAAGCCTCAGTTCAGCCTCCAAGTCTTGGTAATTCTTCAGAAAATAGGGTTTATTCTTTTTTCCTTTTTTTTCAAGATTTTATTTATTCATAAGAGACAGAGAGAGAGAGAGAGGCAGAGGGAGAAGCAGGCTCCCCGCTGAGCAGGGAGCCCGATGCGGGACTCGATCCCAGGACCCTGGGATCGTGACCTGAGTGGGAAAGCAGACGCTTAACCATCTGAGCCACCCAGGCGCCCAAAAATCGGCTTTACTCTTAACACTACTTATTCTCTTCACTCCTGAACAACTTAAGAGAAAGGTCCAAGGTTTCATCAACCACTGGGGTCACAGCTGGTCACAGCAGCCCAGGAGCGTCCCTGACACACCCCCACCACCCCCACCGGGAGAACCCTGCTTCTTTCCAGGGCCTGGCCCGCGCCTGCCTAACACAGCTGCCAGGGCGAATGTGAGCACTGTCAGAACCTGTCCTGCAGGGAGAGCCAGGTCCTGGCCTGTCCCTTTGGAGCTTGGATGCTGTTGTGGTTGTTTACAAGATAGCTGGGTGGGAAGCCAGAGGGCAGGCCCGCCTCCCTAGCTGGGATCTCAGTTAACCCACCCCAGATCGTACGAGCAGGGACAGCTTTCAGGTATCTCCAGCTAGCTCAAGAAGGGAAGACCAACACAACGAGTCTTCCTCCAGGCTCCCCCATCAGAAGCAGAGACTGAAGACTAGAGGCTGGGTTTCCACCGCTTGAGTTCAAGAAAGCTGAGCTTCCACAGGTTTGGACTTATGAGATCGAGTTAGGCGCCTGGGTTCAAGGAGGTAACTCCCCCCCGCCCCCCAGCCCTCTATCTGAGTTTAGAGAAGCTGAGCACTGCCTCAAGAATTGGGGAAGGGAATCCTGGGAGTTTCACGTGAGGGCTGGAGAAGCCGGTGCCCGCTGAGGTCCAGCAACGCTGAGCAATCGGAGCAACGCTCAGAACGCAAACCCCGGACACCTCCCGGGCCCGAGCTGGAGAGGCCGGCGGCCCACCCGCTGCCTGAGTTTAGGAACTCTGAGCAGAACCTGGGTCCAGGAAGAGCACACAGGAGTCCCGCCACTCCGAGGTCGGAGGAGCGGGCGCCCACCTGCCGCCCAGGTTCTAGGAGCCATCTGTCCCTATCTTCACCACCGGGAAGCTGAGAGGTCAGCACCAGAGTTTAGGCACGGGAAACCGGGAGCTCCGCCGCCCCAGGTCCGGGGAGCTGGCCGCCCGCCCGCCGCCCGCGTTCGGGGGCCCGCGGGGCCGCGCGCGCCCTCACCTGAGCCCCGCCGGCCCACGGGGGCTGCCATGCCGGGGCCGGGAGCGCCGGACGCCGCCGGACACCGCCGGGCAGCCGGGGTCCGGGCGCCCGCCGCCGCTGCAGCGGCCTCGCTCCCTCGCGGTGCCGCTTCAAACCCTCTCGCGTCAGCTGACTCCCGCCGCGGTCACGTGACCAGAGCGCCCCCGGGAGGCGCACGTGACCGGATCCCGTCCCACCCCCTGCGCCACGACAGGCCCGGCGGCCGCAGCACGCATGCGGGCCTCAACTAGCTCCATGCGGGCGGAGGGCGGCCCTGAGGTCCTAACGCCCGCGGGCGATCGATGTGCTGGGGGCTGGGCTGGCTGTGAGAGTGCCGGCGTAGGGCCGGCTCGGCCCTGGCTCCCTGTCATGCCCGCGTCCCGTGCCAAATTCCAGAGTTCCATATTCAGTGCTTGACCCCTTACCCTCCGCAGAGTCCGGTGATGACCAGACGTCCTGTCTCATGGCTGCCTCTCCATCCTCCCAGAAACCCCGTGGTTACTCTCAACTCTTTCCGCTTCTGCTCCTCTCGTCTGAACTGTCAGCAAATCCTATTCCATTTCCTAAGTATGTCCCAAGTAGGACCAACTCATCCCCACTCCTGTGGCCCTCAGCCCAGAGTCCCCCATCATTCCTGGCCTCCTCCGGGCAGCAACCTCCTCCCTGACCTGAGGCTCCCACTCCTGACCCTCTCCAGTTACACTCCCCAGGCAGCAGCCAGAGCATTTTCCAAGAGTAGTTCCTATCAGCCCTCTGCTGCAACCTGCTGTCTTCCCATTGCTCTGGGATGACAAGCGAACTCTGACCTCAGTCTACGAGAGCCCTCTGTTCTGGCCCGCATCTCCCCGGGCTGACCGCTCAAGGGCCCCAGGGCCTTTGCACTCTTGCTTTGAAAAGAATGCTGGTTAATTACGCAAACTCTGGAGAACAAACAGTTTAGATTAAATCTAGGCCCGGCCAACTGCCACTTCTACATCTTCCAAAGAGTCCCTTGGGGATGCCTGGGTGGCTCAAGGGATGCCTGGGTGGCTCAAGGGATGCCTGGGTGGCTCAGTCGGTGAAGCGTCTGCCTTTGGCTTGGGTCATGATCCCGGGATCGAGTCCCACATCGGTCTCCTTGCTTCATGGGGAGGCTGCTTTTCCCTCTGCCTGCCGCTCCCCCTGCCTGTGCTCTGTCTGTCTCTCACAAATAAAGTCTTTATTAAAAAAAAAAAAAAAGTCCCTTAAACTCCACGTTTATTCATTTGCAAAATGGGGATACTTAGTCATAGTTACCTGCCCCTTGGAGCTGTTGGATTAAATGAGAAAATGCAAGAGCGCAAAATGCAAGAGCACTGCACAAGGCTGGGCAAACAGTACTGACAATTAAAGTAGTGGTTATTGGGATTATGGAATCCCTCCTGGGGAAAGCACTCCCCCCCACCTAAATCAGAGCTCTTGATCCTTTTGTGGACCATGAGCGTGATGACTGAGCGTTCATGCCGTTGTGTGAGATGTGTCTCTCCCAAACCTTGTTACCTCCTCAGCACATTACCTGTCTGATGTGTGGGGGGGGGGGGGGGGAAGTCTTGTTATGCTTCTCTTAGAATGAACTATATACCCTGTAACTCCTTAAATGTTCCTGAGCTTGGCATCTGTGAGTTCTGTGAAGGCCGTGCTTATCTTGTCCCCGGCTGAGACCCCAGCAATCAATAGAGTTTTGTTCAGCACATAAATGAGCAACCTCTTCTGTCCAGTGCAGTGCCTATAACCTGGGCTGTGAAGGACAAGGAGTAGGTTATGTGAGCAGATGGGTAGGGCTGCCTGCAGGGTCTCATATCAGTCTCCATTATCAGCCCACTAGACTGTGAACATGCCAGAAATTCCACCACTCATAGAAAAGCCAAAGGGAAGGGATCCTGCTCAGACCACCTGCAGGGGAAGTCTGCCCATGACTAGGGTGGCCAGGCCTGGGGGAGCAGAGTGTTAACTGCTGGGAGGGACCAGTGTGAGACCTTGTGGGGGAACTGGGAAGCCTGGAAGATTAGGGTGGAGTCAGGACATTGGGGTTCCAGCTATGGCTGGCACCGACCACACCCTCCCATCTCCTGAGGAAGGGGGTGTGCATTAGAGGAAAGCGAAACAGGCAAGCCACACAACACAGAGCCAGGAGGCAGTGGGAGGATTTTACTAAACTGCATGACACACAACTTCCCCAGGCCCCCCATGAGTGTTGGCGTCCACTTCAGCCATCGGGCCCCAGCAGTGCCCCTTGCTCCTGCACCCACTCAGGACTCTCGCCAGTAGGGAGGGCCGGACTGACAGTATCATGGGTGGGAGAGCAGGGGTCAGGGTGAGGCTCAGGGTTGGGGTCGGGGCTGGGCACGGGCCCCCGGTCAGGGCTGGGACCAGATCCTTGCTCAGGGCTGGCCACGAGGTCAGGATTGGCTTCGGGACCAGGCTTAGGGTCAGATTGGACAGAATCAGGGGTGGGGGTAGATTCGGAGCCAGAGACAGCTTTGGGGCTGAGATTAGGGAGGGAGCCCACCACGGAGCCAGGGTCAGAGCCCAGGCCAGAGCTGGGGCCGGGGCTGAGGCCCAGGCCAGAGCCGAGAACAGAGACAGCATCAGGACCCAGGAGGGAGACCTGCCCCGGCCTCAACATGGAGGCGGGACTGAGGCCGAGGCCCGCGGCGGCGGCGGCAGCGGCGGCGGCGGCGGCGGCGGCCGCAGCCGCGCCCTCGTGCACCCGCTTGTGCTTGGTGAGGCTGGAGGCTTGGCCAAAGGCCTTGCCGCAGAGCTGGCAGCGGTAGGGGCGCTCTCCGGAATGCACGTGCAGGTGCTGCAGCAGCGCGGAGCTCTGGCCGAAGGCCTTGGAGCAGTGGGGACAGGCGTAGGGCCGCTCGCCCGTGTGGATGCGCAGGTGGTGCTGCAAGTTGGAGCTCTGGCCGAAGGCCTTCCCGCAGTGGGGACAGCGGTACGGGCGCTCGGCCGTGTGCGTGCGCTGGTGCTGCAGCAGCGCCGAGCTCTGGCCGAAGGCCTTGCCGCACTGCGGGCACGGGTACGGCCGCTCGCCGGTGTGCGTGCGCAGGTGCTTCAGCAGCGCCGAGCCCTGCCCGAAGCCCTTGGCGCACACGGGGCACTTGTGCGGCCGCGGGCCGCCGTGCGTGCGCAGGTGCTGCGCCAGCAGCGAGCCGTGCCCGAAGGCCTTGCCGCACACCGGGCAGTGGTGCGGCTTCTCGCCGCTGTGGCTGCTGCGGTGCTTCAGCAGCGTGGAGCGCCAGCCGAAGGCTTTGCCGCAGGCGGCGCACTGGTAGGGCCGCGCGCCCGTGTGGATGCCGCGGTGCTGGGCCAGCGTGGCGCCGTGGCTGAACGACTTGCCGCAGTCGGGGCAGCGGTACGGCTTCTCGCCGCTGTGGGTGCGGCGGTGCTGGCTCAGCCCCGAGCTGCGGCGGAAGGCTCGCCCGCAGTCGGGGCAGGAGAAGGGCCGCGGCGGGCTGGCAGGTGCAGGGAGCACCGCGGGGCTGGTGGCCAGGACCTCGGGCGTGGCAGTGAGGCTGGATGAGAGGGGGTCCGGGTCTGGGGACTCGGTGGGGCCGAGGGTGTCGTTGTTAGGGTCAAGAACCAGGGGGACCGGGCCGATGACGTCTGGATCGAGGTCGAAACTTGAAGACATGGGGTCGAGATCTTGGGGATCCGAGTCACGGGTGGCTGAGATGGAGCTCGGAGCTTCGGCGGCGGGGTCCAGGTCCTCAGAGACGGGCTCCAGATCTTCATAGCTGGGGTCCACGTCTTCAGAGACGGTGTTGACGTCTTCTGGGTCGGGCTCTGGGTCTTCACAAACTGGGTCCAGCTCTTCAGGGTTGGGGTCCAGGTCCTCTGAGTCAGAGTCAAGCTCTTCATAAGTGGGCCTCGGGCCTTTGTGGCCTGGGTTCCTGACCAGGACCGAGCGCCGCATCCCTGGCGTGGAAGTGCTGGCTGCTTCTGGGGCAGGATCTGCAGGGTGAGGACAGAGGGTGGGTGGGGGGTAGGTTCTGGAGGCCAGGGGGTCTCTTTTGGAGTCTGGGCAGGGGAGTGAGAGGGGACCATGCCACGGCCCAAAACCCACTCCTGAATACACACATGGACCCTGCTCTTGTCTCAAATCGCAGGGAGACTTGTGATGCGCTCCAGCCAGGGCAGGGAGAAGAGGGACCCTGGTGGGACATGGGGGTGGGGGTGGGGGGAACCTTCCCTTCTCAGCACCACACCTGGATGGAAGTCACAGGACCCAGCACTAGAGGTCTCCAGTACCCAGCTCCAGGGCTCTGCCCCTCTCTCCATCTTGGTCTCCTCCTCTGGTGGGAAGCTTGGGTCCTGTGGAGGAGAGAGAGTCCAGGGTTCCTACCTGCTTGACTGGGATCCCCTCATGGGGAAGAGGGTGAGTGCTTGGGTTCCTGTGCTTGCTCCTAAGTACATGGCCTGAATTCCAGTCCCGTAGTCGGGGGTGACATATTTGGGGGTTCCTAGTAGCAAGGGCAACCTCTGGCTTGCCTCACAGAGAGGAAGCATCCTGAGCTCTGAAGCTTATATCTGGGGGATGGGGGGGGGACACAACATCTGGTACTCCCCTTGCTTCCTTGGGGGAGGGCAGGGGCACCTCTGGCTTGCTTGCTTGCTGGGGAAGAGGTGACTGGAATGCCAGACCTCACAGCTCAGGGGTGGGAATAACTATCAAAACACTTGCGTATCCAAATGCCAGTTCCTAAAGCTGGGTGGGGTGGGGTGGGGGGGATAAGGTGGGACCCACTGGGGCACAGAGAGATCCATGGACCCCTAGCCAGGTGAGTAGGGACAAGTGTTATACCTGTTTGCCCAGTTGGATAGCAGATCCTGAATTCTAATCCCTAGGTGGGGTGGGAGTGGGGGCAAAAATAATACTTGGGGCCCCTATGGGGTTACTGGGGGGCTCCTGGGTCATCTCCTAGGAAAGGGAGATTCCTGAGTAACTAACTGATCCCAAGGCTGAGGTATGGGGACGAGTGTCAGGACACTTTTTGGTCCCCTCCTGGAGAAAATATCCTGAGTTCCAGCCCCATGCCTGGAGGTTGGAAGCAGGGTGGAGAAACCATTGCTGGGAGCCCTTCTGGGGAGCAGAGGGAGTTCAGGATTACCTGATGGGGAGGTGATGTCTTGAGCTATCCACCCATGGCTGTGGGTTGGGGAGCAAACAAAGAGATCTGTTCCTGGAGGGAGGGATAGGGGGGCCTCTGGCTTTCCTGGGGAGAGGGACATCCAGAACCACAACCCCACAGCTGCAAGTGGCTAAGCAAATGGAGAGGGTGGAGTTCTTAGATCACCTCCTCAACCGAGACACCACATTTGAAGGGTGCGGGGGAAACAATGCCTGGGTCCCCTCCTAGGTTTCTGGGGGGCAGGGGGACCTTTAGATGGCCTCCTGAGGAAGGGGACTTCCAAACTCTCAACTCTTAGCTGGAAGGCGGGGAGGAGAACTGAGTTCCTGGGGGGAGGGGGGCAGGTGGACCCCTGGATCACCTCCTGGGAAGGGGTTTCCAGAACTCTGGACCCCAAGACTGGAGAGTGAGGGGAACAATAACTGGGCTCCAGGGGGTCAGAGGGAACCCCCGATCCCCCTCCTGAGGAAGGGCCTCCTGAACTCCCGACCTCAGGCTGGAAGGTGGGGAGAACAATACTTAGGGGTCCTCCAGGGTTCCTGGGATGGAGAGGGTCTGGATCGCCTCCAGGGGAGGGGGCGCCTGAGCTCCCGACCCCAGAGCTGAGGGGTGCCCCCCCATACCTCCCCGATTTCAGGCGCCAACTCGGGCTGGGCCCTTCTCCCCCGGGGCCGCGGCGGCGGAAAGGGCGCTCTAGGCCCTCGGGCCGCGGGGGGACCCCCCTCCCCTCACGCCCGCGACCCCGCTCTCCCGGGCCGGGCGGGCGGCGCGCGGGCGTTGGGGGGTGGGCAGACAGAGGTCGCCCCGGGCCGCGCCCCGCCCCCGCCCCGGCCCCGGCCCCCGCCCGCCCGACCCGCTCGCGGGGACACTCACCCGGCGGCCCTCGCGCCTGGCGGGCCCGCCGCGCCCCCGGGGCCCGCAGGAAGCCCCCCGCCCGCCAGCCCCGCCGGCGGCCCCCTCGGCCCAGCGGCCCCGCCAGGCGCTCCTGGGGAGCGAGAGGGGCCGGCCGAGGGCCGCAGCGGGAGCTGCTGGGACTTGTAGTTCGCCCGCGCCCGCCGCGGCCGTCGCCATCGCTGCCCCCGCCCCCCGGGCCAGCCTTTGTCCCGGCCCGGCCGCCCGGGCCGCGCGACCGCGCCTTTGTCTGCGCCGCGGCCTCCCGCGCTGCCCTCGCCCCGGCCCGCCGCGGCCCGGCGCCTCAGCCCCCTCGCTGTCCCTCCCGGCCCCCGCCTGCTTCGGCCCCTGCCGCGGTCTCCCCGTGCCCCTGTCTCTCTCTGCATCTCTGTTCCCCTCTCGGCGCCTAGCTCTGTTCCTTTCTGTCTCTCTGTCCCTCTATTTCTGCGGCCCTCCCTGTTTCGGTCTCTCTGCCTCTGTCCCTGTCACTTTTCCTGCCTCTGCCCGTCTGTCTCTCCTTGTTTCTGGCCTCATCTGTCTCTGTCTCTGCCTCGTGCCCGTGTCTCCGACTCTATCTTTGTTCAAAAAGCACCAAACCTTCTATTTCTCTGGCCGACTGGCAGGGCACATAAGCAAAGCCAAGGCTCTGAGAAGCCCTGCAATTTACAAAGCTGTTAATCTTTGCTCAATCCAGAGTCCCGGTGTAAGACTCCCCAAGGAAGAATGTTGGGGGCCCTGTCCCTGAGTGTTTTCCTCCTCCTGCCCAGCTGATAGGTCACTCACTGCTGTCACTGGTGGACTCCCTGTGTCTGATGCCCACCGGAGTGATGATCTCTGGAGAAGCCTAGGCCAAAGCGGGGAAGGACCCTGGGCAGACTTTACCTGGAGGCACAGATCCCCGCAAAGAGGGAGTGAAAACCAGCCCCAGCAGCTGCCAGCTGGGCCGTGATGTTCTTCACTGAGCATAAACAACGGTCACAATATAAACAATGATCACACAAGGCCGCTCTGTGACCACGTCTGAACCGAGCCAGAGACAAGGACACTCTGCAACCACAAAAACGAATACACACCCTCCTCGCCCGGACTAACGCGATGACTACCGCCTCTTACCAACGACAGCTCCCCTTGCATCCTCCCACTGCAGAGATAAAAATCACCAAAATCCCCAGTCACCAATCCGCTCCCTGCTTCCCGACAGCACCAACCGAGAATTTCTTCAACTCTCTTTAAAACTACCCCCCCACCCCACATGCCTGCATCCTATAAGGTGCCCTCCTGTCCCCCAAAGCCCTCTTATGGAGGCACCCATGGTTCCTGGTATCTGATCTTCCCTTTTTAGCGAGCTAAGACTACAGCTGTATTTCTGATGGTCTTTGCGTGAATTTTGACACCACCTACCCTTGAATACAGCCTCAAGCAAATCAGGCCTCCAGGAGTCTTCCCTCTTCTTTCCTGAACCTTCTAGATCTGTGCTGAACTCAAGGTCTGAAACTGGCTTTCCACCTTTCGGTGGAAAAGCCCACAGCATATCTGAGAGATCTGAGACTGAAATTGGATTATGTCGGGGGTTCCTCATCCTGCCACCTCCTGGAGGATCCCATAGCAAATAATGCTTGTGATGACAGTGTTGTTTCTGTCTGCTAAGTATCTTTTTTTGTTCTTAAGATTTATTTATTTATTATTTTAGAAGGGGGGGGCAGAAGGAGAGAGAGAGAATCTCAAGCAGACTCCCCGCTGAGCACGGAGCCCTACGTGGGGCTCGATGCAAGGCTCCATCTCATGACCCTGAGATCATGACCTGAGCTGAAATCAAGAGTCAGAAGCTTAACCGACTGAGCCACCCAGGCGCCCCTGTCTGCTAAGTATCTCTATCAGCACGTTGCTTTCCCTTTGTGGATCCTTCTCCACTACTCCAACATAACACAGTCCCCCAGTATCACTCAGTCTAAACGCACCAATCAGAGAACCCCATCTCCTGGCCGTAATAATTAGGTTGGAGGACATGATGTTGGAGGGTCTCATTCTTCCTTTCGGATCATAAGCTGTATATAGGCCCTCATCCTACCTGCAGCCCCCTTCCCCAGTTGTCAGGAAGACAGTCTGCATGCCTGAAGACTGGAGCCAATCTACACCAGGATGTATAGGTGAGAGTTGAAGAGAAAGTTTTGTCTATGTTGGCTGAGCTCCTGGATATAGCCATACCTGAGGCCAAAAGCCCTCATTCTTTCTAATACCATGAGCCAACACATTTCCTGGGCATTGGGCTGGTTTTTAGTGGGTTTCTGTCCCTTGAATCGATGACAGTCTTGACTGACTAATTTAGAATTAGTACCTGGAAAAGGAAGGGTATTGTGGGAAGTAACCTAAAATGTGGAACTGGCAGAGCAAAGTGAGGTAGAGGGGCAGGGCCACCACAGACACATATTCACTATAAAGTGAATGGGACTCCCTAGATTTTTGCAGTGCATACAGTCTGCCCTGAGAAGAGCCTTCCTCAAGAAACAAGAAATTTCTGTTATGTGGCAGAAAAATAAGCTGATTAAAATCTTGCTTCCTGGGGCGCCTGGGTGGCTCAGTCGTTAAGCGTCTGCCTTTGGCTCAGGTCATGATCCCGGGGTCCTTGGATCAAGCCCCGCTCGGGCTCCCTGCTCCACGGGAAGCCTGCTTCTCCCTCTCCCACCCCTGCTGCTTGTATTCCCTCTCTTGCTGTCTCTCTCTCTGTCAAATAAATAAATAAAAATCTTAAAAAAAAAAAAATCTTGCCTCCTTGGGGGTGCCTGGGTGGCTCTGTCAGTTAAAGCATCCGACTCTTAGTTTTGGCTCAGGCCGTGATCTCAGGGTCCTGAGATGGAGCCCTACATCGGGCTTCGCGCTCAGCATGGAGTCTGCTTGTCCCTCTCCCTCTGCTCCTCCCCCTTCTCTCTCTCTCTTTCGAATAAATAAAATCTTTAAAAAAAAAAAATCTTGCCTATTTTATCTTGGGACTCTAACCACGTGTTTCTTGAGACTGTGGTTGGAGGGGCTTTGGAGAAAAATGGCAGGATGTTGAAATATTTGGGCGCCTTCATCAACGTCTCCCCAGACAGACGCAAGCGGCCTCTACATCTTGCAGCAAAGACTGGCATCTGCTTGATTTTGTGATTGCCTGAGCTGAATTCTCCACCCCAAGCTAAAAGAGGAAATTAGTAATGAGGTGGGAGATAAGACTGGGATTATTGGAGAACCAGGGGGCACTCGATGCCCCAGGCTACTCTGTAAAACGGAACACTCCCTGTCTATAAACATACAATTACCCTCCATTGGGAAGAGCCTATTAGCTATCTTTCCACCCTCCAGATTGTAACCTGGGGCAATAGAGATGCTAAGGGGATGGGCAGGCACAGATCTGTTGCTAGGAGACAGGGTCCAGCAAGGTTGGGCTCCAGGATCAAAGATCCTGGTGAGGTCTGGGGAACCAAATCACCCAGGGGTGGGCTTGTGAGCTGGGCCATCCAATCATAGCATTCTATCCCTCTGGGCACAATGATTGGTTCATGGCTGGGCATGTGACTCAAATGGGCCAATTAGAGTGTCCTTTAAGTTCCAATAAGAGGAGTTGGGGCAAGACCCTCTCCTTCTTCCTTTGAGGCTTTAATGAAGAGGATTTGGATTGCTAGCGTCTTTTTTTTTTTTTTGGCCACCGCTTGGAGGGACACAGGATTGCGAGGTGGTGAGGTAGATTCCAGGCTTTCTTATTTCTAAGTTATAAAAAACAAAATTCATCCAAATAAATTTGAAGATCTAATTGGCTTTATTAAATGGCTCATGGGGGTGCCTGGGTGGCTCATTTGGTTAAGCATCTGCCTTCGGCTCAGTTCATGATCCTGGGATCAAGTCCCAACGATGGGCTCCCTGCTCAGCGGGGAGCCTGCTTCTCCCTCTCCCTCTGCCCTTACCCCACCCCACCCCCGTGCTCACTCGCTTGCGCGCTCTCTATCAAATAAATAAAATCTTAAAAAGATTTATGAATCAGGTGGCATCCCTTCTAACACATAGAGGGGCACTCTGAGGAGTTGTACAAATTGGAAGGTTTTTACAGGAAGGGGGTTAGGGCAAGAAAATTATAGGCAAAAGAAAAGAATTGTTCCAGGCAAAGTTACTTTCCCTTAGGGGAAGGGTAGGGGATCTTATTAGGTGGATTACCTCACCTTCTGTCCATGAAGAAGGCCCGTGTGACAGATTACCTTATTGGTGCTTATCAAAAAATTCCCAATTGGTAGATTAAGACATATTTCTGAGGGAGGTTGAAACGGCAATTAGGTTAGGTATTAACCCTTGGTTTGGTGACTTAGCCTGGCCCAAGTAACACCGTTTGGGGTCTGCGGTTTTCTTTGTAACAAAGTCAATAAAAATCCCTTTCTACTTGAGCTAGAGTGAGCCAGGTTTCCATCACTTGCAACAAAAATGACCTAAGACATTAAAAAAATAGGGGCACATGTCATCAAGCTGCAGCCAAATGCTAGGCTCTGTTCTAAGAATGGCACATGTGCATTTTAGTTAAACCTTGTACCCACTTTATGGAGGAAGAACTGTTGCCAGCCCCGTTTTATGCACAAGGAAAGAGGGGCAGATCATGACATCACTTGCCTAAGGACAGAAAGACAGGGAAGTGGCAGGTCTGAATTCTGCTGCTCCATGATGTTTTCCTTTAAAAATTAATCTGTTCTCCCATGTGCAATCCTACTTTATTCATCTTGGTCTATAAGCCTTTTGGGTCTTTGTAGTTGATATGAAATGCCTTTTTTGGTGTGGGGAAGGGTGAGTGGAATATAGGGAGGGATAGACATAAATCCATAAAATACATCCCAAATCATGATAAAGTATCTTTCTGCACTAAAAATATTTCTAGTAAAGCTCCTGTTCTTTCCTAGCAACCATCCCGGGGCTAGTCAGTTCCACTGTTAGAAATCTTTCAATTTGTGCAGAAATCTGCCTCCTTGGAATTCCTACCTATTATTTTTCATCTGGTGTCTGGGTTGCTTTAAACCATTCCTAGAACCAGGCAGGAGCACACATTTTCCTGCAACCAGAGCTACATGGAAATGAATACCAAAGTAAGCTTTCTGAGCTTCCTGGCAGGCAAGGCAAAAAGGAAAAGCCTTTTAGTTAAGAGTAGTCCGATCAACAAACAGACCAGCTTCACCAGGAGAGTCTGATTTTGTCCTGGGGATCACTGCAGGATGGGTTTATTGCAGTGGTTCTCAAGCAGGGCAAACCCCGCCCCCCCCCCCCCCCCCCGCGGCCCAGGGGACATTTGGCAATGCCTGGAGATATTTTTGGTTGTCACAACTGGCTGGGGTAAAGGGAGGATGCTATTGGCATATGGTGATTAGAGGTCAGGGATGATGCTAAACATCCTACAGTGCACAGGAGGGACTCTGACAATAAAGAATGATCCCATCCAAAATGTCAATAGTACTGGGATTGAGAAATCCTGAGTCATCATGAGGTAATTCAGAAGTGTGTCATGTAGATCTTTAGCGGAAGCAAACAGAAGAGGTGTTTTGCAGCTAGCAGACCCTTGCATAGATAATAGGAGAGCAGCCAAAAGGGCCATCTTATTCTGTGGGACCCAAAGCTGGACTCCTGTCCTTCCTGTGACAACCTAGCTCCACACCAGCTGTGGCTGGTGATATAAAGGTGTCATTGAGCTGACCCTGACACTAACTACCCTGGAGGTGAGCTAGGAAATGACAACCTGGCCTCACAGAATTGCTGCCCATGGGGAAAGGGCTCCTGGCCTGGCTTGAGCTTGGCTTTTGGTGGCTCAAGAGGCCTTGGTCTTTGAAGGTCTGATTACAGAGTCAGGGATAGAGTCAGGGAGCCATGTTCATTCCCTGAAACCAGATTCCCAACAGCCGAAAGAAGCAGGCCCTGGGCATGGCCGCTGAGGCCCATTTCATCGTGGACAGAGCCAATCTCACCACACCCAGACCTTCAAGATGGGGGCGCTGTCCAAGGTACCGTTTGTTGACATGCTTGTCAAGCCCCATCAGTGATGGAGCTCCACCCCATCCTCCTCCTTTCCACCCTTTTCATTTCGTCCCTGGCTGGACACCTCCTCCCTTGGACTTGATCATATCATGATGGCTTTTGTTGATTTGTCCCTGGACCCAGCTCTGACCAGTTGCCCAGCCAGCCAGCACACCGCTGAGCTTCCAGCTTTCACCCACAATGGAGGAAATTGCTGGGTCACTCTCAGCCTCTCCACCCCCTCAGTCTCCCCCCTCTGAACCCCACCCCCTCTCTCAATGATTGAAAGCTCCTTCCCATACCCTTATCTTCCTCTTTCCTCCATACCTTCATGCTGAGAAGGGAAGTGCTCTCTCCCTCCTTGACCCCCAGCCACACACACTGAAGTGTGTACATTTCTCATTTATAACATTCTAATGAGAGAGCTACCATTCATCTCCATTTTACAGATGAGCAAACAGATGAGGCTCAGAGGGGCTAAGTGCCTTGCCCAAGACTACTACCCAGGACAGAGGAATTAAGATTTGGACTCTGTCCATTCAGCCCTAGGAATCTGTGTTCTCAGCCCTTCACCACACTGCCCTGTTCAAAGCTATGACTCCTCTCTTCACATCATTCAGATTTGTTGGTGCACCTGAACACATTACACTGAGTCCAACAGCCAAGCCTTTGCACAAGCTGGGATGGCCTCCTTGCCCAGAGCGGGGCGATCTTCAGGGCCCGTGGAAGTGTCTGTTCAGGGTTATTTGATGGAGTCACTCTCTCCTGTACCGTCCCCAACCCACGAAGCATCCTCTTTCATGGCTGACTGATGGAGGGTGGGGTGGGATGCTGCCAAGACACTGTTTATTGCTGGCTAGGGCATGGGTAGGTGGGGGCCTGGGGGGCCCAAGGGTCTACCTTCCCAGCCCCACAGCCCCACTGGCGAGGGGAGCCCAGAGGCACATGGCTGTCCTGCAGATTGACCAATCTCAGCACTGCTGGGCCCTGGTACTTGGAGGGAAACTCATGCTCGTATTGGGTTGAGAAGAAGCGCTGTCCACCCAGCGGGGGCTCAATGTGGCCGTACTTACACTGTGGAGGCAGGGTGGTCAGCGTGGCAGGACAGCCTGGAGGCTGGTGGACCTACCTGGCCCACCCCGTGGCCCCCATACGACCTGGGAGCAGCAAAGGCTAGTGACTGGGCTCTGAGGAGGTGGGCAAAAGGTACCCCAGCTTGGGCTGACCCAGGAGCTGGAGAGAAACCAGTGACCCCTGGAATGACCCCCGGACTGTGGTGACCCAGGCAACTGTGAGCTAACCCTCAGCTGGGGGTATAACTGTGGCTGGTGATATAAAGGTGTCATTGAGCTGACTCTGACACTAACTACCCTGGAGGTGAGCTAGGGATGACCTTGAGGCTGGGGTGACATTAAGATGATCCTGTGCCTGGGGTCACCCTAGAGAGACCCTGAAAGGACTTGATACTAATTCTGGGCCTGAGGTGACGACATTATCATCCTGAGATAAAGCTACACTGATTTTGGGGGTTACCTGGTCAGGGAGGTACCCTTCCCCGTCCCTCACCCGCTGTAGCATGTCCTCAGTCACGGAGGCCGGAGCTGTTCTATGAGGCTTCAGCATCTTCTGGTTCGTGGTTAAAAAATCTGTTTCTGGAGATTTGGGGTGGGGGTAGTCGAGCTGAGGGGCTGAGGGAGGAGAGGCATGGTCCCTGGGCAGGAACGTGAGAGATTAAGGATGGAGTAGGACTTCAGGGCGAAGCCCTCGCCCTCGCTGAAGTTGGAGCGAAGATGGATTAGGAGGCGGGGCGGAGGAGGAGCCAGGGGCGTGGCAAGCGCAGACTAGAGAGGGGGCAGGCAGGGCGGGCTAGTCGGTGAGGGGGCGGAGCCAGAGTCTGACAGAGGGGCAGGGGTTAGAGTCGGGAGAGGGCAGATATGGAGAGGGGCGGGCCTACGGCCATGCAGGCGGCAGTGCCGTGGCGGAGACGGTGGTGGTGGTGGGGAGTCAAATCCACGAAGGGGCGGGTTGTCCAGGGTCAGAGTTGGGATCTCGGTCACTGGGGAGGGATCTCGCTCTTCAGGAGGCGGAGCCAGAATCGGGCAGTGGGCGGGGCGAAACTGGCCGGGGCGGGGTTAGAGCTGAGGCCGGGAAGGGAGCCCTGCCCCTTCCCCCCAACCTGCTCACCGTCGGTGCCCCGGGGCAGGTTGCTACGCAGCAAGTGGAGATTGGGCGCTTTCTGCGGCTTCTCTGGCGTCCCACGGGGGCAATAGTCCGTGCCCGTGGAGGTCTGGAAGAACTGTTCGAGCAGTGAGGAGTCCCCTAGACGCACGTGACTCTTCCATTTCTCGTAAGGCACGTGGCGGCTGGGTGGTTCGGTCACGGGCGGTGGCTGTAAGACCACATGGCCTCAGGGAAGCTCCCGTGTCCGGGATCTCCCAAAACCCGGGTGGAGACAAGAGGCGGGCGCTCTACGACCTTGGAGAGCTCACACCCTCTCTAGGCCCACGTTGCTGTTGCGGGGAGTAGGCACTGTATCTCATTTTGCAGACAGAGCCACCGAGGCTCCCAGTGGTTAAGGGACTTAACCCTAGATACTGCAGATAGACCCAGGAGATCCCCCACACGTCACACTCGCTCCCACCTCAAGGACTTTGCACTTGCTATAGGTACTGCCTGGGAAACCCTTTCCCTGATGAGCCCCTGGGGAAGGTCTCCCCCTTCCGGCTGACCTGACCATGGAAGAAATGCATGGAGGTGGTGAGGCTGCCTGGACCAGGGCACCAGTTTCCTTCCAGGATGTGCGATGCTGGAGTCTGGTCATGGTGAAGGACAAAAGGCTCTGCCAGTGGCAGAGCAGAGGTTGAGCAGACCCGCGAGGCCCCTGTGGGAAGTTGGGGGGGGGGGGTTGGAGGAGGGGGGGGGGGTGGGCAGGGCCGGCAGTAGACTCACCTGGCTCTGGGGCATAGAAATGATCAGCTTTGGTGGTCCTGTCATGGAACAGGCCATCTCCAGGACGAATATTCACATAGTGGATGTGGGCTGCGGCCTGGGCCTTGTCATACCTGCAGATCAGGGGGGATTCGTCTGATCCGGGCCCTTGCAACTCCCGGGAAATGGGAGAGAGGCAGGCTTCCCAAAGGCCAAGCTGTGGGGTGCTAATGGTGGGAGAGCCTTGCTTGTAGGATGGAGGCTTCAAAGGCACAGTACTGGCCCCAGAGCCTTGGATGGCACGCTCCACGAGTCGCTGAGAGCCCGTCACCCTGGTGGAAGGCCACCGTCCCTTTGTACCTGTCTGGGGGCAGACCCTGGGGCCTGTAGGCTTGCTTCTGCTCCGAACACATGGGCCCATGGCCAATCTTGAAGTCTCCCAGTTCCACGCTGGAGAAGGCCTGTGGGCGGACAGAGGTGGGAAGGACAACCCCACCCAGACCCTATCGCTGCCCTCCCCCACAGCACCAGCCCCACCTCGATTTACCCTCTTACACATCAAGGCCGGTGCGCTCGGCAGGGCCTGGAAGTGCCTCTGGTAGGAGGTCCCATCATCCTGTCTCCTGTGGTCCCACCTGAGGGGGTTGAGACCCCCTGAGGATGAGCAAGAACAGACAGAGAAGGGCACTGAGCCCCTGCAGCCTCAGGCCCACTGGGATGCAAGTCCTCACCTGGAAAGGGGAGCTGGGCAGTCCTGACTAGCCTTGCCTGAGGGCTATGTGGAAAACACCAAAAAATAACACAAGGAATGATAACAAGAATAACTGCCAAGTATTGAACCCAGCATCTAGGTTAAGTGCTTTGAACCTCATTTGCAGGGTTCACAATTCTCCCCACTTTACAGCCTTCCTGAGGCTCAGAGAGGCCAAATGACTTGCCAGAAGTCATGGAAATTCAAAACCAGAACAGAGTCAAGTCCAGATCTGACAATCCCTGAGTCCAGCGTGGAGGGACTCTGACTAGTGACATGCACCAGCGGGTCCCCTGGAGTCACAGAATCGGAAAATCACACAAATGACAGCTACTCTTTTTTGAGCTCTCACTCGATGCAAGGTGCATCATACACTCTGGGCTCCTTTGGCTTCAGCAGCTCCTATGAAGTGGGGCGCTCTTGTTGCACCGAGGAAAATCCAGGCTTGGAGAGGTCAACTTGCTCAGAGTCACATAACTACTATGGTGGCAGGGCTGGGGTGGCAACTTAGCAGATTTGTCTGATTCCAAACCACCATTCATGACTTCTACCCATGGCGCAGCCCCTTGAGAAAAATTCAGGAGCTATGCCATTCTGTGTTTATAGAAACTGAGGCTCAGGGAGGTTCCTGGTTTTCTCAGCCCGGCACTGTTGACATTTGGGGCTGGATAATTCTTTACCGGGGCGAGCTGTCCTGTGCATGGTAGGATGTTTAGCAGCATCCCTGGCCTCCCTTCATTCCCCGCTAGTAGCACCCCCTCCGTGGGTGATGACAACCAAAATGGTCTCCAGGGGCGCCAGGGTGGCTCAGTTGGTTAAGCAGCTGCCTTCAGCTCAGGTCATGAGCCTAGGGTCCTGGGATGGAGTCCCACATGGGGTTCCCTGCTCATGCGCACAGGGAAGAGTCTGCTTCTCCCTCTCCCTTTGCCCCTTCCCCCTGCTCTTGCGCGCTCTCTCTCTATTTTATTTTTTTAAAAGATTTTATTTATTTGACAGAGAGAGACAACGAGAGAGGGAACACAAGCAGGGGGAGTGGGAGAGGGAGAAGCAGGCTTCCCGCCGAGCAGGGAGCCCGATGCGGGGCTTGATCCCAGGACTCTGGGATCACGACCTGAGCGGAAGGCAGACGCTTAACGACTGAGCCACCCAGGCGCCCCTATCTCTCTTTAATAAATAAATAAAATCTTAAAAAAAAAAAAGATCAGAGGTGGCCAAATGTCCCCTGGGGGAGGGCGCGGAATCCCCGCCCGCCTGGAGAACCACGCGGTTGGCAAGTCGCGCGGGCCGCCCCGGCGCGCTCACCGAGGTGGCAGCAGGGCGCGCGGGACCGTGGGCACGGGTCGTGGGGGGCGTAAAACGCCTGGTAGGTGGTGGGCGGGATGCGCAGCTTGGCTCTGTCGCCAGGCGGCACCGAGTCGCGGTCGAAGATGAGCCGCGCGCCGCGGATCTGCTCGCTCGCGCGCGCCGGCGGCTCGGGCCAGCCGAAGTCGGCGCGCACGGTGGAGAGGCCGGTGCGGACGCGCGGGCCCGCGTGCACGCGCAAGCCGCTGGCCTGCGCGGCGAGGGGGCGCTCCCGCGTCTCCGACCGCGCGGACGGCGACGGCCCCGGGGGCGCGTACGCACAGTGCGTCTCCGACCCGAGCTCTGTGCCCGCCGAGCGCGTGTCCTGGGCGAAGAGGGACCCGCGGGGCGGCTCCTGGCACTGCGGTGCGCGGGTGCCTCCCGGGTGCGCCCCGAAGTCCCGATGCGACGTGGATTGCATGGCGCCCATGTGCAGCCGCGGGTCGGGCCCCAGTGCAAAGTGCGAGGCCTTGAGGAAGTCCCGCCCGGACAGCGGGCACGGCAGCAGGGCGACCGCGACCATCGGGGGACAAGGCGCCACCTGTGAGGGGGCGGAGACACGGGAGTGAGCAAGCGCCGCCTGAGGACAATGCTGCCTTTTACTTCTTCCTGTGTTCCAGGCACGGGGCCCTCGGGGCTGGGGACATTGTGAAAAAACAGGCGCAGCCCTCGTGCCTGCCCCCAGGGAAAGTAGAGATATCATCATTCATTTGACGCTTACTGTGTGCCAGGCACTGTGCTAGGTTCTTGGAAGGGGGAACATCAGATAACAAAACAGACCAAGAGCCGTGCCCTTGTGGAGTTAATACTGGGGCGAGGAGGTGACAGACAATACTGAATAAATGTACTACTATCATTTGCAGAGTTAGGAGAAGGAGCTAAGTGCTGTGGGTAAAACCATCACACAGGGAAGGAGGACGGGGGTGGGGGGGTGGGATGGAAGGGTTGCAGTTTTAAATAGGGTAGTGTCACCGAGAAGACAAAGACCTGAAAAAGGTGGGAGAGGAGCTTTTGGGTACCTAGGGGAATAGCATCCCAGGCAGAAGGAACAGCAGGTGCCAAGGCCACTCCCAGAGGGGGTCAGTACAGAGTGAGCACCAGGAAGGGCTGCAGAATGAACCCTTGCTTTCTACAGTTTGTCTGATAGGAGCCCCCTCTCCTCACCCTCAGTCAGTGGTCAAGGCCATGGCTCTCCCCTCCAGTGTCTGCTCAGTCCTGGCCATGTCCCATCTCTGCCACACCCCTCCTCATGGGGCTTTCTGCCCTCTGCAGTTGTTCTCTTGGATCTCTTCCTATCCTCAAACTCTCTGAGGCTTAGCAACCTCTCACTCCACCTCCCTGATCTCCAGCACCCGGCTGCCAGCACCCCAATTAGCTGACTGGGACTTTCTTGCCTTTGCTCAGAGCGGAGGAGTCTCGTCCCCCTCGTCCCAGCCACTCAGAGACCAAGCCCCCCTGGAGCAGGCTCACCCCCGCCGCCCAGACCACATCAGCTCACAGCTAGCTCATGTCGACCTCTTTAGAAAGCAGGCAGCAAGCATGATAACAAGACCACAGTTTGTCAGTGTCTATGTTTGCTTTTTTGATCGTTTTGGCACCGAAAAGAGTTGAGAGTGGAGAAGTCTTCAAATAGTTGATGGAGAATCTGACAACTGAAGTTACTAGCTAGGTCACCTCAGAATAAGTAATTGGGCTCCTGTGAGCTTCAGCTTCCACATCAGGGATGAGAGTATTGTACTTACCTCAAGGGGTGGCATGGGGACTAATGAGTCTTAGAAGATGCGCTTGGCAACCGGCCTGACCCTCGAGGCTCCCTCTGTCCCCAGTCTCCCAGAGGATGCTCACATGTTCCTTCCAAGGCTGCGTCCCAGTGTGGTCCAGCTCTGCCCATTGTGACCAAAGAGCTTCCCCCAGACGGTGCTGTCACAATGGTCCCCCAGCTACTCTGAGGGTGGCTGGGAGGAAGATCAGGAGTTAGGCCAAAGGATCCTGCCTTCTGAGAGCTCAAGAGAGCTTGGCAAGTGCCTTGACTTCTTTTTTTTTCTTTTTAATTTTATTTATTTATTTGACAGAGAGAGACACAGCGAGAGAGGGAACACAAGCAGGGGGAGTGGGAGAGGGAGAAGCAGGCTTCCCGCTGAGCAGGGAGCCTGATGTGGGGCTCGATCCCAGGACCCTGAGATCATGACCTGAGCCAAAGGCAGACGCTTAACGACTGAGCCACCCAAGCGCCCCAAGTGACTTGACTTCTTGAAGCCTCTGTTTTGTCATCTGGGAAATGGGGCTGAGGATGGTAACCACTTCAGAAAGCAGCAGTGAGGATTTGAGGCAATAGGCTGCTGGTATTCATTACTGTCATTTCCCAAAGTTTTCCTGCTGGTCTGCTTCCTAACGCTCCCCACACAGGACGAGCCAGCGTCTTTGGTCTTTGGGTCACTGCAATGCTTAATGTCATTCCAGGGCTCAGGGACCTCCAAGGTACCCTTAAGGACGTCAGCGCCCCCCAAGCCCAAAGACCATCAGGAACACATTTGTGGCTGAACAAATTCAAGCTTGTTACTTGTGATGGCAAGGGAGAGCACACTCCCTGGGACGCTGTGGGTGTGAGACAGGCTTGTCTTCATTCTGGCTTGTCTTCCGTGCTTCCGGGGAGGTTCAAGGAAGTGGGTCTTTGCTTCGCATGCTCTTACTGGGTGGGAAATCTGACTTTCCTTTTTGAGATGATCCGACATGAAAATAATACATAAAATAATATGAATGGGGGAAAGGGGGAGTCAGTCTTTCATGGGGACAGAGTTTAGGCTTGGGAAGATGAAAAGTTCTGGAGAAGGAGGGTGGCATGGTTGCACAACAATGTGAATGTGCTTCCTGCCACTGAGCTGTGCATTTAAAAATAGTTATCATGGGGGCGCCTGGGTGGCTCAGTCGTTAAGAATCTGCCTTCGGCTCAGGTCATGATCCCAGGGTCCTGGGATCGAGCCCCGCATTGGGCTCCCTGCTCCGCGGGAAGCCTGCTTCTCCCTTTCCCACTCCCCCTGCTTGTGTTCCCTCTCTCACTGTGTCTCTCTCTGTCAAATAAGTAAATAAAATCTTAAAAAAATAAATAAATAAAAATAGTTATCATGGTAAATTTTGTTATGTATATTTTATCACAATAAATAACTTTTTTTTAAATTTTTTTTTTATTTTTTACTTCTTTTTTTTTTTTTAAAGATTTTATTTATTTATTTGAGAGAGAGAGAATGAGAGACAGCACAAGAGGGAAGAGGGCAGAGGGAGAAGCAGACCCCCTGCTGAGCAGGGAGCCCGATGCCGGACTCGATCCCGGGACTCCAGGATCATGATCTGAGCCGAAGGCAGTCGCTTAACCAACTGAGCCACCCAGGTGCCCTATTTTTTTTCTTTTTTAAAGATTTCATTTATTTATTTGACAGGGAGAGACACAGCAAGAGAGGGAACACAGGCAGGGGGAGTGGGAGAGGGAGAAGCAGGCCCCCCATGGAGAAGGGAGCCCGACGTGGGGCTCGATCCCAGGACCCTGGGACCATGACCTCAGCCAAAGGCAGACGCTCAACCAACTGAGCCATCCAGGCGCCCAATAAATAACTTTTTAAATGGAAAAACAATTTCTTAAAAAAAGAAAGTGAACTAAAGATACAAGGGCCCCAGTTCATGACCCCAAATCAGCTACAAAATGGGTCCTTTTTCTTCCTTCGTTCCTTCGTTCCTTCGTTCCTTCGTTCCTTCCTACCTTCCTTCCTTCCTTCCTTCCTTCTCTCTCTCTCTCTCATTGAACTATAATTGACACATAACATTGCCTGTGTTTGAGATTCACAACATATTGATTGGATACATTTATATTGCAATACAACTGTCATTGTAACATTAGCTAATACCTCTCCAGGACTTATTTAACTGAGTGGGTTTCTTCTCACTAAATTCAAGCAAATTGTTGTTTTGTCCATCGGGTTGAGGTCCCATCACTGGCTCCCCTGCCTGGAGCCTGACTGAGGGCTTTGGCCCAGCCAGGTTGTTGCAAATACACATTTCAGCCTAGTTCTTCTGCCTGCTGGGAAAAGAAGGACCCAGGAGGTGGATCCTGGATGCTGTCGGGAAGCAAAGGGGGAGAGGTAATTTTCTTATTGAGGGTCTTAGTTTTTATCAGAAAGTCTAAGGAATGAAGCAAGAGTAAAGCTGTCAGTGGTAAAAGGACTGTAACTCAGACTATCCAGGAAAAGTGAATGTCTGGTTGCTGCTGTGGTTTGGACAATGCTCATGTTTTGCCTGCATTCAGACATGATCATGGAGTAAGCTTGTTTTGTCTTGTTCCACCATGGTCACGGAGTGGCCTTGTCCATTGTTGGCATTCTGCAAAATTATTTATGTCCCACAGGAGAACACCAGGGCTTAGCTGGGACCGCCAGGCCAGCTCCTAGCAACTCCAAGGCCAGCTGTGAATGCCAGGCTATCTCCTGTCTCTCTCAAAGGTCAAGCTCAGCCCTAACCAGATGGTGGAAGACGCTGGGAGGGGTCTCTCTCAAAGGTCAAGCTCAGCCCTAACCAGATGGTGGAAGACGCTGGGAGGGCTGGGCAGGGCTTGCAAGACTCACTGCTGTCTGCTTGGTGCCTGGCACAGGGCCTGGCTCTCAGTAGTCACTCAGAGAAGTGCACTGTGTGATTACGAAGGTGTCAGGGACAGCATGGGCTCCAGGGAAGGGACCTAGCCACTCAGGCAGCAGCAAGGTCTACAGCCCCAGACCCTCTTCCCTCTGCAGGCCTTGGGCTTGGCATGGATTTTTTTTCTTCTGCAGTAACAGTGTCCCTAGTTGGGGGGTGGGGGCGTACAGATGCCTGTGCCCAAGTCTTAAGCAAGGAGGCCTGTGGTCAGATGTGGGGGTCAAAGAGTCTCTTGACTCCCCATCTGAGATGTTGTAGGGAGGCAGACTTGGGGGAGGCGGGGCTTGGGGTCCAGGGCTTGGAGAGAGGAGGGGGGCTGCCTGTGAAAGGGGCTGTTGGCCAGGAGCAAGTGGATGGATTCAAGTGTCATTTTGGTGACTGTTGGGATGTGGGAGGGGCGTGTGTGGAGAGAAAAAGGCGAGCCAGGTCTGTGACTGGTGGGGCAGCCCTGAGATGGGGACACATGAGAGCAAGATGTTCCGGATGATGCTGGGACATGTTGAGTGTGGGGATGGGGTTGGGAGGATGCTCAGGGAAAGTGTCCAGGGGGCAGGTGGGAGCAGGAGTCAGGTCAGGATTAAAGAGGCATGCGGGAGAGGCCAATGATGAGGGGACCAGGGAAGTCGTGGGAGTAGATGAGGTTTCCCAGGATCATGTGCATAGAGTGTGAGCACAGAGCTTTGGGCCGGGAGCTGAGCCCCCAAGGTTATGGCACTTATTGAGAAACTATTTTGTGCCAGGCTATGGGGACATAGCTATGACCAAGACAGATCAAAGTCCTCACATTCTGTTGAGAGATACGTAACTAGGCAGCTAGATAAAGAAGCGATATAGTTACGTTAGATAGTATTCCAAACTTAGGAGGAAAATAAGACAGCAAGAAATGTGGGTAGGAAGTGCCCAGGAGGGTGTGATGGGGAGGTCCAATGAGAAGATGATGTTCGAGTAAACGTGAGGAGGACGTGAGGGAGGGGGCCGTGTGGGAATCTGGAGGGAGAGCATTCCAGGCAGAGGGCACAACCAATGCAAAGGCCCTGGGGCAGGAGTGTACTGTAACTTCAAGGACCAGGAGGAAGGCAATGTGGTTGGAAAGAAGGGAGCAAGGCAGGAAGAGTCCTGAAAGTTGAAATCAAGGGGCAATATTTTGCAAAAGGCAACCAGTCGACATCATGAGTCATTAGGGAAATACAAAACAAAGCTATAGTGAGATACCATGTCCCACCCAGCAGGATGGCCATAATAATAAGGCAATAATAATAGTAATGAAGCAAAATAAAAGTGTTGGCAAGAATGTGGAGAGTGTTGTGCATTGCTCCTGGGGATGTCAAGTGGTGCAGCCAACGTGGAAAACAGTCTGGTGGTTCCTCGAAAAGTCAAACAGAGAGCCACCCTATGATCCAGCCATTCCACTCCTGGGTGTCTACCCAAAGGAAGTGAAGTTGAAGGCAGGGACTTGAACAGAGACATACATGCCCACGTTCACAGCAACATTATTCACAGTCGCCAAAATTTGGAAACAACCCAATGGTCCATCAGTGGCTGAATGGATAAACAAAATGTGGTAGATCCATACAAGGGACTATTACGCAGCCACAAAAGGAATGGAGTATAGATATAAGCTACAATGTGGATGAGCCAGACACAAATGGTCACATATCGCATTATTCCGCTTATATGAAATATCCAGAATGGGTAAGCCCACCAAGACAAAGCAGATGGTGGTTATGGGCTGGGGTAGGGAGGGATAGATTAACTGCTTGCCAGAATTACAGGGTCTCCTCTGAGGGTGATGAAAATGTTTTGAAGCTTAAAAGGGATAGTGTTGTAAATGCCACTGCATTGTACATCTTAACACAGTGACTCTTATGTGAATGTTACCACAATTTAAAAAAAAAAAAGGAAACAGGTCATGTTAACTTTTTGAAAAATCTCATTTGACTTTTTGATGAGAGAATAACGCATGTTGCACAAAATTCAAAAGCTACAGAATTATACCAGATGATGGTTGCTAACTAAACTTACTGTAATCACGTCAGGGTGTCTGTGAGTCAAACCTTTATGCTGTGCACCTGAAACAGGTACAAAGGTGAACAATTTAATATCCTCTTCCCAGCCACAGTTAATTACCCTCTTCGGAGCAACTCCATTACCAGACCCTCGCCTATTCTAGAACGAATCTATGAGTTTCCTTAACTTTCTCAAAATGCCTTTTATGAATTTACAACAGCTGTACATGCTCACTGTAGACGAGCAGACAAGGCAGAAAGGGTGCAGCACAGAAATTAAAAAGAAAAATCCCTTCTTGGGGCGCCTGGGTGGCTCAGTCGTTAAAGCGTCTACCTTCGGCTGGGGTCATGACCCCAGGGTCCTGGGATCGAGCCCCGCATAGGGTCGCTGCTCGGCGGGGAGCCTGCTTCTCCCTCTCCCGCTCCCCCTGCTTGTGTTCCCTCTCTCGCTGTGTCTCTGTCAAATAAATAAATAAAATCTTAAAAAAAAAAAAAAAAAAAGAAAAATCCCTTCTTGAACCAGAGCAAACAGGTCGGTGCTTTCGCTTGGATATTACTTTTGTGGGTAGATGGTTAACTTGAAAAGACCAGCCGTCGCGGGGCAGAAGGCAGCGGGCTCCGAGGGCCGTCTGGGCGCACAGGCCCCGGGCGAGCGGGCACGCTGCGGCCACCAAGCAGCAACCCGGGCAGCTCCCCGCAGCAGACAAAGGGCCCGGCCGGCGACAAAGGGTCGCGGCCGCGCCTGCGCAGAGCGTCCCCGGGGGGCGCGGCCTCGCGCCGTGCCCCCGCCCCCTGGCGCTGCGCGCTGACGTCACGGCGGCGCCACGGCGGAGTTGCCATGGCCGCGCTGAGCGGCCTGGCGGCGGCGCTGAGCACCCTGGCGTCGGCGCTGGAGTCGTACAGGGGTCGGGACCGCCTGGTGAGGCTGGGGCGGAGCGCGGCCCGAGGTCCCGGAGCAGGGCTGGAGCTCAGTGACTGGAAACGGAGGCCAGAGCGGGGCGGGTCGCTCAGGATCCCCCCTCGCCGAGGCGCCCTCCCGGCTGGGCTCCGACCCTGTCCCCTAGCAGTGGACGTACAGGTTGCTCCTGCTAACTCATCATGGTGGGGTGTTTTCAGTACCAGCCAAATCCGCACGTTTGGACATTTGGGGTCCGACCAGACCACTGAAGGTGGTCACTGGGTTGCCCCAGGCAGTCACATATGAGGACTCAGGGTGTTGCAGCGCTCCTTCTATGGCTGGACATTGAGGTTGCGACCGATTCCCCTATAATTGGGCACTTAGGTTGTTCCAGTTCACCCTGGCTGGACATTTACAGGCCAGCCAAATCCCTGTTTGAACATTTAGGATCTGACTAGGCCACTTGGTTGGTCCCTGGTTTGTCCCTAACAATCTCATATGGGGATTTAGGATTTTTTTTTTTTTTTTAAGATTTTATTTATTTATTTGACAGAGAGAGAGACAGCGAGAGAGGGAACACAAGCAGGGGGAGTGGGAGAGGGAGAAGCAGGCTCCCTGCGGAGCAGGGAGCCCGATGTGGGGTTCGATCCCAGGACCCTGGGATCATGACCTGAGCCGAAGGCAGACGCTTACGGACTGAGCCACCCAGGCGCCCCCCGGGGATTTAGGATTTTTAGGGCTCTCCCATATGGCTGGAAGGCCCTTGAAGGCAGATGCTCAGCTTGTTCCTATATAAGCTTTTCTCTCTTATAGGTAGGCATTTAGGTTGTACCAGGAAATGTACCAGTGGTGGGCAATTAGGTCCCATTCAAATCCCTTATGATTGGGCATTCGGGTTTTAATACATTCCCAAGCTGTACATTTAAAACGCAGAGTTTTGCTATTACAAAGTTTTGCTGTTACAATTCTGAAAAGAAATAAGTGAAAGTAACATATAAAACAACAGGAAATAGCAATTTCTGGAAAGCAGATGAAATAAAGATGTAAGGGTGGTGAAGCTGACTCAGTTCCCTATGACCCAAATCACCCATTGAGTGGATTCCTTCTCACTGAAGTAAGTCAAGCATATTATCCTTGACTCACTGGGCTGAGGCCCGATCACCTCTCCACTCCTCAACCCAGCTACAGACGTTGGTCCAGCTGGGTAGATGCAAATATACATGTCCGCCTCGTCCTCCTGTCTGCTGGGAAAAGGGGGACCCACGAGGTGCGAAATGGTTGCATTTTCTTGTCTCGGTCACATCTGTCTCCAAAGGGTGTGCCCCTCAGTGACACGAGCCAGCATTCCCTTAGAGTCCACAGTGACTTTGGGACAATAAGGTCACGTTTCTCCATTTGTCCCACCCGCAAGTATCTCTTTAAACTTTCAGCTTTTATCGGAAGTCTGTTGATCTAGTCTGCACAAACCCCCTCACCCCCCAACTTGATCCCAGGGGACCCACGGCCACGTGGGGGCCGATCCAGCTCAGCCCAAGAGCAGGGCCCTGCTGACTGCTTCTGGTTTCCCACAGATCCGAACGCTGGGGTACTGCTGCCAACTGGTTGGCGGGGTCCTGGTGGAACGCTGTCCAGCCAGATCAGAAGTGGGGACACGCCTGCTGACCCTGTCCTCCCAACTCAGCCACTGTAGGACCGTCCTGCGACTCTTCGATGATGTGGCCATGTTTATCTACACGAAGCAGTATGGCCTGGGGGCAGAGGTAACGGGGTGTGTGGGGCCGTAGTCTCTGGGCAACCGATGTTTTATGGACTTGTCCAAAGGCAGCGGTGTAGGCCGTTTCTTACTTTTAAAAATTTTGCTTGCTTTTGTGAGATGGTCAGATGTTCTCATTTGAATTTAAATGAAAAAATGGCTTAGACATTCACACATTCCAAAAGTCTCCCTCCTACCTGATCCCCTTGGTTTTCCTCCTCAGAGGCAGCTACTGTTGCCAGCTTTTTGTGATTCCTTCACGAGGTGTCCTGTCCGTGCGCAGGCAGATCACCCTGTTTACGTAATTACTTGTGCGGCTGGTACACCGTTTGGCACTTGCTTTTGTCCATTAAACAGCACAGCTTGGAGGTCGCTCCCTATCAGTCCAAACAGAGCTCCTTCCTTCTTTGTGGCCGCACCGTACTCTGCTATAGAGCTGGATGGTGATTTATGTAACTGATCCCCTGACGGTGGACATGTCGATTTTGCTGTTACAACAGGGGACATTTCCCCAGGGGATGGGCCCGGAAGCCCCCCTGGGCCTGCCTGGCCAAGTTATGCCCCTCCCTGGGCTGCCCCGCCCGTCCCCCCTACCCCGTCCCCTCTCTGAGCCACTCCACGTTCAGATGCACCCACCCTTGTTCCACTCCAGTGCCCAGTGGCCCAGTCACCTCAATCTCAAGTGCTTTCTGGACCTTCCTCCTGTTTTGACGCCCATCTCCTATCCTCGTCTTCGATTAGGGCACGCTTCCCATGCGTCCTCAGAGGACCCTTCCCCGAACCAACATCTCCTCTGCGTCCCTAGACAAGGGACAGGGGCCCTCTGCACCTTGTATGTCCCTTGGCCAGAACAACAACTCCTTTTGCTGGGTCCGGTGTTTAGGTGTCTGCACCCCTGTCCTGTGAGCATCTCCTACTCCCCCAGTGTAGGGCCTCGGCCTCGCTGCTTCTCTGCAGGCCCTAGTGGAAGGAGCACACTGGAGAGGGGGCAGGGAGGGCCCTGTTCTCAGGGGAGGACTGAAATATGCCAAACACACCAGAGGGTCCCAGGCAGGATGGGGGAGCTGGAGTGGGGTTCAGAACCTAGAGGGAGGCAGGATCCCAGCTGGCTACTAGGAAGGAAGGGGACCCCGGAGGGGAGGATGAGGGGTATGGCAGGCAGTGAGGATGAGGAGGTTGAAAGCAGGAAGTGAAGGACACACGGGGGAACCCCCCCCCAGCTTGGAGGCCTCCAAGGGGCAGAGTCCTGAGGGGTGGGGCCCAAGAATGCGGCGTGGGCACCAGGCTCCTGAGCCTCAGCTGGCCCTGCCTCACTGGATACAGGCCGTGGCTTGGAACTTGGTGGAACTTGGTCGAGGGCTTGAGTTCTGCTATTCGAAGGCCCGAGGCCTGTCCTTGTGTGAGGAGGGCAGGTGGCAGCTTCCCCTAAGTACCTCAGTTTGCCTGTTTGCGGGCCTCGTGACCCCTCTGGTTTGGAGTGGTGACCCAAGCCTTGCAGCCTGGTGCCCACTTACTGTCCGCACTGAGCGTGTTCAGTACCACCCTGCCCTGTCAGGTTGGGGTGCTCTGCAGGGCTCCCCCCCACTGCTCTCCTAGAGCCCGGTGCCAGGGAGCCTGGCCTGGAGACCCGTGCGCAGGACCCGGAATGCTGCAGGGTGGGAAGGCCCCGATGCAGGGCATCCTGAGTTGTCCTACTTGGGAATCATTGGGGAACTTAAAAGATATTCCTGGTGCCAGGGCCTACACCGGACCTAGTGAGGTAGAATCCCTGGGGCTGGGGCTGGGGTTGGGGTTTTGAAGCTCTCCAGGGGATCCCCTGTGCAGCTAAGTTGACAGCTTCTGCTCCACGGGGTGGGGGGTGGGGGTGGATGATGGCCACACTGCTGAGAAGTGGCAATCGGGCCTTTCTTCCTTTGCAGTGGCCCGCCATGGGCCAGCCTGCTGGGCCTGGACGTTGCCCGGTGACTGCCATCTGGCTTGGTCTGGGTCCCTAAGATGGGCCTGGGTAGGTCTGACTCCAGGCCCACGCCCCCCTCTCTCCCTCTCTCCTGGTCCTGCAGGAGGACGACACCTTTGTCCGCTGCGTGTCGGTCCTCGGCAACCTGGCCGACCAGCTCTACTACCCCTGTGAGCACATCGCCTGGGCTGCTGATGCCCAGATCCTCCGCGTGGACTCTGCCCGGTGGTGGACATTGAGCACAGCCTTCTGGGGCCTATCCCTGCTCCTGGGCATTGCCAGGTACGTAGCCTTAATGCCCGCCAGCAGGCCCTAAGGGGCGCCTCCCTAGACCCGCAGCTCTACCAGACTCCTCCAAACCCAGTGGCTTGAAACTGCACACGCCGACTGTCTCACGGCTCTGAGGTCTGAAGTCCAGTGTGGACTCACTGCGCTAAAACTCCAGGCGGGGGCAGGGTTCGCGGGGGGAAAAGCCATTCCTGCCTTTTCCGGCTTCTAGAGACCACTGCAGTCCTTGGCCCGTGGTCCCTCCCCTCCGTCTTCAGAGCACAGCCCGTTTCCCTGGGCACATCTCCGACTCCGACCTTGCTGCCTCCCCCTCATGAGGGCCCCGTGAGGACCCCACGTCCTCCCCCATCTCGAGACCCTTACCTCAGTCCCATCGGCAAAGTCCTTTGTGCCACGTAAGGGAGCATGCTCACAGGGCCTGGGGATGAGGACGTGGATATCTTTGGAGGGCATGATGGTGCGCACTGGCCCCAGGAAGCGGAAGGAACTCCAGGCTGGGGACCGAAGTAGCTGGAGGGGGATGCCTTTCCCCAGGTCTGTGCGTGTGTGCGTAGTCGTCGGCAAATGTCCCCAGGGAGAACAGGAGTTTCCTCACTGGCTCTGTGCTTCTGAAACCCATACTGTTTCTAGAACTTTCAAATAATGGTTTCCTTCCGAACATTTCCCTCTCTGTAAATGCGCTGAGCGCATTTGTTCCGAGCTCCCTGCCCAGAAAGCACGCTCCACCGACTAGGCCGGCTAGGCGCCCCGGTTCCATTACTTTTTAAAAATAGACTTTTATTTTTAGAGTTTTAGCTTCACAGCACAATTGAACCAAAAGTAAAGAGGGTTTCCATAGATTCCCCACCCGCCCCACAGCCCCTCCATTATCAAACTCCCCCAGCAGTTGATGAATCCACGTCGACAAGTCACGGGCACCCCAAGTCCGTGGTTTACATCAGGATTCACTCTGTGTTGCACGTCCTGGGGGCTTGGACAGGTGTGTAATGAGTCATTCCCACTGTTACAGCATCACAGAGTGGTGGCATTGTCCTCAAATCGTCTGTGCTCTGCCTGTTCATGTTTAGAGCTTATACTTTTTCCATCGTGTCTCTCTATTTGGTGTGAGCAAGCGTGAGGGTCCCGACCTGGTGTCCGTAGGACCCCAAGATACCTGAGAGTCACCAGGGAGTTTGCTGAAATGCAGATGCCCAGATGCCGACAGGTTTGGATTCTGCTAGTCTGGGAACCCGGGGCGCAGGAATCGGCGTGTTGCCCCGGTCTTCCAGGTGGTCTGATGCAGACCCACTTATCTCACGGCAGGTGCTGACTTGTGTCCCCATGCTCTCCGGGGACAGGTCACCTGGCCAGGGACACATGCCTGGCTCCAGCATCAGAAGCACTAGATGCTTCCAGATCTTGTGTGGACAGTGCAGGCAGGTCAGGGTCCGAATTAGGAGTCCCCAGGAGCTTCCGAGGCCCAGGCTGGTCTGGTGCTCTGGGAGGGCGCAGGGCGCTGGAGTTACCTGTGGCCGTCGGGGGTGGGGGGCGGCAGCCTCCCCTTGGGCTGGCGATAGGGAGCTAACCCCTGCGCCCCCACCCTGCTTTGCTTGCCTGCTGCAGGTCCTTGAGGATGGTCCTGACGCTGAGGCGGAGGCTGAGGGGCCCTGTGGGGGCCTTCACCAGGTACGACCCCAGGGCTTTGCCCGGGAGAAAGGCTGACTTCCTCCCGCAAGCTGGGGACGCTGCTGGGTTTCCCTAGCCGGAGAGGTGCTGTGAGCTGCCACGTTTCCAGCCTCGCGCCTGTGCGGGCCTGCGCGGGGGCCTTACAGCAGCTCCGGGGGCTGGCTCAGATGGGGAAACCGAGGCTGGCTTGAGGCCCCGACCACCCGCCCACCCCCGCAGCTCCCTGCCTGTCTCCAGGGCCCAGAGGACTGAGGTGTGGGTTTGAGACTTCCCACACCCGTCTGTGCCCTGTTCATGCTGTGGGCTCCCTCGGAGGGGGGTGTGACGGGGACACAGCCCCACCAGTTCTCCTCACTCGCTCTGCTGTCACCTCTTCCTGCCCGTTGGGGTGAGCCTGGGTGTGCCTGGGTCTTCCCCAGCGGCTTCTCTTTGCTCCCACAGCCGGCTGCCCCGGAGCAAGAGGAGGGCCGTGGAGGCCCAGGTCTGGTCGGAGGTGCTGACCCTCCTGAGCAACGTGGCCGATCTGGCCAACGCCGTGCACTGGCTGCCCCCGGGTGTCCTGTGGGCCGGCCGCTTCCCCCCGTGGCTCGTGGGCCTCCTCGGGACCATCTCCTCCCTCCTCAGCGTGTACCAGGCTGGCCGGGCCGAGGCCACCACCCCGTGACGTGGCCGGAACCCCACCGGAGCGCCCCTTCCCGCAAAGCAGAAATCACTCGGGCGGGGGCTGGGTCTGTAATTGAGCGACTCAATGCCAGGTGTAGGGACGCGTAATCCAGAGAACGCACGGGGCCGCCTCGGGCACGGGCCCACGGTGGGCCAGGATGTGGGCAGGGGTGCGGCCCCCTGGGGGCCGAGGGCCAGGGCCTTTCCAACTAGGCCGGGGCTCCGTGGGGGCTCCTCTCAGGGCCAGAGTAGGGGTCGCCGGGCCTCACGTGCAGAGAAGCCTGCATTCCAGTAAAGGCGAGCGGGGGAGCCAGGATGGGGTGCGCCACGCGGGCCTCAGGAAAGTCGAGATGGTGATGGATTAAATAGGGTGTTGGTGCCGGGCCCAGTGTGAGAGCTTATTTCTAAATCACTGGCCCCCAGCCCCTCCCACCTGCAGGCCTCCCGCTCACACGCCCTGTTCCTTCCCGGCAGCAGCGGTGGCGGCGGCCCCGTGCATTTTGAGGGGGGGTGCAGGTGCTGCCTGGGAACCACACCTCCCCAGCCCGCCTTCTGGAACGTGCTGGCCCTGAGCAGCCTTCAGCCAAGGCGAGCAGCTCTCCGCGCCTCCGTCTCGGGCACAGGGGCCACGTCTGTGTCTTGTCCCCCCGGGCAGCTCCAGGGTGCTTACTGTGGCCGAAGCCTTTCACACTCCGCCACAGCTTGGGCCCGGGGCTGGTCTGAGTGTCTAACGGGCTCCAGGCTGCGCTCGTCTCCCACGTCATGGGGATCATGGCGGGATGGGATGTCTCAGGCTGCCCCGTGAGAGGCCCCCGCAGATGGTGGCCAGCCCACGTCTGCCCGTCTTGACGTGGCCTCGGATCCCCCACCTCTGGGTCCTAGCCAGAAAGCGGAGGGCATCAGGCTGTCCCTTACGTCCCGCAAGCACCGGAAAGAGCCAACAAAAACGGCAGTTTGCAGCCCCCGAGGCTTCATGTGACACCCCCCCGCCTCTTGTCCCACAGGGAAGCTATGTGGTGGGAAAAGCTGGGATGTGGGGCCCCTCAAGGTTAACACGGGGTGCAGAAGACCCCCCACCTGGCCCTGGCTGGAGCACCCTGCGCCACCCATCCCTCTGGACGAGGGGAGGGGCCAGGCTGGGTCAGCCTCCCCCTCCCCTTTCGCAAAGGGGGGACGTGCTCCCCTTGGCCCTTAGCAGAGGCCCCCTTCCCAGCACTCAGGGCACCGGGGGGCTGGGGTGGGGGTCACAGCACTACCTGCTTACCTGCCTGGACACTCGGGGAGTTCATACCTGTAAGGCACTTGGAGCACTGTGCTTGTGGGGAAGCCACAGGAACACCCGCATGCGTAACCTGTCTGGTCACAGGTCCCCCGGCAGGCTGGTGTCCCCGTGGGCCTGGGCGGAGCCAGATGCCAGGGCTGGGGCTGTGCTGGGACACACCGGTGGGCGGACGAGAAGCCCCACCTGTAGCGTGGCCACACCCCCTGCCCAGTGCCCTTCCCCGCCTGGCAACTTCAGCCTCTTAGGTGGGGGCAGAGCCAGCCAGTTCCTGGGAGCGGGGCCTGAAAGCGTTCTCCCAGCACCCAGGGAGCACCTGCCGTAGCAAACTCAGCTCCTTTGGGGAGCAGGGAGGCAGATGGGCCTTGGGGATGGCCTTACTCGGGGCAGTGGCTCCTTGCCTAGGAGGCTGGCATCCCAAGAGCACAGGGACAGGCCTAAATGGAAGGGCACCCCGCCAGAGCGGAGAGGACTTGGCCGCATCCCCACACCTCAGCCTCGTCTGGAGGGCTGCTTCTCCCGGGGGCCCCCAGGCGTCCCCACCGCCTCGGACTCCGAATGTCTGCATGCGGTCATCGTCCGGAGCTTCCTGAGGGGAGTTTGTGGGGCCCTGGGCATGGGTGGGAGGGGCGCCCCGCCCAGTGACGTGAGCCACCCTTAGAGCGCTGACGTTTGGGCCGAGGATCCTAAAACAAACCCCCAAACCCCCAAAGGAACACTCCTGTCGGCTCATCTTCGATACTTTTATTGCTGGAATCAGGTCTTAAGTTTTAAGGTGGTTCTGAAAGACCCCACAGTGAGGAAATGTTGCAATCATCGTAAAAATAATTGTCGGCTGGACTAAGATTATGGTCACAATTAACGAAGACGTGCACAGGTTCCACGGAAATAAGAGGATCTGCTCAACCACCAACCGTACAAATAAAATCGGGCTCTCCGGGAGTGACCTTGCCCGGACAAGAGACGGACCTACGATGACACTGCCCCGCTGTGTGGCCCCGTGGTGGGACACCCCAGTTCCCTGCCACATGGCCGAGCGGCGGTTCCTTGGACTTGTCACCGGCTGAGGAATCGTGGCGTCTCGGAGGGTCAGACCAGAGCCGGTGGACAGGGGTGTGTGGCGGTGGAATCACCCAGCATGAGAGCCCAGAGATGTTCGCTTCACAACAGGACAGCAACTTAAAGTCAACTTTGCTAAAGTGCTCGGAGATGTCTCAGTACGAAAACGCAAACACTGATCACAGACATGGCACAGAGGAGCTCGGACGCGTCGCAGGACCGAGAGAGGACGCTTCTCCTGGCTCCCCAAGGATGCGCGGATGCTGCAGGCCCCAAGCACGAAGTGGAGGCCGGGGGAGAGAAAGGAGCAGGCAGAGGTTCTCAGAGAGGCCGGGCTCGGCACACCACTCACTGTGCCTGGGAGAGGTTCGGAACTGGTCAGCTGGGGCCCCAGTCCTCCCACGAGCACTTTGGGAGGGATGGGGCTCTGGGCTCAGTGGGGGAGCCCGGGGACCAAAGGCCGGAGTATCCCCATTCCCCCACCCTGCATCCAGGCTTGAGTTCCTCCACAGCTGAAGTGTGCATCTGACCCACTGGCCAGCCCCAGAGCGCTCCTGGACATCCAGCGCGATCCCCAGCATCTAGAGCTGTGCAGTGGGATGGGTGGCCCTTGTCCTCCAGGGGAGCTGACAACAGGCTAGCTCAGCTCACTGGACACGAGGCACCTGGAGCCCCCTGCCCATCTGAGGTCTCCAGGCCCTAGGTGACCCCTCTAGCATTTCTCCCTCGTCCACGAGGACGTGGCGGCCCCACCGCTCCATTCCTTGTACCAGCACCTGCCTGAGGGTGAGGGACACCTGCCCTGGGGCCTTCCTCCCTGCAGCCGCAGGAAATCCCGCCCATCTCATGGGGGCTGGGACCCTCGGGCGAGCTGCCCTGGCTAACGCTGTCGATTGGGCTTCTCCGGACAGGCTGAGCGCTCGGAGAACGGCTGGGGCCCTCGAACCCCACAGAAGCCACCACGCTGAGGTGCCTTTGGAAGGCACCAAGTTTGGCAACAGCAGGTTTTAAAAACCTCTGTCAAATTAAAGTGAGTTATGGTCCGTCCCTTTCAGAACCTACAGAACCTGTCACCTGTGCCACTGGCCGTCCTCTTCATACGCCCTGCCCTGTGGCCTTCTGTCCCCGGCTGGGCTGTGTCCCCCCCCCCCCAAATCTGCACTCACGCCCTGGCCTTGAAGTTCACCACGAACACAGGTAGGTCTCTGCTTCGGAAGCGGATCCTGCGGACGCCACCTAGCCCCAGGGCCAGCCCCTGCTCCTCAGCCTGGGGTCCGGCCTGTCCTCAGGCATCTTGCGGAGCCACCACTGTCTGTCACTACCTTGGAAAAGTGGCGTGGAGTCGCTCGCTCTCCCTCCCCAGCGGGTGCTACGACTGCACACAGTTCCTTGGGTTAGCTCTGGTTCAACCTTCGATTAAAAACTTTCCTTTTTGTGTTAAAAAAAAAAAAAGGTTTAGAAAGTTACCCAGGCACCACTGCTAATCCTACAGGAAGAGGCTCAAGGCGACGGGCCAGCCCTGGCCCTGACCCTGACCCTGACCCCGACCCCGGCCCCAGCCAGCAGCCATTGGTGGTGCTTTGCTCGGGGAGAGGAGAGGGACTGGGCTGTTCCCCGGAGAGCAGGACAGGGAGGGGTCTGCACCTCGAGCCACACCCCCTCTAGAAGAAGATGACGTCTTCCTTGCTGCTGTCTTCCTTGTCGCCCGGCGTGGTGGGCAGTGGCAAGGGGGAGGGGGGCACGGGGGCGCCCCCGGGCTTGAGGGAGAAGCACTCGGGGGGGACGTCAGCTGGGGCCGGGCAGCAGGGGTCTGGAAGAGAGGGAGTGGGCTGGTTGTCAGCAGCCGCCAGGCACCGCGGTGGCCCTGCTGTCCCGGGGGGGGGGGGGGGGGGGCTCACCCGTGGGGGACACGGAGCTGTGGCTGCTGAGCAGGACGGGGCTCAGCGAGCGGCGGTTCCGGGCGCTGTTCTCGTCCTTGCCCACGAGCTTGCTGAGGAGCAGCTGCTGCTTCAGGTCGAAGGAGGCTGAGGGAGGGAGGGAGGGCACAGCCTGGGCTGTCTGGCCTCGCTCTGGGCACATGAGCAGCCCCCCGTTTGGGCCAGGGACACACCCACCAGACATTCAGCCCCAGAGACAGTGACACCCGACTCGAGGGCCCTTGGAGTAACTCAGCCTCTGGACGAGAGAGCGACCCCCTGACCCCGGAGCCCAGCAGTCCTGGCACACAGGCCCTGTTCCTCAGGGAACATTCCAGGGCTGGCTCCCCTTGGCCAGAGCCTGCACGCTGGCAGCACCCGCGGGAGTCCCTGGGCTTCCTCTACTGGAGGAAGGACCTCTCACTGCAGGGTGCGCTATGCAAGGGCCTCAGTGTCCCCTCTGTGGGATGAGGACACGGTAGAGACCTGGGCACGAGAATCGTCCCTGGGTGGGGGCTCAGTGGGGAGCATTAGCACCCGTTGCCTTGATGTCCCCAAGGGACCCAGGCTCCTCTTTCTGAACTGCCGAGATGTTCTGTCGGCCCCGGTCCCTGTTTGAGGGCCGAGGTGGGAAAAAGACACGGGGTCTGATGTTTTAATTTTCCTTCTTGGGATGAGACCTCCATGTGGGGCGGGGACGGGCCTCTGGAACGTAGCCAGGTGTCGCCAGGTGTGCCCTCCAGAGGATGGCCCTGGGGTCCCATTTTGGTTTGTCCACAAGAAGCCGCTTTGGTCTCACAAAGAGCCCACGACTGGACCTGCAAGTCCAGGGCCGTAGGGACTGGGCAAGCGCCCGCCCCAGCTCCGGCCCGTCCCTGGGGCTCACCTGAGCTGTCCCAGCGCTGGGAGCCCCTGCTCTTGCTGCCCTTGTCCTTGGCGCCCTTGGTGGAGGCGGCCAGCTTGGTGGGGATCTGCTGCTGCACAGCTGCCTGCCTCTGGATCTGGTTGGTGGCGCTCAGCAGCTGGATGGGCACATCGCTCTTGGCCGGCCGGCTCTCGGCGGGGGCGCTGTCCCGGCGAGCCATCTCGGGGCGCTCTGGGAACTCGGGCCCCGGGCCGGCCAGCGGCGTGCTCACCCGGGCTCCTGGCGCTTTGGCGAGCGCGGCGGGCCTTTCCGGCCCCTCCCCGTTGAAGCTGGGAGTGTGGCTTAGCGGCTGGGCCTGGAAGGGCAGCAGAGGATGCATCCCGAAGCTGTTCCTGCGGGGGCGGGGCGGGGAGGCGCGGGGAGCGCACCCCCCCCACGGGCCCCTCCAAGCCACTGGCCTCAGATCTGCACGGTGCACCCCCGACCCCCGCCGGCCTCGCCCGCTTGCCCGCCCTCCTCTGGGTCCACGGGTGACCTGAGCTCCTAGCCGGGAGGTTGTGCTTGCACACGCACCCCCACGGTGACGCTGGGGCGCGCGCGCCCTCCCCGGCCCGCGCCCACCTCGGCCGGCGAGTCGGGCGGCAGCGCGCCGGGCGCCGTGTTCTGCTTCCGGAGGCGCCGCTGCTGCTCCAGCTGCTCGCGCTCCCGCTCCACGGCGCGCTGGGCCTCCCGCAGCCGCGCCAGGTCGTGCTGGTAGGCGCGCCGCTGCTGCTCCAGCTGCTCGCGCTCCTGGCTCAGCCGCTCCTGCAGCTGCAGCGACTCGTTCTGGCACCGCTGCAGCCGGGCCGAGGCCAGGGCCAGCTCGTGCTGCTGGCGCTCCCGCTCGCGCTCCCAGCGCTGCTGCTCCCCGCGCAGGCGGCCCTGCTGCTTCTGCACGGCGGCCAGCTCCTCGCGCTGCTTCTCGAAGTTGCGCTGGCGCTCCTGCTCCAGCAGCAGGTTCCCGCGCGTGGACTGCAGCCGCAGCTGCTTCTCGTGCTCCTGGATGGAGGCCCTCTGCATCTCCACGTAGCTGTCCTGCTGGGCGATGACCGCCTGCGGCGGCGGCGGCCCGGCTGCTCTTAGGACGAGGCCCGCCTCTCCCCAGGCCCGACCTCAAGCAGGGGCGGGAGAAGGGCATGGTCGCGGCCCGCCCCCCCCCCCGGAGCCCCCCCCCCCCGCCCCGCACCTGGAGGCTGAGGAGCAGCTGCAACAGGGTCTGGATCCGCTGGACAAGCTGCGGAGAGGGAGAGAGACGCTGGCTCCCTGCGCGAAGCCGCGTGCGCTGTGCATGCCCGCCCCTGGGGAGACGGCCGAGCCCCGGGCCTACCTCCAGCTCCAGGGCCGCGGGCAGCCGGCGGCCGGACTCCGCCCCCGGTACCGCCACCTGCGGAGAGCACGGGGTCAAGCACAGACAACTAAGGACCTGCTTACTGTTGGCCAGACCCCCGAGTCTCGGTGTCTGGAAAAGGAGCGCACAGGGCGGCCTTCCTGGAGGCGGAGGGCAGCTGTTGCGGGCTCACGTGGGGCGGCTCGGGGGCCAGGCGCGCCGGGCCACAGCTCCCGGGGGTGAAGCCTGTGCGCGGGCTCAGGGGAGCCCGTGGGAGGCGGAGGTGAGCCCGACCCGCAGCCTGACCCCGCTCTGGCCCCGACGCCTGGTAAGCGTAGGCCTCCGGAGTCCGAGGGGCGGGAGCAGCCAAGTGCATCAGCAGGACAGACGTGCAGACTCAGTGCCCACGATCCCCGCAGCGCCCCTCGGCTGCTGATGCGGCCACAGCTCCCGCCCTGGGCCTGTTCCCCCCCCACCCCCCTCCTGGGCACCTCGTACCATTCCCAGGAGGTGCAGGAGGGAACATGGAGGTTCGCCTGCCCGCAGGTTCACCTGAGCTGAGATTCCTTCCCGGTACAACGGATGGCACTGGTCACTACACGTCCTGAGACGGCAAAACTAGACAACCCCAAACACAGAGCTGTCCACACGTGTGAACGCTAACTTAAAGGGCTTGGGCGGACTCTGTGCTTGGCTCGAGAATATCCCAAGGAAGCAACGTACTGCGGGTGGGGCGTCCTCAGAGGCCCCTGGGGTGTTGCTGGGCTTCGAGTCTGGGCTGCTCACCGGGCCTTGCCAGTCTTGGGAGCCGGGGTTGCTGCTGCAGGCCTTCTTCAAACTGCCATCTGAAAAGCCCAATCCAGGCGCATGAGGACGCCGCAGGTCCCACAGGGGTCCGGGCCAGGCCCCCCGCCCCCCAGACCCAGGTAGGAAATTGTGGCCGGGCTGCCACGCAGTATTTGAGACGCAGAGACCGGCAGGAGAGGGAAAGGCTGCCTGGGTGCTGCTGTCGGAGCACGACTGACAACACCCTGAAGGTTCCAGAACCTGACTAGAGGGTTCATACTCGTTGGGGGGAAGCAGCAGCAGAGATGTCCAGCAGCAAATGCCTCGGCTCTGCTGCTGGGAACGTTCCAAGGACCCGCACCACCTCTTGCTGCTGATCTTCCGGAGGGGCCCCGAGAAGCCCCAGGTGGACGCGGCACCACTCACTCTTGCCGGGGATGCTCACAGTGTCGTAGCCCCCGAAAGTCTCTGCCCTGCGGGGCAGGCCCGCGGAGCCTCCCCCGTCTTCCGCCTGGCCGTTGGCGCTGCCCAGCTGCCTGCAGATCAGGGTGTGGATGTCCTCAACTGTGGAAGGAGGTAGGAGGCACCGAGTCACGCCGTGGAGCCAGGCTGTGGGTGTCAGAGCGTGGCGGGGCCTGGGCACTCAGGCCCGAGAAGCCTGCAGGGCGTCGGTCATGGTCTTCGAATCCCCCGGCATGGGACTTGAGCCCCCTGACCCGTGCGTTCCCTAACTTCCGGTACTACAACCAGGACACGCCAACCCTTGTCTGCAGGACAGGGTGGACCACGGGGGCAGCGTGTGGGAGTGGATGCAGATGCCCTGGTCCTCGTGAACAATGCGGGCGTGTGCTTGTGTGTCGGCCGTCATACAGACGGTCTCTGGGGGCAGGGCAGGTCACACAAAACGCTCTAGGACAAACGGGCTTTGGCCAAGTGAGGAGGTGGGGAGAAGAACATTCCAGGCTGAGGCACAGGATACGAGAGGGTCCTCAGGGGGCCAAGAACAATGGCCACTGAAGAAATGCGAGGAAGCAGAAGGTCAGTGTGGCTGGAGGAAACAAGACTGAGCAGACGCAGAGTCCACAAGGGACCCCTCTGGTCTCCGTTCCCCTCACACTGAAGGAAAGGTCTGGAGGGCAGTAGCTGTCTCTCCCGTCTGCCATTGCAAGAGCGGGGCCAGCTGTCCTGCTGGACCCAACGAGCCCGGGCTGCCCGGCCTGCCACACATGGAGGGCGGGCCGTGCACTAGCCAGCGCCCTCCTGTGGCCACTGCGCTCAGAAGCCTCTTCCCGCCTAGACAGGGGGGCAGCCCACCGGGGTTGGGGGGGGCCTGGTGGGTCTAGGAGCCGTCTGAAGTGACCCACCACATGTGGACGTGTGCCTATTTCTGGGGACATCATCGGGGACCCACTTCTCAGAAAGGAGAACCTCCTGAGTGTGGGGAACCCGTCTTGGTGGACTTCAGATCCCAGGGGCCTAAGGTGGTGCTGCCCGGCATGTAGCGGGTTGACTGGGAGAAGGGGCTGCGAGTCTGCCGGGGGTGTCAAAGGACCTTCTGGCTCTAGCCGATGCCGGGGGTGGGGGTGTCAGTGCTGATCCCAGGAGGAGGGACCCCCCCGCAGAACTGTGGGGTGGCAGTGGGCCAGCGCCCAGCGAGGGCCCCCAGGCGTGGCTCCTTACTCTCACTCATGGCCGACTTGAGGATCAGCTCCCCCTGCATGGTCTCGGGGGGATCCCCTCCTCGGAAGAGGAGTCGCGACTGAGGGACATCTTCGAGCCCGCTCATCTCCGCCATCTCCAGGTAGATCTGCTGCTTCTCGCCAAGGCTCTGTGCAATCTGCTGGTCCTTCATGTTCAGTCGCTCTGCAAAGCCCCAGGAGGTGGGGGTTGGCCTTCCGGGGTCATCTTCCCTGGGGATCCGGCTCCCACCCGCAGACCACCCTGAGTCCAGCATCCCGCAGGGCAGGTGAGGGCACGGCCCTGTCTTCTGATCGTTCGCCCTGATTATAAAACCCAAACACCGTGGGGTGTGCGCGAGGACCAGAACAGGCCGGGTTATTAGTGTGGACCTAAGCGAGACTCTTACAAGACTTCGTTTTCTTCTCCTGAGACTCTTCCTTCAGGCATTTAGGCCACACTCCTTACAGGTCTCTGGGTTTTATGCTTTTTGTTGTTGTTGCTGCTGCGACAGCAACTTTCTCACCAGTGGCCGCCCAAGTATATACATCACGTTCGGCGGGACTACTGGGTGCCCTCACTGGTTCCAGTAGTTTTCTAGTTGATTCTATTAGATTTTTTAGGCAAATAATCATGTCACATGCAAAACGCACTTCTGTCCCTTCCCTTCCAGTCACGGTCTTACTCCCGTTTCTCCCCTTGTCACCCTGGAGGAAGCTGCAGGGTGCAGGGAATATGGCGGGAGGGGCTGGCCCGGCCTGGCTCCGGATTTTGGTGAGCGTCCCTGATGGTCCAGTGTGAAGGATGAGGCCAGCTTTTCATCCAAGATGGGAAAGACTATCTCCATAGAGAAAGTATCTATTTCTAACAGTAAGAATCCTGTCAGGATGAGTGATGAATAGACACTGTTGCCCCCTCGGAGACATATCTATGCAGGGCATGTGTTTTATTACCACCGGGCAGAAATAAAGAGTCTGAATGAACACTGCTTTAGCACTGTGCTTCCGGGGTCAGTGGGAGGTCCCTCCCACCCCCTTTCTTTTGGACATTTCTATTAATGAATAACCTCAAACACACCTCTCCCCACAAAGAGAAATAAAATAAAATATATACTACCTAATTTTATGTCCTTATGGCCTAAATGCTCCCTAATTGAAAATGAAATGACTCAGTTAGTGAGAGGCAAGAGGGAGGCTGATTGAGACCACAGAGTCCCCGGGACTGTTCTTGCTGATGACCTCACTGGATTCTCACAGGCATCTCTTAAACCGGGGAGGGGAACGGATAAGCCCAGGGGGTGCATCTTACAATGGAACAGTATTCGGCCTTAAAAGGGAAGCAAATCAACACACACTACAATGTGGCTGAACCTTGAACCATCCGGCTCAGTGAAATCAGCCAGACACAAGAGGAGAAACACGGCAAGACTCCATTTATACAAGATCCCCAGAACTGGCAAATTCATAGAAACCGAAAGATGAACAGAGGTTACGAGGGGCTGAGGGAGGAAGGAACCGGGAGTGACAGCTAACGGGGATGGGGTTTCTTTCTGGGCGCAAGTTGCACAGTCTTGTGATACAGACGACAAGCCACCGAATGGTGCACTTTACGTGGCTGAATAGTATTGTGTCCGAATTACAGCTAAATAAAGTAGTTAAAAACATTAAAACAGGGAGGAGGAAGCTGAGGTCCACAGCCAAAAAGCCAGGGCTGGTCTGGGTCTGCCAGGCTCTGGAGGGAGACTGTGGGGTCCTGTGCTATCCAAGTCCCCTTGGGGTTTTTACGTTTGTGACCTTGGACACCTACGGTGAGCTCCTTCCCGCACAGGGACCGAGGGAGGTGGCAGGGTGTGTGGCAAAGCCAGAGCGTCTGGAAACGGCTCAGGGGCCCTGAGCGCCGCTATCTCAGGACAAAGCGTAACCACAAAGGCTCCGCAGGGCTGCAGGACGTGACATGGGCCACAGCGAAACGCCTGGCTGCTCGGGTGGAGCTTTGCTCCGTGGCCAACCCCAATGGGACAGGACAGAAATGTCGCTGGCGGTCTCCCAGGGCCTTCTCACCATACGGGGGACACGCTGTGGGCACGGAGGTCCAGACAGACTCCCCTTACCTTGGAAGTCCCTCAGCCTCAGGGCGCGGGCCTCGAACACCTTCTTCTCCTCTTCGGCCTCGCTGAAGGGCCCCTCCTCCTCGTCCGGACAGCTGCAGGGAGAGGGGGCAGGTGGGCAACAACGCTTCACGGGCAGGTGGCCTCGGCGATGGGCACTGAGAGCTCTGTTGGCAGAAGCCGCTGCTCAGAGCGTCTCGTCCTGTGGGCAACTGAGCTTGTTAATGGCGCGGGAGAAACACGAGGGGGAAGAGGAAGGCAGCCATGGGCATTTATCCTGTCCTCAGGTGTCCACACGTCACCAGCCGTAGGTTCCATGCCTGGCCACCATGTGGGGGAGGAGACTGAGGACAGCTCATTTCCTGGGGACCTGCAGGACTGAAACTGAGCATCGAGCAGGTTCAGGAGGCTTCCAGGCATAGAGAGAGGGAGCATCAGGCTGGCTGGGGTCCCCAGGGGTCCCGTGGCCTGAGGAAGGAGGGCAGGACACCATAGCCTCCTCCAACAGGTCTGGCCCCCGGGTCAGGTGTCACTCACTATCCCACTAGTACAGAAGCGTAGAACAGCCTGGCCCCACACCCACTGACTAGCAACATCTGGGCCTTTTTAGCACCTGACAGGGTTGAGCTGTTGCCGGAAGGAGCCAAAATGGGGCCACGTGTTCCCTTTAGCTGAGGATGGACAAGGCACGAAGGCGGAATGAGGGAGAGGAAGAGCAGAGGGATCTCCTGCCTACCTGTGACCTCCAGCACTCTCTCGGGTACTTGAAGGTCACAGCTGCTTTGCCCACTGTCAAAGCCAAGGGCAAAACAGCTGGGGGGAGAGAACGCCCACATGGGCCCTTCTCACCTCTCAACGGCCCTTCTGATGTGGGCCATCCAAGTGTTCCTCTCCTCTTTGGAG
>NW_023270855.1:52938259-52939199 GCF_011800145.1 Mirounga leonina | reverse complement strand
TAAAAAAGGCGCTGATCAGAAACATGGCTTTCTCCTCGTTGGCCACCTCCCTCACAATGAGCTTTTGTAACAAGATGACCGGGCGCTTCGAGTCCTGTGTGGGCAGAAGGTGAGGTGGGGGGAGGACCCCTTTCACCCTGCTGCATCTGAGCAGGTATGGAACCGAGAGTCTGAGGGGAAGGGGGTGGTGGGGGACACGTGTGCCCCCTTTGTTCTCAAATAATTCAGAGCAGAGATATTTGCCATCTGGGGGGGAAAAAGACCCTTTTGTGATTATTTAGAGATGGGCCTTCACAGAGGTGATTAAAGTAAAATGAAGTCATTAGGGTGGGCCCAGTCCAGTATGACTGGTGTCCTACTCAGGAGAGGAGGCAGGACAGGGAGTCAGCTGGGGCCCCCGAGACCCTGAGCCCCGAGAGAGGAAGAGCCACAGAAACGTAAAGGCTGAGACTGGACAGGATGTTAGCACGAGCCCCTGAAGCCTCCCCAGGCAACCAGACAGGACCCCCCGGTCTCAGAAAATTTGACTCCTGCCTTGCCAGAACCTTCTGGGCCCCGGGCGGCAAGCCCCTAAGGGTCCCTAAGGCAGGCAGGACCCTTCGTCTGAAGAGACAGGACACCTACCACAGAGGCAAAGACGTATTTTTGATCCTTTTCTTGTAGCAGCAAGAGCACGTCGGTTAGCAGGACAGCAAGGACATCTAAGGAGAAAGCACAGAAGGAAATGTCTCATGAGGTCGCAGGGACACACGGGTCCTGCCAGGCAGACACAGATGCATCCCGGGGAGGCTTCGGCCCCAGGGGAGGGGTCCTGGTCACCCAGCGCAGTGCCGTGAGGCTCCTCTGGGAGCCTGAGGGTTTCCGTCTACCTATTTTCTCTTTTTTTTTTAAAGATTTTATTTATTTGACACAGAGACAGAGACAGCGAGAGCAGGAACAC
>NW_023270855.1:52898191-52938249 GCF_011800145.1 Mirounga leonina | reverse complement strand
CTGACAAACCTGGGGTGTCCCGATGCCTGGGGTTTCTGCTCAGGAGTCAAGGGCTCAGTGTGATCTAGTGGCCCTCCTGGGGGGTGCCACAGCGCCTCAAAGCTCGAGAAAGAGGGTGCTGTCTCATCCTTCCCACGCTCCTGCCTGCCTGTCTCATTCTGACTCGGCGTGCGAAGCCCCTTCGGCCCCGGCGCAGCCAGGCCTGCACCCGCTCATGCAGAATGGTGCCGCTGATCCGGGAGGGTCCCCCCCGAGCCGAGGTGAGGGACAGGCCTTTACCTTTCAGGCGCCCCGACGTGGTCTTCCAGCACAGCGTGCCCTCCAGGTGGAGCCGCCGCTGCAGCATGTCCTCCTTGCGGAAGGTCAGCCCGTTCTTGAGCTTGCTGGAGGACTTCAAGTCCATCTTCCCTGCGATCTCCCGGAGGCGCTGGCCCTTCTCGGACTCGCTGACCTTGGCATCCACTTGGGAGATGATGTCCTTGATGAGGTTCAGGGCCTGGGTCAGGTCTCTGTAGTCCTCGGTGCCAGCTGCCACACACAGCAGACTTAGTGCTTCCCTTCGCCCCTTCCAGCAACCCGGTGCAAGCGGACACGCGCCGGGGCCCGGAGGGCTGTTCCCTGAAGCCACTGCGCAGAGGGCCCTCAAGAATCCACCTTCCAACTCGGATCTCCGGAGACGTAAACGCTTCTCCAAATGAAATGCGGCAGCCCGGCCTTTGGTTTTTGCCAAGACAGAGCTTCCACTGAACGCAATGAGAGCCCTGCACAGCCCTGCTCTCCATAAAACACTCCCTCCTCCTCCCAGGGCCCGAATCTCCTGGAGGTGGTGGAGGTATGGTCAGGTGTGGTCAGGCCCTGGCCTCTGAGAACTCTAGGCTGGGCTGTGTGCCCTGTTTCCTCCACCCTCCAGGTTCCAGGCACGTGGCATAAAGGCCATCTCTGTGTCTGGATCAACATTAATGTACTCCCCCGATAATGACCCAGGGCCTTCTTTGGCCCTGCCTGCGGGGTAATAGTGGGCAAGTAAGACCTGGCACCCCATCTTTCTTGGGTCGGAGACCCCAGCACTTAGCACGAACCCAGACAACCAGGGACGGAGCACAGAGGGGCGCTTATCCAATCCACTGCTAAAACGGGGCAGAAAGAGACCGCCCCTCAAAGCAGCAACCAACGGGCAGGGCAGCGAGGAAAGCTACTTTTTTTTTTTTTTTTAAAGTTTTATTTATTTATTTGACAGAGAAAGACACAGCGATAGAGGGAACATAAGCAGGCGGAGTGGGAGAGGGAGAAGCGGGCTTCCCGCCAAGCAGGGAGCCCGATGCGGGGCTCGATCCCAGGACCCTGGGATCGTGACCTGAGCCGAAGGCAGACGCTTAGCGACTGAGCCACCCAGGCGCCCTGAGGAAAGCTACTTTACCTTCTGTGTTCTGAATAATGCGCTCCACCAGCACAGGATACTTGGTTATGCGCTGAGTGACCAGAAGGATACACTCCTGCACGCCAAGCCGCCTCACGATGGAGAAGTTGCCAATTTTCTATGACATGGAAAACAAAATGCCCTGTTGGCATCTTAGCTTGTGCCAACCCAGCTGGAGGCTTCTCCCTTTCTCAGCTCAGCAGGACCTTTTCTTTTCAAAAAAAATATTTTTTTTTATTAAGATTTTTTATTTATTTGCGAGAGAGAGAATGAGAGGGAGGAGGGTCAGAGGGAGAAGCAGACTCCCCGCTGAGCAGGGAGCCCGATGCGGGACTCGATCCCGGGACTCCAGGATCATGACCTGAGCCGAAGGCAGTCGCTTAACCAACTGAGCCACCCAGGCGCCCAGCAGGACCTTTTCAAGCGTTCAGTGGAAGTAGGGCCTTGCCTGCTGTATGTAGAAAGGCCACAGAAGTAAAGGCAGCCCCCCCGCCCCAAGTAAAACCCATTAAGAAGAAACCAGAACCAGCCAGGGAGGTGGGAGGGAATCACCTGGAGAGCTGTGTATCGCGGCTGTGTGCACATCCCCCCCCACCCCGCATATCCACACACGAAAACCCTGACTGACGCTGTCAGAACCCTCTGGAACTACACTGAGCCTGTGCCCGAGTCAGCCCCCTGCTGGCTCCCGATGCACACCTCTGGCTCAGGACCCAGAAGGCCGTCATCCAAAGCCATTTCTCTGCAGGGCGGAGAGCGGTTTCCGGTACCCTCCAGAGCATTCCACACATTCCGCTTCCCTGCTCCCCCTGCACCCACACACTCCAGGAATGCCAACAATTGTGAGAGCCACTTCTGAGCAGGACCGGCAGAGCACTGCGGGGTTTGCGAGCTTCCAGGGCCAACCCCGGAGCGACCCTCTCCCTTTTATGTCTATCCACTGCAATGGTAAGGGAGCAGAATTTGGAAACCTGTCCTTCGTAACTCTGGACCGTTAGTTATTGGCTATCGCTTCAAATTAAAGTCCCCGGGGACCAAGCAGCGCTGACAGGGCGGCTGCAGGACTCACGCCGACAACCAAGTGGCCTTGACCCAGGTATGCTTTCGAGGATGCCGGAGGCAGGGCCTTGCCCAACCTGGTGGACTCAGGCTGGATGCTACGTTTTCGGGTCTGGGCTTTGAGCACCTGCACACTGTTAGGCAGAAGGCAGGTGGGGGTTATTTCGCAGGCCCGGGGGAATGGGGGGGGCAAGTGGGGACCGGAGTGGGAAGGAGGCGAGGGAGGGGCAGATGCCAGGGCAGGTGGCCCCGTGAAACGACACTGTGTCCCCTCGGCAGTCTGAGGAACGAGAGCCAGCAGGCTCCACGCTAGGGCCTGCTGGTGCAGCCGAGAACGAAGGTGTGTTTTGCTTTGTTCTACATCTGGACTTCCCTGATGTGTTCTGAACAGGTTCGTGGTGGGAGAAGGAAACAAAAACCTGAAAATCGCTGTTTTATAACAGGTACCTTATAATCGTAAGCTCTCCAGAGCCTATAGTCCTGTGGAAAACAGCCTCCAGCAAAGAGGATACATGTTTTAATTAAGAACATTTCTTTCTTTTTTTTTTTACCTTGATCAGGCTTTGAAATTTCTTGTTTTGCTGCAGCAGCAACTTGTAATGACTGACGGCCTCATTGTGGCCACTGCAAAAGACACCGTACTTTTCTTTCATTCTGTCCCCATTTTCGCCGGAGAACTGCAGAAAGACAACAGGGATGTTAGTGGAAAGGAGCAGGGGAACCGCCAGGGAGTGCGCTCGTCTGGCTCAGCTGACTCTGCTAAAACACGTCTCCAATAAACCTGTGCCTCCGCTTTCTTAGAATCTGACAACCACTCAGGCAGGGAAATGCTTCAGTTCCGGGCGGGGGCGGCGCTCTCGTCACGAGGTACAAGAAGGAAGACAAGAAAACTTTCTAATGGGCTTTAGCTGTAAAACTTCCTGCAGTCCAAGAAGGAGAACGTTTATGCTGAAGAATGTTAGAAATATTTAAAAGCTGGGCCCCTGGGTGGCTCAGTTGGTGAAGCGTCTGCCTTCGGCTCAGGTCATGATCCCAGAGTCCTGGGATCGAGCCCCGCATCGGGCTCCCTGCTCGGCGGGAAGTCTGCTTCTCCCTCTCCCTCTGCCCCTCCCCGATAGGACGCTCTCTCTCTCTCGCTCTCTCGCTCGCTCAAATAAATAAATAAAATCTTAAAAAAAAAAAGCAAAAGGGGCATTCTTTTAATTAACTCTAATGAGCTGACTCTGGATGCCTGGAGCGCTCTGAGGTCAGACAAGGGGTTCTGGGCCCCCTCTGTCAACCTTGGCCTAGGCTCGGACGTCGACTGACTCAGAAGTCAATTCAGGGCTGGCACCCTTTACCACAGGCCTGCTTCGAACAGCCAAAAACACGGAGGTCGAACCAGAAAAACAAAAACAAGGGGCCCAGCCGAGCAACCAAAGAGCAGCCCAGAGCGCGACGGTGGCGAGTGTCTGCGCAGGTGTGTTCGGCACTTAGGCCTCTGTATTTCCGAAAGGCCGGGGGCCGCGGTCCGCTAGAGGCTCTCGATAAACAGAGGCCATGTTCTTTTCACGCCTGCATGGAACAGAGACGAGGCAGGGGCTCCCCCAGGCCCAGTGGCCGTGCTGGCACGCCCACCTGCTGCACCAGGAGGTCCCCGATTTTCTGGATGACGTAATTGCGGGCACTGCCCTCCTCCAGGGACTCCTGGCGGCGCTCCTTCAGCCGAGACAGGAAGTGGCTGTGCATGTCGAGCAGCTCGTCCACACACGGGAAGAGGCGGCCGATGGCCTTGCTGCTGAACTGAAGCTCATCCTGCAGGGCCCTGGAGTAGACCTTCAGCATGATCTTGAGAGTCCGGACGTGGTGCACCTCCGTCTGCACCAGCTCTGCGGGGACACGGACCGAAGGACTGACCCGCTTCGCCCCTCCAGCGGCCCACGACGGCACGCGTGCGAACCGCCTGCCCACCGGGCGCCTGGCCGGCTTCTCCCAGCTCCCCACCGAGGCCCTTCCCCTGGTGGTCTTACTGCCTGGGGGGCGGGCCTCCCATCCCCCCGGGGCCCCAGTGTAAGGGAGCAGCAAGGGCTGGAGTGACTCAGGCTGTGTCCTGGGACCTCCCATCCACAAGAGGATTTCAGGCCTGAAGACATTTCGAGGCTGTTTTAAGCAGGAAGATTGTTCTGGTGAACACCACTCCTTGGGATGTGAAACTCACACGCCTGTGCAGGCCAGTGACCAGACCCGGACTATAACCGATGAAAAAGCAGAGTTCAAGTGAAGAATTTAATTCTCTGGTAAAAGGCAGGGACAGATCAGGTTTCGTGTTGGAGTGTAGCTGTTGTTCAAATCAAGGCCTGGAAGCGGCTAGAGACCAGACACAGGTCAGCAGAGCCAGGCCTGGGGCCACCAGCCATGGGGGCCGGACGTGGCCTGTGTTTGCCCAGAGGGTGAGACAACCTGGCAAAGGGCTGCCCGGATGGAAGCATCCAGCCCGGTCGTCTCCATCCCTCCCTGCAGGATCTCTGCCCTGGGCCCGGAGCCCTGAGGCAAAGCATCCATAGGGTTCTCCTTCTGCCCACACCCCAATCTACTCCGGCCTGGGCAGAAAGCTCAGGGTGTGAAACGTGGAGGGACGCAGGGGTCAGTGGACCCCAGTGGAAAGTGAAGACACTGATATGCCAGAACCTTCTCACGGAGCACCGATGAGGGACAGAAAATATCTCCTGGGGCGACAACACTGTCAGTCTTGGGGAATGATTCCCACGGAGAGAGAATCATAAGAACAAGTAAGGGCTTTCGGGAGAGAAAGGCCTCAGATTCCAGTGAGGGTGTCTTGGGCCTTTGTCATCCTGCTTATGGGGGTCCAGAGGCCTGGAGGGACATACGTGGGGCCCGCAACATGGCACCTGGCCCGGGGATGGGCTCTGTGTCCGAAAGCTATGGTTTGCACAGTGACTTGTAACCTCCCATCTGAGGAGAATGGCTGCCCACGGCCAGGGCGTCCACCCTGGAGCCAGTGCTTTGTCATATGCCCCCCAAGTCCCCTAGTCACAGCCACCCCAGACCTGTCTGTGGTCACCACGGATGGCTGGGATGGGCCCAGGATAGTCTTCTCTCTCGGGGTCACCAGCAGGGTCAGGATGAGTCAGGACTGGGCGTTCAGCCACACTCGTCCTCAGGGACAGGTTCTCACAAAGCCCTCCCAGGCCACCTCTTCCCTCACTGGGAAGGCAGGGCTGCCCTGGGGAGCAGGTGGAGTGGGCCCCATAGTCTCAGCGGGGAGCCTGAGGTCTCAGTGGAGCCCAGACTCCTAGGTGCAACCAATCAGAACAAAGGCAGAAAAGAAGCAAGTGGAAGGTCAGTGTGACGGCACAGAACTTCTTACCATAGAGCACATCCTGCCTCTTTACCACCTCTTTCTTTTGTTTCTTTGCGTATGCCGCGTCCACGGAAAGGCTCCAGGACTCAGCCTCGAAATCGCGGGCGTCCGCCTCGATCTCACTCCTCAGCGAGGCTGTGCAGGGGTCTGAGGGGGGAGTAAGAGGTCGCTGCTCAGGGCCGGAGCCTCGCTGGCTCTGGGCCGCCCCAGCCAGCGTCCCATGGACACACGGACGTGGGTCCCAGCCCTTCCCAGTGTGGGTGGAGACCGAGGGACATCCGTGAAAGAATCGAGGGGACTGTACCTTCTACAAAAATGGGCTCGGCATTCGAAGACGTAAGTGAGAGAGAGTCATCAGCTGCCTGCTTAAATTTTAAAAATACAGAGTCGGCTTCATCCATCTCTCCTGTGACTGGTCTAAATAAGAATCATAAAAACAATTATTCTAAAAAATTGAGTTAAACACACACACACATATTCCATGAAAGCAAGTCTATCTGAGAACTTTCTGGATTTCAATATAAACTTTATCACAGATCATTTGTAAAAATTAGGAGACTATCTGTCCACATCACATCAGGACTTCCTCCATCATAACTAACTTCAATCCAACATCCAGGCACGTTCTAAGGGTGTGTTAAATTGTATGCTTCCTTTAACGGCCACCAGAGCCCACTGGAGCCCCTGGACTACTTTCTACCAAGAGTTGGGTGGACACAGCCACACTCAGTCGAGGGTGGAGGGAGAGCCCTTTCTTAGTGGAAGAAGATAATCAGCCCCTTTCCCCACCAGCCCGTAGAAGGACCACCACAAGGACATTCGTTAGCGTTAGGTTTTCCACCCGAACACTGCTGAGTAGAGGATTACGGGAACCACCTCCAAGTCCTTAGAGGACAAGGGTAAGCCATAAATAACGGGATGCTACCTCCATGGCAACCTCAGTGGGACTTCTAGCATCATCTCCAGCACAGACAGGAACCCTGTCCAAGGGCCCTTCGAGAGTATGAAACAAACTGGCTCCCAACGGCCAAGTACGCCCAGAACACACGGGGTTTCAATAAAGAAGAGGATCGAATCTCCGAAGCAAGTGTTAATAGGAATTTCACGGTGTGGCTGGGGGCCAACGAGCAGGTTCACACGGACCTGAGGGTCTCCCTTCGGAGAGCCACATCCTGCTCCCTCCCTCCCTCCCTCCACGGGCACCTGGCGCAGGGCCAGGACCCCACTTACCCAAGCTGCGTCCCCGTTCCCGCCGGGCTGGGTGCTGGCTGCGGACCCCCCTTCTGTGAGACCATCATGCCGACATTCCTGGACAGGGCTGGGCTGCCATCAGACAAGAGGGTGGCCCTCGGGTGTTCCTTCAGGGACGCTGCGACAGAGGCAAACACAGAGTTGGTGCTGAGAAAGTGGGCAGGGTAGCGGAGGTGGCCTGTCCGAAAGCCCCGTTCCGACTGTGGCCGCAGCACGGACAGGATCTTGGAGGTCAGCAGCTCGTTATCTAGAAAGACATTCTCGCTCCATTTCCGAGGAAAAGAGCTGCAGAAAGACAGCTCGGGGTGGCCGCGGAGCGTGCTGTCTCTGTCACCGCTTTTGGAATGCGTGTTCCCCATGTTCACGATCGCGGCTCCGAGACCCAGCGCGCTGCGAGGCCGGGCCGTGCCGTTTTTATACCTCCGTGTGATCCTTCTAGAAATGTAAAGCTGCGTCTTCTCCTACTGTATTGGCTGAGACAGCGGGTCTGGAGGGCAGGAAATTGGTCCCCACTGTGACCATTTAGTTGGAAATCGCACAGTATCTTCTTCTTTGGTAAAATAACAACAACAACAAAAAATCCCGACACCCCTTCCATCTTGGCAGGGGGTAAAAAAGCAGAGAGGAGTTTAGATTCACTGTCAATAATCTAAGATCACTAAATAGGGAGCTCTGTGCTTGGTGTGGCTCATGTCGACATCTCTCCCTCTCTCTCTCACACACACACGACTGTAATTAACCTGAGATCAGATGTCAGGATGACTCTGAGACCCAGAGACCACAGGGCATGATGTACGGCCACATACGCCCCTGATCCTAAGTACACTAATAGAATCTGAGCACCACAGTGGACAAGAGGGGCTGATCCTATTTTATACAAGGATTGTAAGCCAACCTAAAACACATCGGGGGCTCCAGAGGGTTCTTCGCACTCCTCCGCTCATTAAGGTAGGAACTGAGATAGTGGGACGCGTGTATGCTCTGATCACCTTTCCCTCTGATGGAAAGATGAAACTCAGAAAGCCAAACTGTCACCCTCTCCAATTTGACAAATCCAGTCTGGTTGGGACGCTCTGCCTGGCTCGCTCATTCTCAGGGTGAAAACCACACTCGAAAGCGCTCCTCCAGGCAAGGATAACCAGCAGCGTTAGGACGAGATCTGTCCACTAGCCTTTCCGACCTGGCTCCTGGGTCCCCAGTGCACCCACCCATTTCTGTCACACAGGTAAAGCAGTGGGGACTGTGGTTCTCTGCAGCATGCAGACCATCACCTTTGGGGGCGGGGGTAAGGAACCAGCACTTGAGGAAAATGAATGTACTTCTCTCAAGAGCTTTTCTGGGGAGTGGGATTCAACATTCTGAGAGGTTTTTTTTTTTTTTAAAGATCTTATTTATTTATTTGAGAGAGAGAGAAAGAGCACAAGCGGGGGCGTGGCAGGCAGAGGGAGAGGGAGAAGCAGGCTCCCCCTCGGAGCAGGGAGCAGCAGGGCTCGATCCCAGGACCCTGGATCATGACCTGAGCCGAAGGCAGACGCTTCACCGACTGAGCCACCCCCAGTCGGGGCCTCCCGACTTCTCGTGAATCTTAAACGATTTCAAAATAAAAAGCTGCAGCTGATTCTCAGTATTCACTGTCACGATGGTCCGTAAAGTTGCAGTGGATACTGAAATTAGCCAGTGCCGCATCACTGCTCCTAGCGGAGACCCAAAGTTGTGCTTCTGGGAGCTTCTGCCTACACTTCCATCAACCCATCCATACATAACCTTGTTTAATGTGTGTTTCTCTCGAAAGACACCTTATTTAATATATACTACTGATCTATTACCATTGAACTCATGGTCACTAGGACTACAACACAGGCCTGAATGGAGCGTATCTAACACGTGGCTCTTCTCTGTCCGAGGCTTCACAGCCTTCTTGCACGTAGTAATGCCACACGGCCCTTCAGCACAATGCTTGGGGGCCACTTCAAGCAGCCCAATCACCCACGGAGAGCACAAAAATGTGAAGAACATGGCATTAACCACACTGCAAACAGGACACTTGTCTACAGTACGAGCTGGAACAAGAAGGCAGGGTGTGACCTTGTCTGGCCTCAGCTGGCAACATGCATGTCGGGTGACTCATATTTTTCACTGCACATGCCTGCACAGGACCGTGACGGCCCCACGGGTGTGGATCTGGGGTCACAGATAAATTTTAGTGAGTAGGTACGCTTGCAAATACGGAATCCGCGAATAAAGGAGGACTCACTGTACAAGAAAGGTGTCAAGTGAGAAATTATCATGATGTTTTAGAACGCCCTTGTTTGCTCAAATACCTAAGATATTTCTTTAGAGCACTGATAGTCTTTGCATTGCTTTATGAATTACACACATATGCCCCAAAAGGATCCGAGCTGGGGGGGCTTCTTACAGGTAAACATAATGCCGTTCATTTGGCAGCCGTATGGCCTCCTGGGAGAAATCGTTTTTTTTCCCTGGAGGGTCTAGCCACCACCGCTCCTCTCAAACTACTTAAGACTTTTTAAATAAGGGGTGGACAATCACTAATCGAGTCTTTCTGTAACTTGTACACAAGCTGGCTCTGGCACAGACCAGCCGTTTCAACCATGTCTTTCTATTCTCTATTTTTGATGATCTGACATCTGGGCCCTTGCTGACCCAGGAAAGCCTGCCCCTCCCAGGGCTGGCGGATTCCTAGAGCTCAGGAAGGACTCACTTGCAAGAGCACCTTTCACATGCAAACCCGCCAATCCAGAGCCCACACTCCGAACCCCTCCTCTGTGGGGCTCTCGCACTCAGGGCCACCGTCCCCTTGCCCTGACTACCCCCGGGGCAGGTGCCGGGCATTAGGGACAGCCCCTACGCCCCAGAGCCCACTGAGATTTTTCAAACTAGCCAGTCCTCAGCCTGTTTACTCTGCCCCACCCGTTCCTCGCCGCAGAAACCACAGCAAAGGCTCTTGCCCACGTTTTCCCATCATGCCCTCTGGCTCCTGACTGACCCCAGGGCCTGCCCCTGTGGCCCTCCGTGGCGTGCCCTGCCTCCCACTCCGAGAGGACTGTGAGTACAAACTTTTCCTCTCCTGGCAGTCATATGCATACCGGCACGGTTTACCATACCTGGCTAAAGCAAATCCTGGATACCCTCAAACACCAGGCACCCAGGGGCCTAGAAGTCTGCCTGCCAGGGCTGGGAGCTCGACCATCTTCCGGGGGCAATTTTCCTACATCTAGACACAGGGAAATCATGGGACGGCTGGTGGGAAGGCACAATGGCATAGCACTCTGGAAAACTGGTGGGTCTTCAAACGGTTAAGCAGAGTCACCCTCCGCTCCCGTGGTTCCACTCCTGGGAATATGCCCAAGAGAAGCGATAAGGTATCGTCACACAAATACCTGCACATACCTGCTCCCAGTAGCATAATTCACAACAGCCCAACATGGAAATGACCCCAGACGTCTGCCAACCGAAGGACAGAGAAACACAATTGTGGTCTGTTCATACAACGGACTATTATTCGGCCATAAGAGGAAGGAAGCCCTGATTCAGGCTATCATGTGGACGAACCTAGAAAATCTGCTGCGTGGCAGAGGGCCGACACAAAAGACCATAGACTGTAGGAGCCCGCCTCTAGGAAATGGGTGCAGCAGGTGAATCCAAGGAGACAGGAGGTAGTCGTGTAGGACTGGGGGGGAGGAGAATGGGGGGTGATGGCTAATGGGTAGAAGGTTTCTCTTGGGGGTGCCAGGGCCCATCGTGGGGACTGTGGCTCTACGAAAAGCCAATGCATGGCACACTTAACTGGGGAGATCATACAGTATGTGAGTCCCAGCTCAGTAAAGTTATCAAACAAATGAATAAACCCCGTGAGGCAGAGCCATCTTTCTGCAGGAGCAGAACCCAGCGTGAGCCGGTCCTCTGCCCTTGGCTCTCAGAGCGACAGGAATATGTACTCATCCTGCTATCATGTTTTCTGAAAGCCGGCAGCCATGGGACAGATGGGCAGTGGCGCGGTGCTGGGATCCGGGCCACGGCGCGGGGTTCGGCACGTGGCCGCCTAGCGCCGTCTGCACCCCCACGAAAAGTGGCTTCAGAGCCTAATTAGCACCGTCTGCCCACTGCTGAGAAGGGGCATCGATCGGCGCGCACCGGGCCTGCCGCAGAGACTATCTGCCACAGAGCCACTTCTGCAAGGGGACCCAGGGAAGAGGCAGGGAAAAAAAATAAGAAGCAAGCAGAGAAAAAAATGGAAAAAAGTTCTTTGCCCGAGGGGGGGAAAATACACGCTGTTCTTGGGGCGCCTGGGTGGCTCAGTCGGTTAAGCGTCTGCCTTCGGCTCAGGTCATGATCCCAGGGTCCTGGGATCGAGCCCCGCATCGGGCTCCCTGCTCGGCGGGGAGCCTGCTTCTCCCTCTCCCTCTGCCTGCCTCTCTGTCTACTTGTTCTCTCTCTCTCTGTCAAATAAATAAATAAAATCTTAAAAAAAAAAATACATGCTGTTCTCAGCAACACAGACAGCCGCCTGTTCTCATGACGATTATTCTTGAAAACCTATTTTGTCTTGGTGTCTTGAAGAGTGGTCTCTGTGAGCACTAAGGACGACTAAGCCTGAGTGACAGGTATCAGGATCCCACTTACATATCCTGGGGATATCGTGGGCTCGGTTCCAGACCCACCGCAATAAAGTGGGTCACAGGAATTTTCTGGTTTGCCAGTGCCTGTAAAAGTTATGTTCACACTATGCTGTAGGCTATTAAGTGTGCAACAGCATTATGTCCAAAAAGACAGTATCCATCCCTTAATTAAAAAACACATTTAAAAAAAGATTTTTATTTTTAAGTAATCTCCATACCCAACATGGGGCTCAAACTCACAACTCCGAGATCAAGAGTCACATGCTCCACTGACTGAGCCAGCCAGGCGCCCTCAAAAACACTTTATTGTTAAAAAAATATATTTAAATTTATGTATTTATTTGAGAGAGAGAGTGCATGAGCGGGAGGGGCAGGGGGATGGGGAGAATCTGAAGGAGATTCTGTGCTAAGCACCAAGCCCAACATGAGGCTCAATCTCATGACCCTGAGATCAAAACCTGAGCCGAAACTAGGAGTCGGCTGCCCAACTGACTGTGCTACCCAGGCGCCCCTTAAAGAAACACTTTATTGTTGGGGCGCCTGGGTGGCTCAGTTGGTTAAGCATCTGACTCTTGATTTTTGCCCAGGTCATGATTTCCAGTCATGGGATCAAGCCCTACATTAGGCTCCGCGCTCAGCAGAGTCTGCTTGGGATTTCTTTCTCTTCCTACTCCTCTGCCCCTTCCCCTGCTCATGCTGGCGCGCTCTCTCTCTCAAATAAATAAATAAAATCTTAAAAAAAAAAAAAAAAAGGCAACAAACCCACACACTTTATTGTTAAAAAGGCTAACCATCACCTGAGCTTTCAGAGTCGTAATCACAGATCACAGATCACCATGACAAACAGAGTAAAGAAAACGTTTAAAATAGTGTGAGAATTACCAAAATGTGACAGAGACACAAAGTGAAGAAAAATGGCTTGGTCAGACTTGCTTGCTGATGCCGGCTTGCCACAAATCTTCAATTTGTAAAAAACACGTTATCTGCAAAGTGCAATAAAACGAGATATTCCCATACTTTACTCGAACATCAGACCCCACACTGCGAAGCTCAGGTTCAGAGGGGCTAATTTCCAGCATAGTTATACTCCCAGCATGACCCCGGTCTCTCATAGGTCCTTTAGGCTACAGACTTTTCCCGGATACACAAGCACAACCCATTAGCTCTGGTAGGAATCATAAGGGCTCACAAGGAAAATTCATTAACGGGACTTCATAGCTACAGGCCTGTTGAAAGTCCTTTTTCAAGGCAGCCCAACATGACATATCCAGTGAGCATCTTAATTGGCTTTAAACTGTCCTTTATAATCTAGAAGCACATTTGTTTCTAAAAATATCAACTTTGCAGCAAGAATTTTATATTTTCAATGGCAGATTCCTCCAGCTGCTCAATGGGAAAGCAACTGGAAACATCGGCAGCTGGGCCCTGGCACAGAAGTCCCCCCCCACCGCCATTTTCTGCAAAAGGCCACACAAAGGGACCAGCCAAGTGGCAGCTTTAGGTGGGAATGGCCTTCCCCAGCTGCACAGCAGTTTTAAAATAACTGCTACTTTCTCATATATACTGAGGTCCTGTGTCCTCGTCCCTGCCCCCATTCTTTGTCTCAGTGAAGACTTTTCTTTCAGGCGGAGATGGCCGCCTGTCTCTGGAGAGTTCTAGCAAGCACGCGCTTCAGGCAAGTGTTCGAGAGACAATTAAGAGAATCTGAGACAAAATGAAGTTTTCAGTTCACAGTTCCTGGCTTTCCAGCCACCTGAGAATAGACTAAATCGATGCCAAGACAACTCATTGATTTCTCTGCCCTGCTTCATTTTGACGTTACACAAGCAAGATGGTATAAAGATGAATAAAACTATAGAAGACAAAGAGACACAACACAACAAAAAACCTTAACCCCGTGCCTCAGGGGACAAAGGGGAAAAAAAAAAGCATCTTGGGGCTTAGAAGGTATGTGTGAGCCAGAAAGAATACTCTTCCTAAACCTGGTATTACCCAATAAAAATCATTCACGACCCTTCTACTCCCAAATTATGTCAAACCCAGCAAACGCCATAAAAAAAAAAAAAAGTGCTTATCTTCTTGACTATGTGTGCAGAAAACTTAAAAATCACAAAAAAGGCATAAAAGTAGAAATAATCCATAATGCCACCACCCACAGTTAATTGCCCCTGGTATAAATGGTTTTGTAAGTTGAGAAATAATGTTTAATAGTGAGTGATCTTAAGATCTGGGTTCAAAAAATCCCTTCCATACAGCAAAAGAATAATGTTAATAGCACACACGTATCTTTTGCATGAATACCATGCAGGAAATGTGGGTCATGCTGCGAGTGATATACTTGTGAATTACAATACTACAAAATATTCTGTATTACTATTCTGTGGATAATTTTGGAAATTAGAAATAGAGAGGACAATAATGCCTATGTGCCTGGGGATAAAAATGACCCGCAACCTGAACTTCATGTTTTTCACAAACAGAAACTCAAAGTGGACCAGACTGAAATGAAAAATTTAACACTATAAAATGTTTCACAGGAAACAAAGGATACAACCTTCAGGAACTAAGGCTTGGTTCATGAAGGGTTCTTTGGTAGGACACTGAAAGTCTGATCCACAAAAGACAAAAAAAAAAAACAAAAAAACAAAAAAACCCTAACAACAAAAACCCTCTAAATTGACTTCATCATAATTGGAAACTTTTGCTCATTAAAAGGATGGAGGCAGAGGGGGGTGGGGATATCTGTAAGGCGCCCATCTGACAAAGGATTAGCACGTAGAGTATATAACAAGCTCTGAAAACTCCACAGGAAAAACACAAACAACCCATTTAGAAAATCAGCCAAAGAGATGAAGACGCATTTCCCCAGAGGAAATACACAGATGGTAAAAAAGCGCAGGAGAAGGTGCTCCACTCACGAACCACGAGAGAAATGCAAATAAAGCCACCACGAGACAGGACAACCAGCAGGGCTAAGATGAGAAAGAGAGACCTCTCTAAAGCCGGGGAGCGGGGAGGGTGTGGGGAAGCTGGATCGCTCACACATTTGATGGCCGGGAGGGAAAACAGTGGGGCAGTTTGCAGAGAAAATTTGGAAACGGCACCCCTCGGTATTCATTTCAGAGGAACACAAAACATATGGCCAGACAGAAACCTGTATGTGACCATCTGTGGCAGCTTTATTCAGGAATAGCCCCAAACTGTGGTCCATCTAGACCACGGAATCCTACTCTGCCACGAAAAGGAAATTTTTTTTAATTTTTTTGCTGGATTTGCCAAAACTTTATTGAGATGTTTGTGTCTATGCTCATGAAGAGTTAGTCTGTACTTTTCTCATTATTGATTGATTACAGGGTAATGCTGGCCTAATAAAATACTCTTGCCATGAAGAGTAGCTTTGGGGAGCGCCTGGGTGGCTCAGTCGGTTAAGTGTCTGCCTTCGGCTCAGGTCATGATCTCAGGGTCCTGGGATCGAGTCCCGCATCGGGCTCCATGCTCAGTGGGGAGTCTGCTTCTCCCTCTTCCTCTGCTCCTGCCCCTTGCTAGTGCTCTGTCAAATAAATAAAATCGACCACCATTAGTGTGAACTCAAAACCTTTTTTCACTGATTTTCAGTGAACTTGATTGGGAAGATTTGCAAATCCGACATAGCCAGGAGTTTCTGGATTTATAAACTGAGTTGGTTGTTGCTTAGACATCTTCAGTGAAGTTTTCTTGATCGCCGATGAGCCGAGGAACGGGCGCCTACCGACCAGGAAATTTTTTTTTGAAGATTTTATTTATGAGAGAGAGAGCAAGCAGGAGCAGGGGAAGGGGGAGGGGAAGAAGCAGACTCCCCGCTGAGCAGGGAGCCTGAAGTGCGACTCGATCCCAAGACCCTGGGATCATGACCTGAGCCGAAGGCAGACGCTTAACCAACTGAGCCACCCAGGCGCCCCAGGAAAAGGAATTTTTTGTGTGTGTGTGTTAACCAGCATTAGTTTTATTTTTCTTATATATATGTTAAAAGATTTCAAAAATATATGATCAATTCTTTGAAATAGTGGCTATATTTTATCATTTTTTCCCTTTGTGACTATATAAATGTGGATGAAAATAGAAAATCCCATCATTAACATAAGAATAAAAAATAAAATAAAAATAAAAGAAAAAACAAAAAACAACAAAAAAAGAAAATCCCATCATTATGATATTTGCTACAATAACTCATAAAGTACCCTGATTTTGCTACTGTTCTATTACCAAAAAATATATCATTGTTCTTCTAGAGTCACATTTTCTGATTTGGATGGCTGATTTCTTTTGTCAAGAATATCTATCATTAACAGTAAGTCATAGAACTAGAAAAATAAAATGATACCCTACTTATTTCATAAAAATTTTATCTACTTCTCTTCTGATATTTCTCTTTGAAGTCAGAACTTCCTATGCTTATAAGTGCTAGCTTCTTTCCTGGCTTTCGCAAACTGGTTATGAATGCTTTCATTTAGACGAGATGACTTATGCCTATATGATTAATAGCTCAAAAATTTTAGTATGTTGTTAAATTCTTTTTTTTAAATTTTATTTTTTATTTATTTTATTTTTTTATTCTTATGTTAATCCCCATACATTACATCATTAGTTTTAGATGAAGTGTTCCATGATTCATTGTTTGTGCATAACACCCAGTGTTCCATGCAGAATGTGCCCTCCTCAATACCCACCACCAGGCTAACCCATCCTCCCACCCCCCTCCCCAGGAAAAGGAATTTTTGATAACATGCAACAACCCGGGTGAACCTCCCGGGCACCAGTCCTGAGAGAAAAAAGCCAATCTCAAAAGGACACTGGATGATTTCATTTATGTCACATCCTTGAAATGACTGAGTTCCAGAGATGGAAAGGGATTAGTGGCTGCCGGGGTTGGCGATGATGGAGTGGATGTGCGGGGGTTGATCTTCACAGTGGTGGAACAGCCCTGGACCTTGGTAACAGAGGTGGTCATGAGAATCTTCATGGGTGATCAAACGGCACAGAACTAGACACACTCACTGTCCCGATGCAATTTTCTGTTTTGATATCCTATATAGTCACTCAGAAAGGAATCACTGGGGAAGCTGGGTGAAGGGTACATGTGACCTTTGCAATTTACTGTGAGTCCATAATGATTTCAAAATGAAAAGTCTGACATAAACAAAAGCACCACCACCATCAACAACAAAAAAACTAGAAAGAACACTCATGACCAAGGTCTTGGTCAGCATGGGCTGCCATAACATAGTACCACAGACTGGGGGGCTCGAACAACAGACATCAATTTCTCACAATTCTGGAGGCTGGGAAGTCCAAGATCAAGGTGCAGGTAGCCTTGGTCCTGGGGGAAGGCTCTCTCTCTGGCTTGCAGCCAGCCAGCCCAGGTCTCCCTGTGTGCTCAACGGGTGGAGAGAGAGCGAGAGCAAGCTCTCTGGGTCTCCTCTTACAAGGGCACTAAACCTCATCATGGGTGCCCCACCCTCATGACCTCATCTAAACCTAATTACTTCCCAAAGGCTCTACCTCCAAATACCATCACACTGGGGGCTAGGGCTTCAACATGGGCATCTGGGGGGAACACAGTTCAGCCCATAGCTCCCAACAATGAATAAAACCATGTTTCCTAACAATGTTTGTCCCCTTGAGGTACCTCACATCAGTGGAATCACACATTACGTGTCTTTCTGTGCCTGGCTTATTTCACTTAGCATGACGTTTTCAAGGTTCATCCATGTTATGGACTAAATGTATTTGTGTCTCCCCAAAACTTGCATGTTGGGGCCCTAACCCCCAGAGTGGCTGTCTTTCCAGATGGGGTCTCCAAGGAAGTCATTAAGTTAAATGAGAACATCAGGTGTGGCCCTGATCTGATAGGATCGGTGTCCTTAACCTAAAGGAGACACCAGAAGGACGCCTGGGTGGCTCAGTCGGTTAAGCGCCTGCCTTCGGCTCAGGTCATGATCTCAGGGTCTTGGGACTGAGCCCCACGTTGGGCTCCCTGCTCAGTGGGGAGTCTGCTTCTCTCTCTCTCTCAAATAAAGACACCAGAGAGCCCAGATGCCTCCCTCCTCCCACCCCACCTCCCACCCCACCTTTCTGCATAAAGAGGGCTCTCAGCAGAAACCAAATTTGCTGGCACCTTGAATTTGAACAGCCGGCTGCCAGAATTGTGAGAAATAAATTTCTGTTCTTTATATATCCCTAGCATTTTCATGGGGAAGGGTCAGAGAAATGTGCTTAGAGGGGCAGGAAGGAAGGTAAAAGGAGAGAGGAACGCATAGCTAACCTTAGTTTCTTAGTGCTTGGTACAGAGCAGCTGCTGAACGCAAAACTGCACAAATTAAAGTCGCCAGATCTGAAGTTCACCTCAGCCAGGAAGACAGTTCGAGATGAGCCTGTCTGAGCCTCTATGTGGCAACTCTGGGGAGCCAGGGAGGGGACAGAAGTGACAGAAGGCAGCAGGAGGGCAAAGTGATTGCGGTTCGTGAAAGGAGAAAGGAAATTCATCTTAAAAACTCAGTGTTAGTCTGTGGCAAAAAAAAAAAAAAAAAAAAAAGAGGCTTATGCGCTCTGAATACGGGAAACAGGCCATGAATCGTTTTCCCATTTCCTTGAACAAAGACAGACTAAACTCTGAGCTTTGCAGCCCAAGTGTGGAGCAGAGAGCCATTTAGAGCCATTATGGCAAATGGATGGCTTGTCCTGGGTGGCTCTGGGCCGAGTGGGGAGATGGAGTATATACCAGCCCCCAGGTATCATCAATCCCACGTGGCATCCCGGTGAATTTGAGGGAGAAATAAGAAAGGGAGGAGTACAGGTTGCGTGCCTTTAAAACTTACTGGCCATTCATATCCGAGCTTGGTCATGGACCTACCTCAGGTAGGAGGAGGATCTCTAGTGGGATGCCAAAGGGCTCTGTCCTCAGTCTTGCCTGAGATGAGAACACAGATGGCTTGCTTATCAAATTCACATGGAATAGAGGAGCGCCTTCAAATCAGGTTTGGAAATAAGGACAGGGAGATGAGTTGACCCAACAGTAACTTGACAGCCACTATGAAGGAAATGTCAAGAGACTCCGCAAAGATGGGTGGGGTTTGGGGGGTCCTCTAGGTGAGATCATCTAGGGGGTTGCTCGGTGCCCGCCGCAGGCTCAGTAAATCAGCAATGGGATGTGTGCAGAGCTGGGTCACCTTAGACCTCATCAGTATCAGTGCGATGACTAGAGTCCAGAGGGCCAAGCCTGCTGGTGGGGTTTATCTCAGGCTGAGGCCAAGGTCAGTTAGTAGATGGTTCACTGTGACACTGGCCAGGATGGCACCCAGAAAGCTGTATTCTTTTTTTTTTTTTTTTAAGATTTTATTTATTTGAGAGAGAGAATGAGACAGAGAGAGAGAGCATGAGAGTGGGGAGGATCAGAGGGAGAAGCAGACTCCCCGCCGAGCGGGGAGTCCGACGCGGGACTCGACCCCGGGACTCCAGGATCATGACCTGAGCCGAAGGCAGTCGCTTAACCAACTGAGCCACCTAGGCACCCGTTTTAAAGGTTTTTTTATTCATTTATTTGACACAGAGAGAGCAAGAGAGAGAGACAGAGAGCAAGCACAAGCAGGGGAAATGGCAGGCAGAGGGAGAAGCAGGCTCCCTGCTGAGCAAGGAGCCGGACACAGGCCTCGATCCCAGGACCCTGGGATCATGACCCGAGCCGAGGGCAGCCGCTTAACTGCCTGAGCCACCCAGGCGCCCCCAGAAAGCTGTATTCTGACCAGCACCATGGAGGGTCAGATGCAGGTGGGCCGAGAAGCCCATGTGGGCCAAGTGGAGCATGCCCGGAGGGTCGCTGGGACAACCAAGGGATCCCAGCCATGACATGAGAGGAAGAGTGTCAGCATGGGGATGCTGGCCAGAGAAAAGGAACCCAGGGAGGGTGCTCTCGAAGGGCTGGCCTGCTGGCAGGCATGGGAAGTCTCTCCTCCGAGGCTCACAGCACAAGTGTTATGGTTAGTGCATGTGAGAAACTTCTAGTAAGAATAGAAGAGCAACCACCCAGTAGGTCACAAACCACAAAGGACCACTACTCCTGTTTTAGCACATTCCATTCCGTTCTTATTTCTATTAATTCCATTTTTGCGGAACTGTCGCTAATAATCAACCACTTACAACCTACGAAAATCCACACGGTTCGACCTAACACGTGGGTAAGCCCCCACTGAATATACAAATTTTGCATCTTGCCTTTCTGCTTCAGATTTTGTCACATTCTACCGCACTGTAAAATGTATTTCAGGAAACTTTTACGCTTTCTTTCCTGCAGAAATCTTTTGCAATGGCTGTGAAACTGCCGATTAAACAGGAATATTCCTCCAACGGCATGTTCCCGGGATGCTTCCCATGGTTATAATAAAACCAATGGAGGGCGCCTGGGTGGCTCAGATGGTTAAGCGTCTGCCTTCAGCTCAGGTCATGATCCCAGGGTCCTGGGATCGAGTCTCGCATCGGGCTCTCTGCTCCTTGGGAGCCTGCTTCTCCCTCTGCCTCTCTCTCTCTCTCTCTCTCATGAATAAATAAAAAATAAAATAAAATAAAATAAAACCAATGGAACTAGAGGGTATTACGCTTTGCAAAATAAGTCAGTCAGAGAAAGACAGATACCAAATGATCTCACTCATATGTGGAATTTAAGAAACAAAACAGATGAACACAGGGGAAGGGAAGGAAAAACAAAATAAGATAAAAACAGAGAGGCAAACTATGAGAGACTCTTAACTCTAGGAAACACTGAGGGTTGCTGGAGGGGAGGGGGTGGGGGGATGGGGTAACTGGGTGATGGACATTAAGGAGGGCACTTACTGTAATGAGCACTGGGTGTTACATGCAACTGGTGAATCACTTAATTCTACTCCTGAAACTAATACTACACTGTATGTCAACTAACCTGAATTTAAATTAAAACAAAAACAAAACTCCAACAGACAGATGCATGAAATACTTCATCTGTGTTAGATACTTTCTTGGGATAAATCCATATTAGTAGCTGGGTCCCCTGCCCTAAGTCTCCTCAGTCCAACTGCCCCCACCACAGTGCAGACTGTCAGTGTTCCCCTCCAGCTGCAAGCTTCCTGAGAGCAGGCCAGTGACTGTCTGGTCAAGCCCTGTATCTCCAGCTTCCTGGAGAGCACGCTGGGTTGCACTCTACAAGTGTGGTGGAGGGTGCGGATTCTCAGATCCTTGAGCATGCACTGACAGATTTCTTCTGAGCACTCCTGGTGCCTTGGGAACACAAGGCCCTCCCCGCACCAGGGAACTAGGCTGGGGGGCTCACTTCCCAGGAGAGGTGCCCTCCCCTCTCTGTATAATTCCCTCCCTTCTCACTGAGGCCCCTCCACATGCTCTCCTGGAACCTCCTTCATCTTCATAGGACCTTGCCTCCCTGGGCCAGCTCCTGAGTGGGTGGTACCCACTTCTCCTGCACCCTCAGGGCCAATGGGTCACTGGCCCCGTTTTCTGTCTACTTCACGGGGCATGGGCCTGTTCCCTGATCAGTTAGCCCAAGCTGCCACCTCCTTGGGGGGCCGCCCGGCCCCTCCCCTCCCCACCCACCCTGCTGCCCGAGGGTCTCACCACATACCTGTTAGCATCCCCACGGCTTTGGCTCGGACTCCCCGGCCTGGTCACACAGCATTTGTACCCTGCACCCCAACCATGCTGACGTGCAGCCCTGGGTGCTTTGGCCCAGGCACCCCTCCGCCTGGCGAGCTTTGGGGCCTGGCCAGAGTCCCCCTGGGTTGCCCTCCCCCTTTCGCACCCCCACATCCTAGGCCTTTCTGTGCCCTTTACCTCTGTGCACCCTACTGGTTATGGCGTTTATTACACTGCCTCATGCCTCATCGAACCCTGACCTCCTGGAGGGCAAGGGTCAGGTGTCACTCATCTCTGGATGTCAACACTGCTTTGATCTACGTGCTCGGCCAGCCTGCTCCCAGCACGGGTCCACAGACCTTGTGTCCGCCAGGTGGGGAGGGCACTGGGTGGAGTGGGGAGAGGGATGGGGATGGCACCCAAAGGTGAGGCCTACTAGTTCACTTTAAAGGCAACCTGCTGGGGTGCCCGGGTGGCTCAGGTCATGATCCCGGGATCCTGGGATCGAGTCCCACATCGGAAGGCCTGCTTCTCCCTCTCTTTCTACTTCTCCCCCTGCTTGTGTTCCCTCTCTCGCTGTGTCTCTGTCAAATAAGTAAAAATCTTTTTTTTTTTTTTTTAAAGATTTTTTAATTTATTTTTTGAGACTCGTGGTTTCTGAACCACGAAAACCATTTGGAGCTGCTTCTCCTTCTGGAATGTCTAAGACTCAGGGACGCTTTGTGGTACAACACATGCGTGTTGCTTCCCGGAAATACTGATGTAAGACCTTAATCCTGGCAGAAGTGGTCCCTGTTGCTCTAGCGCTCCCTCAAGCAGCCTGGCATCACTTCCTTTTTTTTTGTTTTTTAAAGATTTTATTTATTCATTTGACAGACAGAGACACAGCGAGAGAGGGAACACAAGCAGGGGGAGTGGGAGAGGGAGAAGCAGGCTCCCCGCGGAGCAGGGAGCCTGATGCAGGGCTCGATCCCAGGACCCGGGATCACGACCTGAGCTGAAGGCAGTCGCTTAACCGACTGAGCCACCCAGGCACCCCTAGCATCACTTCTGAGACAGGTGTAGAGAAACATCACTCTGATTTTGCACAAGAGGGAAAACGAGGCTGAGATGGGACAGGCAGGCTAGGTCTTAGTACCCAGACAACCAGATGTCCAGTAAGAACCTGCTATATTGCCTGGGGGTAAATCATTCTTAGTAAACCTGAACTTCAAAGGGCTTTTTTTCTGGGGGCGGGGGGTGCGCCAGCTTGTTTATTGATAAATAAGACATTTCTCCAAAGTCATGTCTAATACCAAGATGGCATTTCTCTATGTTGTTCTGGTTAATAAAGATAAGAGCTAATGAAGGCAAATGGCTACAGTGAGTCATCTTAGGGGAAGAAAGGAAAGGGAACAAAGGAGAACATTCTTGGGTGCAAACCCAGCCGGCTGCACGTTATAGTCCGTAAGTACAGAATGTGGCACCAATCTTCACCTGCAGAGATTCGTCCTGGCTGATGAGAAGCAGTCCTCATCAAACATTGACAAGGACACGTGAGAAAATGTCACCTACATCAGTGCCACCTGGACGTGATCCCTCTTAATGAACAGAACAAGAGTGAACTTCAATGTAAAAAAAAAAAAAGGAAAAATTAAAACTGAAACTAATCCACATTCTCTCTGTCATTCACAGGGGTCTCTCTCTGTTCCCCGATCTGTATCTGCATGGGTTCATTTTTTTGTTTAAAGGTTTTATTTATTTGAGAGAGAGTGCGCGATTGCGTGCACGCGAGCATGAGTGGGGGGCGGCGCAGAGGGAGAGGGAGAAGCAGACTCCCCGCTATGACCCCAGGACCCATGACCTGAAGGCAGACGCTTAAGCCACTGAGTCACCTGGGCGCCCCAGGTGTTCACGTTCATTAACGACGGCGGACATATACATGTTTCCCGTTCTTGCATTGCTCTGTTTTTCCAAGTTCCACTTTAATTACTTCTCTGAATTACTTCTCTGTTGTTAGACATTCGACTCATTCCAATTTCAGACCCGAGTCTCAAAGAGACAGCGTTCCAGAGGCAAAGGTTAGATATGTTTTATGATGTTAGACTGGTCATCACCAAACTGCTTTTCCAAAGGACTGCACCACCCAGGACACCCGTGCAGGACAATATGGATAGACAGAAAATCCTGGAAGGCGACACGACAGAAGGAAGACTCACTGTAGCTGGGTGGGATCATGGTGTTTCCCCTCATTTCTCAAGTTTCCAAATTTTCTGCGATGCTGGTATGACTTTGATAATTAAACACTAAAAGGTTAGCATGAGGAGGAAGCTGGGTGCAGGGCCTATTTGTAGGAACTCTCTGCATAATCTCTTTAGAACTCTTCCATAAATCTAAAATTTTTTCAAAATACAAGTTTGAGAAAAAGCTCAAAGGAGATGGTGGCCATTTCTGATGCCACCCCAAATCAGCACTGCGCTGGGTTTTGCAGAACCCAACGTTTCTGGTAGGTTATAGAAGCTCCACGACTTCAGTCTCTTCCCCCAAGTGTAGGGGTGCAGAATTAGGGACATTCTGGTACATGACTGTTCTCTTCTGATACGTAGGTTCTGGGGTCAGGAAGAGTGGGGGTCTGAATCTTGATTGTCACCTGCTGGTGCTATCGCTGTGTTCTTGGCTAGTTACTTAGTCACCCAAGACTGTTTGGTCATCTATGCAGAACAGTACATGGTGCCTACCTCACAGGGCTCTGGGGAAGATTTGGGGAGGAAATAAATCTACACCCAGGTGTAGGAATAGGGCAAGGGGCCAACTGGTGCCTTCCTCATGCCTGCCCCTGATATCCAAGGACCTCACTAAAAAAAGACTGGCAACTTTTTCCTGAACATAGACTAGACTGTGGGACGGGGCTCAATACCAGAATACACGAGACCTTAGAACACTGGGAAGTGGGGAAACTGGGGCTTAGCTCCTCTCGTGGAGCCCTGCACTGTCTAGGCAGTCACAGCTTCTAAAAGGGTTAGGTTTCCCCCAAAATAATACTGATAAAAAGTTTGTGGATTAGTTTAGAAAACATAAAATACCTCTTTCTGTGGGAATAATGGTGTCTGAGTAAGGCAGATCCCCAGGCCTGAGGAATCCAGATGATCAAGAAGGTGACACATTAGCAAATAATTATGGGATTTCTATTTTTTTTTTTTAAGATTTTATTTATTTATTTGACAGAGAGAGACACAGCGAGAGAGGGAACACAAGCAGGGGGAGTGGGAGAGGGAGAAGCAGGCTTCCCGCAGAGCAGGGAGCCCGATGCGGGGCTCGATCCCAGGACCCCAGGATCATGACCTGAGCCGAAGGCAGACGCCTAACGACTGAGCCACCCAGGCGCCCCTAATTATGGGATTTCTAGTATTGGGAGCTGGGAGTGTCCCAGGGAGGAAGATGAGTCATTCTTCCTGGTGGAGGGGAGGAGGAAGGTTATGGGGTCACCTGCACTGGGTCTTGAAGGATGAGCAGGAGGTGGTTAGGAGAAAAGGAGGAAGGGGAAAGGCTATTCCAGGGGAGGGTGGTGGGGGTCCATGCGCGGTGGGCAGGCAGGGGGCATGGGAGTCGGGGTGGGGGGGGGAGAGTGTGGCCAGAGATGAGGATCAAAAGGCAGACTGGGCTGGGAATGTGTGGTGTTTCATGTGCCATTCTTGGGCACTTTGACTTCCTGATGGGGAATCACGGGGATTTCAAGTGAAGGACACACAGGATGAGACCCACGTTCCTAGAGGGAATGGTGATGGCAGGGGTGAGAAGTAAAGAAGGCAGAGGAATGATGGAGGGAGGGAACCAGTTCAGTGGTCTGCACGCCAGTGACGATGTCCTTAATGCAGGCAGGGAGGGTAGGGTGGCTGCAGGAAAGTGGGAAGACTGAGACATCTGGTTTGGGCCACTGGGTGGTACCCTCAGGGGGTGGGACTGGAAGAAGCGAGAGAGAGGGAGCAGGGGCAAGAGGAACATGGGAGCTCTCGCTGTGGACACCGTCAGGCCAAAATACCCCCAGGATGCTAGTACAGCTGAAAATACAGGATAACAGTGGAACCTGGGAATATCTACGTGGAGCCAATCCATGTGTAGAAATAGCCGGAACATTCAAGGGAAATAAGATGAGAGTAGTTTAAGACAGTGATTCTGAGGAATGATATTTAGTAAAAACAGGGTTTTGCTATGAGCTGTCTGCTCTTCATCCTGGGTTAACAGATACAATCCTTTTTTAAAAGATTTTATTTATTTATTTTAGAGATGGGGGAGGGGCAGACAGAGAGGGAGAGAATCTTAAGCAGACTCCCCGCTGAGCACGGAGCCAGATGTGGGGCTTGTCCCACGACCCTGAGATCATGGCCTGAGCTGAAATCGAGAGTCAGACGCTTGGGGCGCCTGGGTGGCTCAGTCTGTTAAGCGCCTGCCTTTGGCTCAGGTCATGATCCTAGTGTCCTGGGATCGAGCCCTGAGTCAGGCTCCCTGTTCAACAGAGGAGTCTGCTTCTCCCCGCCCCCTGACTCGTGCTCTTTCTTTCTCAAATAAATAAAATCTTAAAAAAAAAAAAGAAAAAAAGAATCAGATGCTTAACTAACTGAGCCACGCAGGTGCCCTGAACGGGTACATTCTTAGGCAACTTGCATTTAACAGATCCACGCCGGTAACTGAAGCCTCTTCTCTATCAAGGTGCACAACTCAGGATGAGGCAAACGAGGCCGACAAGATGCTCTGAGGCCGTCTGCCTGCAAACATTTGCTGAACTACAGCCACTTCTGGTCAATTCCAGAGCAGCAATACTCGGTGTTACAGACACATTCCTTAATAACGAAATGCTACTTAAACTCTTGAACCACTACTGCAAAAGAGTTAGTGTTTCTAATACTTACAAGCAAGTCACTTAAAAACAAGCAGACCAAAATACCATCTGATTAGAAGAAGGTGATCTAACAAATTAGGGGAAACCCATCACATAAATCTAGAAGTGTTCAGCATTCAGAAGGCTTCCGGTTTTCTTGAAATTTTCGTTAAATGGAAATTAGAGTGCAGAGTATACCACAGATCTGGCTTGTTTATTTTAAAAGGACTTTCTTTTCTTTTCTTTTAAAAAAAAATTTTTTTTTTAAAGATTTTATTTATGTGAGAGAGAGAATGAGAGAGAGAGAGAGAGAGAGAGAGAGCACATGAGAGGGGGTAGGGTCAGAGGGAGAAGCAGGCTCCTCGCCGAGCAGGGAGCCCGATGCGGGACTCGATCCCGGGACTCCAGGATCATGACCTGAGCTGAAAGCAGTCGCTCAACCAACTGAGCCACCGAGGTGCCCAAAAGGACTTTATTTTCAAGCAATCTCTACACCCAACATGAGGCCTGAACCTAGGAGTTGCGTGCTCTATCAACTGAGCCAGCCAGGCGCCCCTCTTATAGGTCTGGTCTAAAGCAAGAAAGATGACAGGGATTTCCAATTTCAAAGGAAAAGCCATTGGATACCAAAAGATTGACAAATACAAGTACACTTATCTACTTTAAGTTAAACGAAGTAGTTAAGGCTTATAACTTTAAAAAATAATTGCTGCTGGGGCGCCTGGGTGGCTCAGATAGTTAAGCATCTGCCTTCGGCTCAGGTCATGATCCCAGGGTCCTGGGATCGAGCCCCGCATCGGGCTCCTTGCTCAGCGGGAAGCCTGCTTCTCCCTCTCTTTCTACTTCTCCCCCTGCTTGTGCTCTCCCGCTCTCTCTGTCAAATAAATAAAATCTTTAAAAAAAAAAATAAAAATAGGGGCGCCTGGGTGGCTCAGATGGTTAAGCGTCTGCCTTCGGCTCAGGTCATGATCTCAGGGTCCTGGGATCGAGTCCCGCATCGGGCTCCCTGCTCCTTGGGAGCCTGCTTCTTCCTCTGCCTTTCTCTCTCGCTCTGTCTCTCATGAATAAAAAATAAATAAATAATTGCTGGCCTTTTTCAGTCCGTTGATCACCTCTAAGCGCACACAGGCTGCAGCTGGGGCCCGGGGCTGGGCTCAGTCCTTCTGCAGACCACCACCTGGACAGGCTGGAGGCTGAAAAGCCTGTACCCAGATGAAAGGGCCCTGTTCAGACTTCCCGTGTGACTCATTCGCACCCTACTCGAACCTATCCTCCACCTGACTGGTCCAGAGCCTATGGACGAGCGCTCCATGGAATGATGAGTCTAATGAAAAGAGCTTTGGAATAGGGTGGATCGGAGAAGCCTGGGGGATGGCAGTCCGAGGCCAAAGGCACGCTCTGGTTAAGGGCAAGGGTGTGCTCCCAAGACAGGCTGGCGACGGTTCGTTTCCTTTACTGGGGCTGGGGCTCCATGGGCTGCAGTGAAGTTGCACTGAGGGGGGGATGACAGACAGGGACAAACGTGGGTTGGAGAGAAGACACACCCTTAGCGCAGAAGTGAAGGGAAAGGTGCGCCAGGAAGCTCAGTCTGGGAGGTCTCTCAATCACTAGAGCTGGGAAAGACCCCTACAACAAGTTTTAGGGAAACGCAAAAGAACTATGAACCCACACCCCACGGTCTCCACTTCCTCTCCATGTCTCTGGCCATCTCTCCCGCTACAGATAGTGGGCGCTCAGGATTTGGGACAGTTAGGTCTAGAAAGGCTCTGTCAACACTGAATTAGTAAACGCTGAGCCCCTGCTTCTAGAGGATTCAGGTTCCACGAGACTCTGGTCTTATTTTCGTCAGCCCATCAATACCTGACCTTGTGTTCCCTGTGTTGGTTGGAAGAGACCTTATTTAATCTACATTGTTGCATCATAAACGCGGAACACAGCCAACAGCTCTCGACCTCCCAACAGCTCTCTAACCCCCGCCTGAAAGAAGTTTGTCTCATACATGTATTTTCTCCGCAAGGCTCATCACAGTCTTCTTGGGCCGAGGGACACTAGACAGCACTTTGGCCCAGTGCTTGGGGGCCATTTTCAACAGCAAAATCGCCAACAAAAAGCACAACAATGCACAAAACGTGGCACTAAATACACCGTAAAAGGACACTTGTTTACCGAACGAGCTCAAACAAAGGCAAACAAAGGTGAGGATAGGTGCTTAGGGCAACTCCAATGTTTTGCCACTCTGCGTGTTGTCAAATGACCAAGAAAGCAGAGGAAGTATTGATTTGGGGGTAACAGATAAATTGTCGCCAGTGGGTGAATTCGTAAATACGGAATCCACAAATAAAGAGTAAACCCTATTTGTGTCCTTAGAGAGGACACTCCACACACGTGGGGATCTCTGTTTGTCATTCATTGTTGGCACAAGGCCTGGGGCGGAGTGGATGCTCCATAAATATTTGCTGAAGGAAGGGGCAGAGGGAGACCGGGTCTGGGGTAGGTGACAGGAGAAATGAGGAGAAATGAAGGTGGCAGAAGGACAGCATGGAGGGAACACCTTGTGTGTGAAGGTTCTGTTGCAGGCCTTTGGGATCCTTGGAGTTTCTACTTTATCCTTGAAACTGAAGCCATCGAGAAAGTTTATGCACGGGCTCTTTGATCACATTTGCCTCTGGAAGCAGAGGCTGTGGCGGGGTAGAACCTGCAAGGGGATGCAGGTGGACGCAGGTACACGGGCAAGGAGGGTGTCGGGAACCGGACACAGGAGACCTGGGAAAGGCAGAGCCAGGGGCTGGGTGCGGGGAGAGGTGGTGAGTTTGACTTCCGCGTGGAGTCACCCAAGCTGCCCCTGAGGACTCCAGGTGATGGTAGGTGGCAGCTGACGCTGGAATATGGCGCTCAGGAGAGAGATGTGAACAAGAGAGGGGAACCTGCATAAGACCAGAAGGCCAGGAGTGGGCGAGATTCCAGGGCTAGAGCTCCTGGGATTGAACCGGATGAGACATGGAATTAACTATCCTTAGGGTCCTGGCTTTGTTGCAAGTTTTCTTGGTACCAGAACAACCTCATTTAGTTATAGCAGTTTCTCTGGGGGTGGGTGTGGGGAGAAGAGGTAGGACTGCTGTATCACAAACACTGGCTCAAACTAGTATTTTTCTGAACTGGAATCTCTGAGCTGCTCCTCTAGTCATTCATTCCTAATTCCCCATCCTGTGTTTCCAGTTGCTTATTTAGATCGGCAGTTCCCAACTGGGGGGGGAGGGGGGTTCTGTGTCCCGGGGAATATTTGGCATTGTCTGGAAATATTTTGGACTGTAACGATGGCGGGGGTACTCCTGGCATTGAGTGGGGTCACCCCCAGGGAGGCTGCTCAACATCCCACGAGCACAGGAGGGCCCCACCACAGAGAACTCCCTGGCCCCCAAGGTCCACAGCACCGAGGCTGGGAAGCGATGACTTAGAGGCAGGGACAGAAACTGAAATACTCTTCACACTCATGGTATCTCGCTGGCTTCAGCCGGTTGTTTCAGTCGCTGAGATTTCTGGGCCCTGACTCCAGGGCACTGGGATGAAGGCTGCCCCTCCAGCTGTGATCCCCAGCTTTGATAATTAAACTTTCCACATCTTTTATCTTTCTAGATTACAGAGTAAACAGCCAGTCAGGACAGAGCAGAGGACGGAACCCAAGGGCGGTCTCCCCCTCAGGTGACCCTGGGACCCTAATTAACACCCTTCAGAAACTTCCAGCCAACTAGTTATGAGCCTGGCTAAAGGATGATTAGCTCAGAATTATCATAACACCTCTGTGCACTTCTCATCCTGCCCCAAGAATGTCGTGGGGGACTCGATTAGATGCCTCCCACTTCCACACGTTCCACCTCATTTCCCTGGTCTACTGGGCTGGATCATTGCCACTAGAAGAGGAAACGAGGTCGATGGGTCATGATTTCTTCCTAATGATTCACACTGCTCTTGGGCTCATGACTGTGGCCTCTTTAAACACCCACTCTTCAGTGGCAGGAGTCGGCTGGTCTGTGGTTGGGAGGCCACACCACGCCAATTCTGCTTCCTGCCCAGGCCTGGGACCACCACCACCACCTCTGTCAAAGGCTGTAGGTTTGCGATACTTGCTTTTCAGTTCTTGCGATACCCTATGGTGTCAGATGCAACCAGTATAGAGAACCCTTAAAGAAAACAAACAACCCAGTGCAAAGGACTTGAATAGACCTCGCTCCAAAGAAGATACAGAGGTGGTCAACGGTCACAGGAGAAGATGCTCAGCAGCACTCATCATCAGGGAAATGCAACTTGGAACCACAATGAGAAGCCACTTCACACCCACTGGGATGGCATCATTTTTAAAAATGGGAAATAACCAGTGTTGATGAGGATGTAGAGAAACTGGGACCCTTATGTATTGCTGGCAGGAAGGTAAAATGGTGTGGCTGCTGTGGACAGGTTTGGCAGTTCCTCAAAAAGTTGGACAGAATTATAAGCGTCAGCAACCCCACTTCTGGGTGTAGACTCGAAAAGAATTAAAAGCAGAGACTCAGGGGCGCCTGGGTGGCTCAGTCGTTAAGCGTCTTGCCTTCGGCTCAGGTCATGATCCCAGGGTCCTGGGATCGAGCCCCACTTCGGGCTCCCTGCTCGGCGGTGAGCCTGCTTCTCCCTCTCCCACTGCCCCTGCTTGTGTTCCCTCTCTGGCTGTGTCTCCCTGTCAAATAAAGGAATAAAATCTTAAAATAAATAAATAAATAAATAAAAAATAAAAGCAAAGACTCAGATCCTTGTACACCCATGTTCACAGCATTATTATTCACGATGGCCACAGGGTGCAAACAACCCAAGTGTCTATCAACAGAGAAATGGATAAACACAATGTGGTCCATCCACACAATGGACTATTATTCAGCCTTAAAAAGGAAGGCCATTCTGACACCCGCTCCAACACGGATGAACCTTGAGGACACTGTGCTCAGTGAAAGAAGCCAGACGCAAAAGGACAAATACTGTCTGATTCTACTTCGGTGAGGTCCCTAGAGGAGCCCCATCCAGAGAGACAGGAAGTAGATGGCAGGTGCCAGGGGCTGGAGGAGGGGGAGGGGAGTCAGTGTTTCATGGGGACAGGGTCTCCGTTTGGGGAAGATGAACCCATTCTGGAGACGGACGGTGGGGATGGTAACCACAACAATGTGAGTATATTTACGCTGCTGAACTAGACACTGAAAAAATGGTTAACGTGTTTTCAGTTTGTTTTTTGAAAGGTACAACTAGTGCTACCGGGGACCTGAATGTCAGAGGGGCTGCCACTCAACCCTCGTGGATTTAGATTTTCTCCTGGGAACCTGGCATTCCCCAAGACAAAAGATAAACACAAAGCACCACTTAAGACCTTCTGTCTGCGTTCACTGCCGGCCCCTCTCGGCTTGACAGGATCTACTAGCCTCATCAAGACACTGGCTCCAGGACCCCTGGAACTCTGCAGGGCTCCCCAAATGGTCTGGAAGGGCCCTGCTGCTGCCTTTTAGTGCCCTCTCCTCAAAGCGCCCTTAGCAATTCATGAGGATGGTTAATGAAAATACGGGAACAAAAACCCGCTCTAGCGGGTGTGTTTCCACTCATTCTGATGAACAAGTTTAACCAGTTCACAGGGGCCAGCCAGGTGCAGGTGGCTCGGGAACATTTTACCCAGACAGGACTAGTAACTATCACTCCTAAAGGATGACATTGACACCAGTGGAAATGACCTTTCAACGTGGGGTCGATGAGGGGCGAACCTGGTCAGAGGGATAGAGGTGTGACCTCAGGGCTGGAAGGGGACTGCTAAAAAAGGGACACTTGGGGTTCCACTTCATTATTTACAGATCTGAGAGAGCACGTGCGGAGCTAAGGATGGGGTCGGGTGCCCTGCACTGCCCAGGCCTGTCCTGGCAATCACCCGCTCCTCTTTGCTCAAGTTCATGTTATTTCTGTGTCAGGAGGGAAGCAGCTTCAGCATCATGCATGCGCAGCTCAGACCTGAAAAGCATATGCCATGTGAGTAAGTATTTCTTGTGACCTGGGTACAAGGCCAGATGCTGAACTGTAGGGGCCCCAGCAAAACAATGCCACCCACTCTCCGGGGCCTCACCAGGAAGGGCAGCCCTGCTTTCCTTGTGGTGTTTTAAACAATTACAATAATTCAACAGACTGTACAGAAATCAAAATGACGCAGCTGAAAAACATTTTAAGGAAAACAAATGAATTTGAAAAGACTAATTCAGGTGCTGCTACTACACATCTGAAATCTTCCAGAAAACCCCAAATGGCTTTATTATTATTATTATATATCTTTAAACTTTATTTATTTATTCCAGAGAGAGACACAGGGAGAGCACGTGAGCTGAGGGAAGGGGCAAAATGAGAGGGAGAAGCAGACTTGCTGCTGAGCTGGGAGCCCCATTCCGGGCTCCATGACCTGAGCTGAAACCAAGAGTTGGATGCTTAACCGACTGAGCCACCTAGGCGCCCCTTTATATATATTTAAAGATTTATTTATTTATTTGACAGAGAGAGAGAGAGAGCACAAGTAGGCAGAGCAGTAGACAGAGGGAGAGGGAGAATCAGACTCCCTGCGGAGCAGACAGCCTGATGCGGGACTGGATCCAGGACCCCGAGATCATGACCTGAGCAGAAGGCAGAGGCTTAACCAACTGAGCCACCCAGGTGGCCCTATTTTTTAAGATTTTATTTATTCATTTGAGACAGAGAGAGAGAGAGCACGTGCGCGCGAGCATGGGGGGGAGGGGCAGAGGGAGAGGGAGATGCAGACTCTCTACTGAGCAAGGAGTCTGACACAGGGAGCTCGATCTCAGGACCCAAAAATCATGACCTGAGGCAAAGGGCAAATGTTAGCAGAGGTGGCTATAAGAAGGGCAGAGGAAATCGAACACTTGACGGCGTCCAGTGGGTTTCTCTTTCACCAAATAAAAAGCATTCTGTTAAAGGTGCAAGGCAAGGAAGAAAAACATGCACATACAACGCCAGAAAAAACCTGTTTGCTTTCAGTGGCCCGGGGAATTACGCAAGGACACTGAATTTCTGTAAAAAAGACAACTGAGATGGTGTCAGGGGTGCTGAGGCTCAGAAAGACCCTCCATAAGGAGTTCCCAGTGCAAACGCACATCTGAGAGGATCCCCTGTCCCCTTCACCCGTGTCCCTCACCAAATTTACAAAATCGGAGTCACAGCCCTAGATGCAGAATGGTAAAAATCACGAGTCTTCTGCAGCAGTGGGTAAGCTCCAGCCTGAGGGCCACCACCTGTTTTTGTAAATAAAGTTTATTTTTTGTAAATAAACATAGCCATGCCCACTTGTTTCCCTGTTGTCTGGGGCTGCTTTGGGGAGTCGCTGCAGCAGAGGCTGTGTGGTCTGCGAAGTCTAAAATATTTACTATGGGGCTCTTTACAGAAAAAGTCTGCTGATTCCTGGTCTACCTTATCTACTCGGTTCATTCTGGAAGGGAGGGCCTGTTTCCAACAACCAAAATGCACCTAGGAGGGCTCATGTGGCATGAGAAGCTCCCGTTTTTAATCCCTGACACATGGAAGGGAATGGAATAAAGGAAGCAGTGAAGTGGATTAACTGTGTGAAGTCATTACTGAATTCCAGAGCCGTGAAATAGTCTATGCTGGTAGCAAACAGGAACCAGGTTGCTTTCCGAGCATCTCAAGATCCCCACACTACTAAGAACGCCAGCTCTAACTATTAGTGTAAGTCGGCAACCAGCTCCTCTATTAGGAAAATTCCAAAACCTTGCAAAGACCTTCATTAGTATTCCTTTTAGTACTGCAAAGGTGTGAGCTTGAATATATTTTAATATATTTCACATCTCAAGGTCAGGAAGAAAGCAATTTCGCGTACTTATGTAAGCTAGGTGCAGGGCCAAGCAGATGGAACTATTTTTCCCTCTCTAAATTGATAAGACTTTTATATTTGATGAAGGTGGTCTTGAATGCACGGGGGGAAAGAATAGATTATATAAGGACAGGCAAACAAGCAAACACTCAACATATTGTAGCATCAGGCACTTCTTTATACTGTATGGCAAATGATACTCACAGAGGAATCCGATTTAGAAGCTTTTCAAGCAAGAAACTAGTTCTTAAGATTTCCTCCGCTTTCCTCTCTTCACTTCCTGAGTTCCCAAGAGTGAGCTGAAGTCCAGTGCTTAATTTCAATTTAGGATATTGTGAAAATTACTATGTGTTGTAAGGAATCTAAGAAGTGAGTACTAATAGCTTGTCAACTTGTTCTCATTTATGAGTCATTAGAAAATAGAAGGCTCCTGTGGTTGGGTGAATACGGTCCCCTCAAAATCCATGTCCACGGAACACGGGCTCATTAGGAAAGAGGGTCTTTGCAGATATAATTAACTTAAGGATCTCAAGATGACATCATCCTGGATTAAGGGTGATCCAATGACTGGCATCTTTACAAGGCCAAGAGGGAGATTTGGGCACAGAGAGATACACAGACACAGAGACAAACACCAAGAGGCAAAGGTCAAGTGAATACAGAGGCAGAGACTGAAGTAATGCAGCCACAAGCCAAGGACCCACGGCCTAGGCCTAGGGCAGCCTTCCAGGATCCTTCCCTAGAGCCTTCGGAGGGAGTGCGGCCTTCCAGACACCTCGATTTCGGACTTTTAGCCTCCAGAATGGTGAGAGAATAAATTTCTGTTATTTTAAGCTACTCGGGTGGTAGCGATTTGTTACAGCAGGCCTAAGAAACTAGTACAGTTATCAAAAGTCAAAGCTATTAATTGTACTGCCAAATGCTCCCTCCTTTGCTAAACTTTTTTCTTAAGGCATGGTGCACTGGGATCCCAAGGCAGTGTTCTGACATTGAGCACCACGACCCCTTCGTGAGTTGGGGAAAACAGCTTTCCACAAAGTAAAATAGAACAGAAAATGCCAGAGTCTATCATGAATAATAAAGATGAGTATTCTTATTCTTTGCTATAACTTTGGATTCCATCGTGTATGTGTGTATGTGCTTACAAGATCACGTTGTAAAATGTTGGTTTTCTTCGTGATCATGGTCAAAACCAAACACACTGCAGAGTCCCAGAAACCCCTATCTTTGGGCCCATCTACAAGGTGAACCTTCTAGACCAATGGAAAGCTACCCCAGTTTGGAACACCTTTAGGGGTAAGCAGAATTGTGGTTGCCAGAGGCTTGGGAACGGGAAATGGGGAGTGGCTGCTCATGGCTACTTGGTTTCCTTCTGGGATGATGAGAATGTTTGGGGTGAGGAATACATATAAATATATTAAAAACCACTGAATTGTACACTTTAAATGGGTGAATTTTACGGCATGTGAATTATCCCCATTTTATTTTATTTTATTTTTTTAAAGATTTTATTTATTTGACACAGAGAGATATAGCAAGAGAGGGAACACAAGCAGGGGGAGTGGGAGAGGGAGAAGCAGGCTTCCCGCCGAGCAGGGAGCCCGACGCGGGACTCGATCCCAGGACCCTGGGATCATGACCTGAGCCGAAGGCAGACGCTTAACGACTGAGCCACCCAGGCGCCCCAAATTATCCCCATTTTAAAAAGCAGCAGCAGGATGGCCGACTCTGTGGACAGCAGGGAAACTGGAGGGCCTTCCCCTTTGAGCGGGGCTTTTGGAACATTCTAGAAGAGTGAGAAACACCAAAAGGAAGGCTTTAGCTTCCTGCTAATAAGCCGGGTGGAGCTAATGACAAACTTAGAAGCACTAATTTACAAGATGTGACTTATAATTAATCCCCAGACTTCTGGAGCAACCCACAGCGGTGACACTTCATTTTTAAACAATTTATTTTTATTGATTTGTACGTATATTCTCCACTTTGTTAATGAAATTATATTTTTCAGATTAAAAAAAAAAAAAAAAGCTAAGTTGTGTTCACTGTGGCAACCCTGGTCCCTGGTCCCCGGCAGGAGCCTGGTGTTGAAGGAACGGACGGACACTGCCGAGGCCTTTACAAGCAATCACAACCCTATGAAATGAGGAATGCTTTAGACTTCTAATTTTAGAGCCAGGAAACGGAGGATCAGAGTCTTGAAGTAGCATGTCTAATACCACAGAAGCAGGCCTGAGCTCCCTGCTACCATCTTTCTGCTCACGGTGCTCACGTGTGTACGTGTGTCTAGAGAAGGGGCAACAGGAGTGGCCTGCCTGGAGGCACACAGAGTCCTGAGTGAGGCCAGCCGGGAGTGCTAGAAACTTCCACAGGAGAAGGAAGTGCTGGAGATGGGGGGGGGGGGGGGCGGGTCCCAAGTCAAATGAGCATTTGAGCTTTCAAGCACTGGAGATGGCAAGTGGGTGTGGGCATTCCCAAGTTCCCCACCGCTGCTGTCACAAATTACCACAAACAGTGGCTGACAACAACACCGCAGTCCCTCTCAGCTGGCGCTGGAGGGCAGAAGGCTGAGCAGGGTCGGGAGGGCTGCCACCTCCTGGAGGCTCTAGGGGAGAATATGTTTCCCCTCCATTTCCAGCTTCCCGCCCCTCCCTCCATCTTCTAAGCCAGCAGCTGAGCACCTTCTAACCTCTGACCTCTGCTTCCACCATCACACCTCCTCCTCGGACCCGGACCCTCCCGCCTCCCTCTCATGAGGACCCTTTGGATGACACTGGGCTCACCTGGATAATCCAGGCTCACCTGCCATCTCCGGATCTTGAATCACACCTGCCAAGTTCCTTTTGCCATAGAAGGTCACATGTTTGCAATTCTTGGGGGTTAGGATGCGAGCATCTCTGGGGGCTGTTGTTCTGCCCACCACACCGGTTAAATTTTCACATCAGTGTGGTGGGAGAGGTGGTGGGCTATAAATCCCATCACAGAGGAGAGACCAGATGTCCCTCCAGGCTCCCAGGCCACCACTCTCCATGCATCTCGTGCTGTGGGGAGGACAAGGGTGGCTGATTCCTGCTGCGAATGGACAGAAAAGCGCCAGAACTGCAAGGGCTTACAGGAGTCAGACTCCCAAGGCTGCCGCCTCTGGTTACATAAGCACATTAACCAGATCAGGGCTCTACTGTCAGATTCACTTCGTTTTCACTTCTGACGGGTTCCGCATCACTTCAGCTGCCTGGTTCTCTCCTCTCTCCCTCCTACCTTCAGCTGCTAGCAGGCAGTGACTGCTTTCCTGCCCCGCCACACTCCATCCCAGAGCGCTCCAACCTCAGCGTCCCCCACCTATGCTCGATGAAGGGCTACTTTTACTGCTTTTAGACCCTGGAAGCCTTGGGATGGGGTGAATGTGCTTGGCGGGGAGGGGAAGAGACCCTGATTCGAGGGCAGGGAACACAGCCTCCCCCTCTCCAGTGCAAGATAAACTCGAGAGAGGTCCAAACCGGTCATACTGACAGCACCTACACAGCTCAGGGTGCCCCTGCTGCGTAAGGGAGAGTCCTACTAGCCGATGACCTCGGGGCCTGTCACTTACCGGGTCACTGACAGCCCACTCTCTCCCACACTGCCGTCGAAGCCCGGACACACCTCCCTCTGCACAGATGCAAGTCTGACCTCTTCCCACACTAGCCCCTGTTTAGGCCCAGCTCATTTCTCAAAGAACTTCCCTGTCTCCAACCTCTGCCTTTTCCAAGCTAGCCTCCGCCCACTGACGGCTAGGGCCATAAAGTCCTCGGCAGTAACATGCCAGCCTATAAGCTGCCCAGCCCAGGGCTCCCTGGCTACCTGCTCAGCAACACGCGTTTCTTGCCTCTGACTTTCACACCCCTGTCAACAGCTGAGTTTCACCCCTCAGGAGAAAGAGAGCTTTCCTGCCTGGGCCCGGGCTATGCCCACGGGGAGATTCTGACCCCACATCTCTGCCTTGACCCTTGTCACAACGGAGAGCACACAGGACTTGGTGTCCGTCTCCTACATGGCAGGAACCTGTCTACAATCAGCTTTAGGAAAATAAGAATCTCTTAGTGCCCGTAATCTGACCCATTTATGCTGGAGAGGGGCTCCCTGTTTCTGCAGGGTTTTCTTATCGTTCCCCCTTGGATTTCTAGCTTCCTAGTTCCAAACCACTTCTTGCAATTCTGTCCCATGCCCATAACCATTTCCACTGCGCTTCTAGTTCTCATCCTGTGTCTCTGTCGGCCTCTCTCCCTTACTCAACAGCTTTATGGAGATGGAATTCACACACTATACAACTGACCCTTTTATGGCATACGATTCGATGGCTTTTAGTGTGTTCAGGGTTGTGCATCTACCACCACAGTTTTAGAACATTTTCATCACCCCTGAAAGCAACCTTGCACCCCTTGGCTGTCACTCTCCGTTCCTCTCTTTCCAGCCCCAGGCAACCACTAATCTATTTTTTGTCTCTATGGACTTGCCTGTTCTGGATATTTCACATAAATGAAATCAGAAGATACAAAGCCTTTTGGGACTGGCTTCTTTCACTCAGCACGACGTTTTCAAGGCTCATCTATGTTGTAACATCTATCAGAATGCCATGCCTTTTCATTGTTAAATGCTATTGTATGGATGGATCACATTTTATTTTTCCATTCATCTGAATGGGACATTTGGGTTGTTTTCACTTTTTGGCTACTGTGAACAACACTCCTGTGAACATTTGTGTACCAGTTTCTGCGCAGACCTATATTCATCCCTCTCGGGCGTATACCTAGGGGTGGGACTGCTAGATCATATGGTAACTCTGTGTTTAACTTCTCGAGGAACTGCCAGACTGTTTTTCCACAGTGGCTGCCCCATCCTACAGCCCCACCAGCAGTATATAGGAGGGTCTCAGTTTTTCCATCTTCCCATCTCTCTTTAAATTCTTTAATTAGGAGCCTCTAAGCGGACACTGCAAAAGATCACAAGGGCCATTGATCACCATATCCTGGTATTATGAGCACCACAGAGCTGCCTCCCTTCCTGCTTCCTATGCTCACAGATGCTGGTTTCTACTCTACATTAGGTCTGGTCAGTCACTATCCACTTCAGTCTTGTGAGGGGACTGGTGAGCACATTCACCGCACTACTGTGATGGCTTCCTGACTTATTATTCTTTCTCAAGTCAATTTCGCTCTGCAAAGTAATCTCAGCATATCAGAGGGATCCATAAGCAGTACATAAATGTCCTTGTGCACAGAAACACAATGGATTCCAACCAAGTACTTATTGTGGTCCTTTCCTCCCTCTGTCCCATGCTGCAATGGAGCCACGGGGCACCTGCTTAGACCACCTCTTTCTTTTGCTTTTCTCACCTCCTGAAACTCACCCACAACAATAACCAGATGATAAAATGTTCTGAATTAGATAGTGTGACAGTTGCATAACTCTGTGAAAAATCCCCTGAATGGCATGCTTTAAACGGGTGAATTTTATGATACCTGAATTATAGCTCAATAAAGATGCTATATTAAGGGAAAAAGAGGAGTGACCTGAGTTTAAAATGTAACCACCCACGATGTGTTAAATGTATACTTAGTTAAATCTTTACAACATTTTTTTCAAGATAGGATGTAAATCAGCTTGTGTATTTGCTACTTTGAACACAACCAGATGCAACTTTATACTCAGTTGAAAACTATCTCAGAACAAAAGGGGAAAAGGAAGCAAATTGAATTTTACACTCAAGGGCAATTTTAACAACAAAAATTAAGCACCGCAGCAGGGGCCCTTTCACCGAGGACATTGTTTTCATCAGTTCGCCCCCTCCCCCATCCGTCACATTCCTCCTCCAGAAAATTCCTACACGCAGCTCCGGAGCTGCACCTGGAGAAAGGGTTTTCAAAACACAGCAGCTCTCCACCACTTTGGGGGGGGGG
>NW_023270855.1:52890326-52898181 GCF_011800145.1 Mirounga leonina | reverse complement strand
GGGGGGGAGTAGAACTCAACTAATAAATAACAAAGAAACAAATTGGACTCCGGTAAAGTTTTAAATTACTTAAGAGGGCCGAGATGAAAAGGTTCCGGAGGTCTTAGAGGGAATTTGAAGAAATGGAAACAGGACATAGGGTGAATGAGGAAGAACCAGGGAGACCTTGACACAAGGATCAGAAATATGCTAAACATGTGGTAGGTAAACACCCAGGGAGGCACAGCTGGTGACCACAGCCCTAGTCCCAGGGGCTGGTAACAAGGGTAATGGCCCTGCAGCCGGTGGTAATTGCTACTGTGTGACAAGAATGAAAATTACAGCACAGCTTATGCCAGAAACAATGTACGTGTCACTTCAGCTTTCAAAGCGGGGGCATTCTCAAGTCAATTTAGGAAAAAAAGAGAGAGAAAGAAAAGAATCAAAGAACCGCTTTTTCCATTTCTCTATGCATGCCATTTAAAAATAAAATAAGCTGTATAAACCCAAAACAAATTATGTTTACAAGAACGGAATTTATGATGCCTTCTGGCATTACGCTCTTACTCGCTTTAGAACAACCTTTTTCTCAAAAGGGCTTGACCCACAGGATAGCAAACTACTGATAAAGTGCACACTCTGACCCAGTCCAAACAACAACCGAGATGCTCAAGTTTTCCAGACTCTTTATTATTTGCAATGTCGGCCTAAAAATACAGGTCTGGGGGCATGCACATACACAGAGAACAAATAGCATTTATTGAGCATTCACTATATGCCGGGCACTCTGCTATGCACTTCAGACATATTACCTCATGGAATCTCTAATCAATCCTTATTCCCATTTGAAAGATGGGGGGACTGAGGCTTAGCAAGGTTACATGGCTAATATGTGGTGGAATGGGGACCAGAACCCAGATCTGATTTGACACTGAAGCCTGCGCTCCTGACACTTCTTCACACAGCTTTAGGATTAATCATTCACCCAGACACCTGCAAAATCATCCCCAAGTCGCCCTTGGCCATGGGGGCTGTTCATGCTGTCCTGAACTCTCTCTACCCAACAAGAAGAAAAAAGGCCCTTTAAGGCTTTTGGCTGGAGTTCCATTCTCCCCAAATGAGGCGAAGGGGGAGGAGTTGTGTTCTTCACTTCCACCGTAAAACTTAAAAGAAAACTTTACACTCCGCGCCAGCCATCTCTTCTAAGGCTTCCATCTCAACACAGCAACAGGTAAAAAAAGGCAGGGGGAAGTAAACGACCACAAACCATGCAAGGACCAAGGGCCTCTGAGTTCTCCCTGTAGCGAAAGCTGCCCCGCACCATCTAAATTCTTCCACAAGGTACTGGAGTAAAAAAGCTCCAAAGCACACACACTTCGTATAGTTTTGTTACCCAAAAGCTCCCTAGCACGGACGGCGTCCGCTCCGGGGAGTGAGTTCTCCCCTCTGGTGCCCGAAGCACCACGGCGCTGGTTACTGTTTACCGTTATCACTACATCCCCGGTCCTGCCCCGGGCGCTCCTGAACCTCGAGCCCGGTGACCTCCCTCTCCGGAGCGGGGGGAGGCTGCACCGCGCAAGGGCTGGAGCTCGGACGGGGCCGGCGGGCATCGCCTGCACCCCTGCAGTCACCAGTCAGAGCCCGAACGCACTGAAGGGGCTGCCCGAACTGCAGGACCCGCCCGCCGGCTCCGAGGGGTCCACGGGGGCCCGGCCCGAGGCTGAGGCAGCCCCGGGGGTCCCGCGCCAGAGGCCGCCCCCGGGCCCCGACGGCGCCTTCCCGGGGCCCGAGGCCTCCCTCCCGAGCTCCGCTCTCCTCGGGCCCGCCCCGCTGCCCTCACCTCGGCCCGGTCCCCCGCAGGCCGCTCGCCGCCGCCGCCGCTGCCGCCCGGCCGCCCCGGATCCACAGCGACCCGCAGCCCCGGGCCGGAAGCGGGAAGCCGTGCGGGCGAACTGCGCACGCGTGTCCCCGCCCCTAGGGCGGGTCAGAGGGCGTGGGCCCGGAAGGGGGCGGGGCTCGCCAGTCCGCAGGTCCCCGGAGCTGCAGACCTTGTCTGTGGCCGAACCTGGAGCGGGGCGGGAGGGACCTTCGCCCGGCCTTGTGGGGGACCCCAGGACCGAACCGGGAGGGTCTCTGCGAAAGGGGTGAGGATGATCCCCGGGGGCGGGTCAGCGGCGGTGGGGGGCGTCTTGAGGGAATCGGGGGGGCCTGGAGCGGGGGATGAGCGGGCGCCTGGGCATGGCTAAGGGGATCGAGCCTGGGGCGAAGAGTCTGAGGGCAGGGTGCAAGCAATGGAGGAAACAGGTCCGTCACCTGAGAAGAAGGGGCAGCGTAGATTACAGGAAGCTTGACAAATCTGGGGAAAATGAGCCATATGCCTCTCAGGTGGCCCCAGACACCCCAGCATGGGTACGACCGGATACCCCTAACGCATACTAGACACCCATGCGGGTGCCATCAGATGCTCAAAGCATGCTTTCGGGTACCCCCGAATAGGTCAGACACCCCACCTCGATCTGTCAGGTACCCCAGAGTATTCAGAATCTGAAAAACATGCCAAAATACCCAAAAGTACCAGGTGCCTTCATCCAGGAGCCATCAGATACCCTCAAATAGAAACATCTGAGACCCTACTCAGAAACCTTTAGATACGCCCCCGAAACACATACTAGATACCCCCAAACAGGTATTCAGAGTCTAAAATACATGCCAGACCACCCCCCACACAGGTGTTCTCAGACCCTGGAAGACATGCCAGGTGCCTCCCCCAGCACAGCCACCCCCTCAGGTGCCATCAGACTTCCCAGCTCTGAGGCTGCTTGTTCCAATCCAGGTGAGACAGTTGGGCAGTACCCAGGAGAGGAGCCAAGCACCTCTTTCACCAGTTCAAGCTGGCCAGCCAGGCCGAGATCTTTCCAAGCCAGACTCACTTCAAAACACCCACACTCTGTGGCCGAGAGCCCTCAGTTCAGAAACGGGGTGGCAGTCCCCAAGTGACCTGCCTTCAGTTTAAGTCCATTTCGTCATGGTCAAGAGAGGGATCACATCCAGGAAATCGGAGGTTCCAGAAGTGCAAGGACATGCTTCTGAGCTCAGAAACCGGACACAGATACTTTTGAGGTCTCAATGGGTGTGTAAATGTTCACTCTCTGAGTCCCTCTGACTTTTGGACTTTATTCCAAAGGCAGTGGGGAACCACTGAAGATTTTAAGCAGGAAAAGCGGCATGATCCTTATTGTTACAGCTACCTTGGTTATAGAAACCTTCAGGTTGGCACAGTTCTCCCCTAAATGTAAAAACCACCTTTCTCAAGGAGCCTGGCAACAAGGAGAGGTATCTCTCGTCTTTCTTTTATCTTTCCATTGTGCATTTATTATGTCCTTCTCATGGGCCAGGGACTCTGCTAAGAGCTAAGGAGACACAGGGAATGTAAGTCTATGGCAGTGTTTCTCAGTCTTGGCCCTATTGACAATTGGGGCTGGATAGTTGCCTGTTGTTGGGGGCTGTTCTGTGTATTGGAGGCTGTTGAACAGCACCCCTGGCCTCTATCCACTTAGGTGCAAGCAGCACCCCAGTCCTGACAACAAAAAATGCAAGATATTGCCAACGTCCTCTGGCTGAGAGCAACTGGCCTCAGAGACACTCAGACGCTGATACAGTCGCCCAATCCACAATCCAGGCTTCCTGGGGGAGGTGGCCCTGGCTTTGTTCTAAAGGGTGAGTAAGAGTTAGGTGGCCGCAGGAGTTCCAGGAACAGCACTGAATGAGCAAGGCACAGGTGTGTGTGGGCAGCCACGAGACTTCACAGTGGCTGAGCAGCGGAAGGCAAAAGGGAACAGGTAGGCGGGGTCAGACCATGAAGAACCTCAGAGGTCAAGGCCAGTAATAGGACTGTCTGGAGGGGTGCATGGGTGGCTCAGTCGGTCAAACGTCCGCCTTTGGCTCAGGTCGTGATCCCATCGTCCTGGCTCATCGTCTACTTCTCCCTCTCCCTCTGCAGCTCCCCCTGCTTGAGTGCTCTATCACTCAAATAAAATCTTAAAAAAAAAACCAAAACTATCTGGAATGGTGTTCTGTCAGTGGACCTGGTCTCTGGGAAAGCATCTCAGCTTTACCCTGGCGACCCACCTTCCATAATTACCTGGAGTGTGACTCATTCCCTGTTCTGTTTAACTTACTACGGGGCTGTTTCCTCTAAGGGACAGATTGTGACATCCGGCTTTGAATACCTCCAGTGATGATAGGCTTGTGGCTACTGATACATGGGAGGTGCCTGCTCTCAGCCTGTTTGGAGTGAGCCACAGCTGAGCTGGCCCCACGGGCCTCCTACACAATTGTGGGAGCTGTGGTCAAAGCCCACGGTTGTGGGTCTGTGATTTAGCTGCTAGCTTTAACTCAACAACACATGGGGATGATGATGATGATGGATGCTAACATTGCCCATATGTGCCAGGCACCATGCTAAGGGCAACCCGCATATTTTCTTTTACAGCAGCTCAAATCTGTGATCTCAAATGGCTGTCCTGAAAATCGAATGTTGTCTTCAGGAGGTGGAGCTTGATTCCCACCATCCTGAGAGGAGGCTGGATTGAGTTACTTGCTTCCAAAGACTAGAGTAGGGAGAGGAGAAGGATAGTAACCTGGCAGATGTTGCCTTAACCAGGGGATGAAGGTTAACATCCTCAGGTATATGAGATTGACAGCACTTACCCCCTGATCTGATGAGGCAAGAAGGTTCCCAAACCCATAACCCTGTCTAATTATGAGAAAACATCAGGCAAACCCCGATGGGGGTTGTCCTAGACACCTGGCTGATACCTCTCAAGACTGTCAAGGTCACGAACAATAAGGAAAGACTGAGAAGACTTCACAGACCAGGGAGACGAGGGAGACAGGATGATGAAAGAGAACACGGTATTCTGAATCGCGTCTGGAAACAGAACCCGAACGGAAGAAGAAACCTTGGCGACATCTGAGGAAAATCTGCAGTTTGATTAATAATACGGCACCAGTGTGGATTCCTGAGTTGTGACCAATGTACGGTGGTCACAGAAGATGCTACCGTGACGGGAACCCGGGTGAAGTTAGAAGGGGACCCTTTCTGCTCTCTCCACTTTTCTGTGATTCTTAAATTAAAAGCTGAGGGGAGAAAAGGGGCTACCTACCCCCTCTGGGGGTGGGTGGGAGGAGTTAGTCTGTTGTGCCAAGTTAGTGCTAAGCATTATATGTGGATTGTCGACTGTGTGTGTATGGGGGGGCAGGGCATCAGCGTCCCTAACCCCCTGCATTGTTCAAGGGTGAACTGTACAATTCTGTTGTTTGAACCACCCAGACTGTGGTATTTTGTGAGGCAGCTCGAGCTGAGGGTTTTTGCAGTGACAAAAGCTGAGACAGGTGTTTTGTGGGCCCTGAGGTATCCACATGGGTTCTGCCCTTAAGGGACCTGGTGAAGTCAGCATCCACTTGGCAAGGGTGAATGGGATGAGGACGCAAAAGGCAAAGGAGGCCACGAGAGAGAATGAGAGGCGATAATGGAGAGAAAGTGGCTGCCATCCAGAGGGCTGGGCTGGGCCACGGGACTTACCGGAGCTTAGAAAGGGTTTGCCACACAGGGGGCAGCTGGAGTGGCAAAGGAAGGTTCCTTGCGCCAGCTGGTGCCCGTTGATACATTCTTTTCTCTCTCTAGCATCCTGACCCTTGTCCTTTAGAAGCACTGGGCTCTTCCCCTGTGGGGGATAGAAGTGAACCTTAGAATGCCTTGTGCATTCAGACCTACCTCGAATCACGGGGCTCCAGGGCTGGGGGCATACTGAAGAACTAGAGAAGGTAGAGGGAGGTCCCCCCTGGCCCGGCCCCCTGACCTTCTCCTTCTGCCTGGTGACCCGACAACGTAGGGAGCTCAGTCTGCGCTTCACCCTGGTGCTCCTGTTACTCCGCTCAATCTTGCTGGTGCCATCCTCGCTCCTAAGGGATGGAAAGATGAACGAGGTGGGGCAGCAGGGCCAGAGGGCCATTTTCAGCCTGTCCTGCAAGTTGCTCCTGGACCCTACCTGGAATTTGTCTCTTCCTCATGGCCCCCTAGTCCTGTTTCACTTCTTCTGTGGTCCCTGAACTCTCTCCTTTTGCCTCTCACTTATTCACTCAACAAACATTTACAGATGTTTGCAAAGTTCCAGGAACTGTGGGGCTGGGTTTACTGAGGGGACTGTGACATGGTCTCAAGCTTGGGGTCCCTCAGTGGGCAAGGCTGGAAATTCTGGCTCTGTCCATTTCTGTCTCCTCCCTCTGATTCACCCCTGACCCCAGTATCTAATCAGCTTACAAATCCTGCCCATTCTTCCTTTGGGATATCTCTCAAATCCCACTCTCCTCTTCCGTCTAACACTCCAGCCCCAGATTACTGGATTACTGGTACCCCCTCATTTAATAAATACAGTTGACCCTTGAGTAACTTAGGGATTAGGGTCACCAACCCCCTGCACAGTCAAAAATCCATGTATAACTTCCGACTAATAGCCTACTTTTGATCAGAAGCCTTACTGATAAAGTCAACAGTCAATGAACACATATTCTATGTGTTATAGGTATTAGGTGCTGGGTTCTAACCCAGCTGTAAACATGTCACCACGAGAGCCCACTCCAACCCCCAGGCCACATGGTCGGTGGTGGTGAAATGACTGGGTACACGGGGAGGGTCCGGGGGGTAGGAGCCAAGCAGGGCGGCGGGCAGGCAAACGCAGCAGGCTCCGTGTTTCCGGGAGGAAGCCCCGGGGAGGGTGGGGTCGGGGCAGGAGAGAGGGCCCAAGCTGCCTGCAGGCTCAGAGTTGGGGCCCTTGCAGCCCAGGCGGCTTAGGAAGCCTCTTCCCGAAGGCTCCCTGATAAGGGCCCCAAGCCCCGCTGCCCTCCCCCGCTACCTCTAACTCCTAGGGAGGGCACCCGCCGCAGGGACGGTGACGGTGGCCCTGAGGTGGTCCCGCCCCAGTCCCCCAAAGGCCAGAGAAGTAAGCCAGAGAAAAGGAAATGTCATTAAGAAAATCGTAAAGGAGAGAAAATACATTTACAGTCGTATACTCTATTTATTGAAGAAAAATCCATGTATCAGCGGACACATGTAGTTCAAACCCGCGTTGTTCCAGCATCAGCTGTATTTATTAAGTCAGCGGCAAACAAACCCAGCCCCTGTAGAATCGATTCACTGGAGGGAGATCCCACAACTCCAGGCTGCAGCCCCTGCCCGCCCCCCAGCCCTGTCTGTGCTCACCATTATCAGTCACCAAAGAGCTGAGCTCCTTAGTGTCACTGAGGTGATCTGCTGACTTCCCTCCCCTTCCCTCTTCCCAGCCCCACCTGACACCATTCCTCAGGCCTTGCCCTTTCTTCAGGAAGGTGCCTCTTTATTTCCCCAATCCTCCTCTCCGTGTGTTGGTGAACTCCTACTCTTCCATTGGAGACCAGCTCAAGCTGTCACCTCCTCCAGGAAGTCTTCCTCTGCCCTCCCAGGGTGAATGAGGAGCCTCCCCAGGCCCCACCACCACCGTTGCCTTGGCAGGTCCAGGGAGAGTATGGGGGCTCCACCTCCTGCCCCCCGCTTAGGGTCCTGCACAGAGGGCCACTGGAAAGCATGTACAGATCCAGTGCAGGCCCCAGCCCAAAGGTCCCCCCTGTGGTAGGCTCTGCAGACTTACTCAGACAGGAACTCAAACCAGGTGAGGTTTGCGTGGGCTCCTCCGGGGCTGGTTGACAAGCGAGACCTCTGCCGAGCCCTGCAGGATCAAAGGGGACAGGCCCCCGGGTCAGCGGCCCCTCCTTCCCCAGCTGCCCCATCTTCTGCCTCCTCTCTCCCTCCTCCTTCCCCAGCTGCCCCATCTCCTGCCTC
>NW_023270855.1:52871523-52890316 GCF_011800145.1 Mirounga leonina | reverse complement strand
CTCCCTCCTCCTTCCCCAGCTGCCCCGTCTCCTGCCTCCTCTCTCCCCCAGTGCTTCCGTGCACCCTGGAGCCACATCCCAGACCCCACCATCCCTCCATCCCTCCCACTGTGTGCTCTATCCATGATCACTGTGACTGGTTTTCCAGGAGAGGGTGGTAACACATCTTGATCAGACAAAATCAGCATGTCAGGAAGATTTTCTAGCAAACGGCGGTGTCTTGGGAAAGACGCACCGTTTCTCATTGGAGCTAACGTAACTCATGGGCTCCCTCATCCCCGGCTCATGTCCCCTGCCCTTTCCCTCATTAGTCCCTCCCCCCACCTCTCCTGTCCGTGTTTCTCTCCCCTATCTCCCCGTCTTCTCCACAGCTGTCCGCCACCTGCCCACTCCTATCCTGTCCCCCTCCACTTCCCCCCATACTTGTCTTCCGTGTCTGTCTTCCCACCCTGTCCCCTCACACCTGTCCCCCTTCTCACTTACCCATGGCACTGCCGAAGTTCTTGAAGCGCCTGCTGGACAATCAGCCTGGGGCAGGGGGCAGGGGGCAGGGGGCAGGGGGGAGTGTGGATAAAAACAGCTCACAGTTGCCCCAGGCCATAGACAGGTTCCCCCAGCCAGCTGTGATTGCCCAGCCAGGGCCCCGGTCCTGATGTAGACCCTGACCGGGAGACCCGACCCCTCCCCTGATGCTGTACTGAGAACCCTTCAGAGAGGCCTGGGTCTCTCCTCTGGGAGAAGATGGTGTGGGAGAGAAGCCCGAGGTTATGGGAGGGTTGGGGAGGGACCCCAGCCTTGACCCTGTGGCTGTCCCCTGGGGTCCCCTCCCCACCACTAGGCAGATACTCACACGTGGTCTGGCTCCACGTGGTCCTTTTCCATGCACTCCAGCACTGGGGGCTCCATGCCTGGAAGCAGCCCCCACCCCGGGAGGTACAGGCGTGAGGGGGCTTTGGGGCAGACCAGCCCCACCTGGGCCCCCTGTGACCCATCCCTGCACAACTGGAGACCTTCCAGATGGGGCTTGCCCTTCGGGGAGGAGAGGTACCAAGAGGGTAGAGAGCCAGCGTTGGGGGTGCACCCCTGGGTCTCAAGACTGCGGACAATGTGCCAAGCGCTTTGCGCATGTGCACTCAGTGGACCCTCCAAGTAGCCCTAAGGAGATACACTTATTGTTCCATATTTTTCTTTATTCTTTATTTATTTTAGAGAGAGAGAGTGGAGGGGGGGACAGAAGGAGAGAGAGAGAGAGAAAATCTCAAGCAGACTCCTAGCTGAGCGCGGAGCCAACATGGGGCTCCATCTCACGACCCTGAGATCATGACCTGAGCGGAAATCAAGAGTTGGAGGCTTAACCGACTGAGCCACCCAGGCGCCCTTGATTCTTATAAAACCGCAAGGCTCAGAGACTTACTAGAAAGTGGTAGATTTGGGTTTAGACTTCAGGTCCCTCTGACAGCAGAGAGACACAAGCTCTTAGGACCGAGATTCAGAGATAACGAGGGAGCTAAAGTAGGGGACAGAGGTAGAAACAGAAGAAGAGCCCTAGGGGAGCAAGGGGACTGCAGTCCACCCCTAGCTGGAGGCCCCGGGGGAAGGGGAGGGGCAGGTGCTGGATGCCTCTCCCCTTCCACCTGCCCCCCCCCCCCCCAGGAATTCTGCCCAGTTCCTTCGCATGGGGCCCCCGAAGCCTCCCTCCCACCCATTAGTAGCCCTTTCCTCTCTCAGGCCTGTCTGGGGCTCCATCCAGGGAACCCTCCAGCAGAAACCCCCTACCTTTCTTGGTTTAAATGAGGGAAACCCTCAGGCTGGGCTACCTTGAACAGCTGGAGTGGGCACCTCCAAAGTGGGAGAGATTTCCAGGGAGCTGATCTCATCGAAGGACACGGGAACGGACCGTGACCTTACTCTTTTCTCAGGGCTGTCACATTCCTGCGGGGAATAAGCATCTCGCTAAGCCAGGGAGGCAGCTCGGGGTGCAGGCAAGCTCCCCAGATGGAGGGCCCACAGCCCCCAACCTCCAGCTGCAGGTAGGGGCACCCCTCAGCCACAGGGCACGGGGATGAATCTCCATAGCGGCGGCTGTGGGCTGGAGCCCCAAAACTCTGAGCTCCAGATTCCAGCCCATCAGGGGTTTCTCCCCAGGTCACGGTCAGGGGCAAAGATGCCCCAGCCACAGGCTACAGCCCTGAGGCTGGAATCCCAGGCCTGAGACAAGATCTACCAGTCACGGGGGCGGGGCTTCCTTCTAGCTGCAAAGATGCAGAGACCATCTCCTCTACCTCCCAGATTATGGGTTGCACTTGTAACCGAGGGCCCCCTACTGTGGACCCCACTCCAGTGAAGAACCCTCAGGCTTGGGCTGCAATCTCAGGACTCGGTGACTCCCCAGTCTTGCGCTACCCAAGGACAGCCCCTCTGTGACAGGTAAGTCCTACCAGCTACGGGTAAGGAGCTCCTTCCCAGCTGCCACGCTGGCCCCTGGGCCCAGAGTTGTACCATTGTCAGGGGTGGCTGGAGGTGGCACCCACCTTCCCTGGGTGCTCTGCTGGGGTCCCACCCCCAGACAGACACTCCTGGGTCCAGGCCTGCAGATCCTCTCCGGGTAGGTTCAGAGCAAGGCTGGCCAGTGTCCGAGGGAGACAGGGCCCCTCCTTCACAGCCGAGGCCTCGAGGCTGAGCCTGCTGGAAGAAATGAGGAAGGCAGGTCTTCAGTGCGTCTCTTCCAGCTGGCGGTGGCCCCGGCGCCAGCATCCAGGGGCCTGGGGGGACCTGCAGGGCCATCCTTCTGGGGCGGGGAGGAGTGGTCAGAATCCGGAGGGGTGTTCGGTCTCCCTCCATCAGAGGGGTCGTCGGGGGAGCCTTGCCAGCGAATTTGCAGGTAGATCCATGTGTTTGCATGGCAGATTGGATTTCTACTTGCGTGACTTGGGGCGGGGGTGTTGAGGGAGGCAGGTGGGGAAGGCACCGGCTGGTGGTGCGGGCTGACCTCTGCCAGCTCCCAGAGCAGCTCCGCGACCTCTCCCAGCTGCGTCTCCGAGGCAGGCCCTGGGTCTCTGCTGAGCTGCAGAAGGTCGATTCTCCTCCGGCCTCTTCGCTGGGGGGGCTGCTGTCGCCGGCTCCCCCAGGCTGGCTGTCGGAAAAGGCCCCAAGGCCCAGGTCCTGGAGATACTCGCTGCCCTGCAGGGCCCCCAAGTCCATGCTGAGGTCCTCCGTGCTGTAGCCGAGCTGCCCCGGAATACCATCCTCCTGTAGGCCGGTGTGGGGGGAGAAGGCGTTGACCAAGGGCAGCAGAGCAGAGGTCCCGGCACCGAGTCCTTGCCCATCCCCCTCCCGTCCAGCCTGGGCCAGCGCCGTTCTCATGGCAGGTGGGGTGAATGGGGGTAGTCCCCCCGGCACTCTGTCTAACCTGGGCCTTCAAGACCTCATTCCCAAAAAAGGGGCCAGAAGCCTGGACTTCTAGCCCTGATGCCACCTCACTCGCTGACGTTCCCTCTGATGGACCTCGGAAAGCGGTGTAATGACCTTGGCCCTAGCCCCTCTCACCCGGCTTGTTCAAGGTCTTCGAATGCAGCTGCATGGACCTAAGTTATCCTGGATGCTAATGCAGAATTTCACGTGGTGTCGGGGCTCCCAGCGCAGTTACGTTAGCGCAGCATTTCTTTTTTAAAGTCGAGTAATGCAATGAGTGATGAATGAGTTACCAAATGTTGAATGAGTTACCAAAATGTTAAAAAAGGACAGTATTGGACCCTGTGATGAATGAGTTACCAAAATGTTAAAAAAGGACAGTATTGGACCCTGTGCTGTACCACTCACCTGGCTCCCGTCCCCTATTCCTGGCCCTGCTCCCTCTTACTGGAGTCTGGAACACCAGCGCTTAAGCCAATCAATACCTTCCCCTCCTGGATGGGTACAAGCCCAGGGGGGCACATTACAAAAGGCTACTGGTCAGCTGCCTCTGCTTCTGGCCCCTCCGTAGCCTCAAGCCACTAACAGGCCTTATCCCTAGTACCACAGTAGCTCCACCACGAGGGGGCACTGTTATCCCACCCTCCGGATCAGAAGACTGAGGCTCAGGGAGGATGGAAGACTCTCCCTGGATCACAGGGCCAACCAATGACAGAGCCGGACTCAAACTCAGGTCTGTCTGGATCCAAGCCCTATGCTCTTTCTCACCCATCTCTCTCCTTCTCCTATTCCTCTTCTCTTCTCTCTCTCCCTCCAAATCATTCTATTTGCCATTTTTTTTCCCCAGTCAGGGAACTTGCCTTTTCTTCTCCTTGGAAAACCTCTTCTCCCAGCCCACCTACAGTTTGGCCTGGAGAACTCCTATTCATCCTTCAAAAGCCAGCTTAGGCATGCCCTCCAGGCTGCCTTCCTGACTCCTCAAGTGTAGGTAAAATGTCCCTTCTCTGGGCTGTCACGATCTGCAGCCCAGGGACTTTCCTTGTCTAGGACTTTGTTAGGACTGACCTCAGACAGGGTTTGGTGGGTAGGAGGGTGGGTGGGCCTCCCCCATTGCTCCCTGAAAAGCCAATACTGAGACATAGCCCCAGGCATCTCTGTGGTCTCAGGCAGCCCTCAATGGACTGTCCCAGTTGGTGGCCTGAAGGGGCCACTGAGGGGACATGGCCCCCCTTCATGGACTTTACAGAAGTCCCCCAGGAGGGGTGCCTGGCTGGCTCAGTTGGTAGAGCAGGCGACTTTTTTTTTTTTTTTAAGGTTTATTTATTTATTTTAGAAAGAGAGAGAGAAAGCACGTGAGTGCAGGGGAAGGGGCAGAGGGAGAGGGAGAGAGAAAGAATCTTAAACAGACTCCCTGCTGAGCATGGAGCCCAAAGCAGGGCTCAATCCCAGGACCCTGAGATCATGAACTGAGCTGAAACCAAGAGTTGGATGCTTAACCGACTTAGCTACCCAGGCGCCCTGAGCATGCGACTCTTGATCTTGGGATAGTGAATTCAAGCCCCATGTTGGGTGTAGAGATTACTTTAAAATAAAATTAAAAAAAAAGATTGGTGGTGATGTTAATAAATGTGATTTTTTGAAAAGTCCTCCAGGGGCACCTCGCCCTCTGCCCCTCCCCCGACTGGTGCTCCCTCTCTCTCTTTCTTTTTTTTTTAAATTATTTTATTTATTTATTTGACAGAGAGACAGCGAGAGAGGGAACACAAGCAGGGGGAGTGGGAGAGGGAGAGGCAGGCTCCCCGCTGAGCAGGGAGCCCGATGCAGGGCTCCATCCCAGGACCCTAGGATCATAACCTGAGCCGAAGGCAGACGCTTAACGACTGAGCCACCCAGGCTCCCCCCCGCCCCGCTCTCTTTCAAATAAATAAATAAAATCTTTGGAGGGGGCCGTCTGCCTTCGGCTCAGGTCATGATTTCAGGGTCCTGGGATTGAGCCCCGCATCAGGCTTCCTGCTCAGCGGGGAGCCTGCTTCTCCTTCTGCCTGCCACTCTCCCTGCTTGTGCTCTCTCTCTCTGTCAAATAAATAAATAAAATCTTAAAAAAAAAAAACAAAAAACCCAGGATAGGATTGCCAGAGAAAATACAGGACGCCCAGTTAAATTTGAATTTCAGATAAACAAGTATTTTTTTTAGTATAAATATATCCCGAAACATTGCACTATTTGACATTCAAATCTAACTGGGTGTCCTGTAATTTTGTTTGTTCAGTCTTGCAACCCTACCCCTGAACCATTTGGCCAGGCAGGGCCAGTCCTTAGCAGGTGAGGGAAAACAGGGAGGCCCCCTACTAATGCTTGGCATGGGGGATTTGCGGAGAAGCTTCCAATTCAAAGTCGAAAGTACCCGGAAAGAGGAGCTATACAGGATCTGTCTTTTCCCCCTGGCCTCACCCGCTGGGAGCTCTCCACAGGTTTACCCCTTCTTTTTTCCTTCTTCTTTGTACCCATTCATCCCACGATGGACACGGGTTGCTTCCACATTTGGCTATTGTGAAGCGTGCAGTGAACGTGGGCGTACAGAGAGCTGTTCGAGTCCCTGCTTTCAATTTTTTGGGGTAGCTATCCAGAAGGGGGATTGCTGGAGTGGGTGGTAATTCTGGGCTTGACTTCTGGAGCACGCTCCACGCTGTTCGCACAGCCTCCCTTTCTCTAGAGTCTCTCCTTTGCCCCCTTTGATCCTTGTCCCTCCCACCTTCCCCAACTGCCCCTTCTCTGGCTCCGTGTCCTCCCTCTGTCCCTTATATACCAGGGTCCCGCTTCGGTCTCTGTGGGAGTACCTACGTCTCTGGTCGTGACTGGCTCAGGCTCGCCTGCCCCTCCTGTGACCTGAGCAGCAGCGTCCTGGCAGGTCTCCTTTTTCCCCCAGATCACTCCGGTCCCATCCCTGGTGCCTGGACAACCTCCCTCTGTTGACTCCTGTCTCCTCTGCCACTGCCCGAAAGGTTTCCTTGTGTCTCTGGTTTTTATCCTTCTGTAAATATAAACATGTCAGGACAGCCTCTCGGCCTGGGCCGGGCCCCCTCTCCCTCTCCTGCATCTGGCCTCCCTCACTGGAGGCAGCAGCGGGCACTTGGCCAGGGCTGGGGGTGGCAGGGGTGGTGGGCAGCTGTGGGCACAGGCCGTCCTCGCTCCCGGCAGCAGGTACACTGAGGGACGCAGGGGGTGGGGAGCCTCAGCCTTGGCTTGGGAACCCGAATCTTTCCTCCAACATTGCCTGGGTGAGAAAAGGCGGGAGGCGGCCCAATGGGGGCCTTTCCAGGCTTCTGACTAAACAGTGTATGCTGGCCCTGACACCCCAGAGAGGATGCAATAAATCCAGGCTCTCACTGCATGGACCCTGGGGAGCCTTGGGGGATGGGCTCCCCCCCAGTCAGACTCAGAGGCGAGATGTCCCAGGAATGCTCTCTGCAGAAGGGCTTACTGGGTGCAGATTTGGACAGTACATGGATAAACTGGTTTTTAAAAACGTGAATAGTTATTTATTTCATCGTATATCAGCAAACCATGGCACGCCAAAGGAGCGTCGAGCATATTGTTTCTCTGGTTCCATTTCATCAGGTAAGAAAGGAGGTTGATATCGAACAAAATAGCAAATAAATGACAGGGCAGCTGATTCTTGAGCAGCTCAAGTGGTAAGAAAACCTCAGTCAGGGTTTGCATCCCTGGTATGACTTTTATTAGCTCAGTGGGACCTCAAGCAAGTCCCAGACTCTCTCTGGGTCTCAGTTTTCTCCTCTGAAAAATGGGTGCAATGCTGCCTTCTTGTAGGATTCCTTGCTGTGTGAGTACAACGGGATGATGTGTGCACTTTGCAAGCCCTGGGTCAGTAGGAGCAGGTCTGATGGTGCTTGCTCTTTTTCTAGTTCGGGAGTCAGGGCTCTCCCTCTGAGGAAGTTGAGGGTTGTGTCAGATGCAGTCACACAGTCCCTCCCCTGCCCTCCCGGAGCTAGGTGCAGGAAGAGTGATGGTTTAACCCAGCCATCATAATCAAGTATGATAGAATGTTCCAGGAAGCAGGCTGAAGAAAAGAACTGAGGAGGGCCAGCAGGCCCTGTCTGGAGGGACAGGAATTCTGGATTGGAATTTTACTTAGAAAATCCCCTCTATTTTAAAGCACTACCCCCAGGGTAATCACTGGGGTAAAAAACCTATTAAGTACAACTCAGTTAGGAAAAGTTAAGCAAACTTTAGACAGCTCCCAGAGCCAAAACAAAACCCCAAAAAACCTATTTCCGACCACATAAAGTAGCGTCCACATGACACATGAATGATCCCTTGAACTGGCCAAGTTTAACGCATTGGTCACATTTCATATATTTAAAAAAAAAGATCTACCTCTTGGGGTGCCTGGCTGGCTCAGTCGGTAGAGCATGGGACTCTTAATCTCAGGGTCATGAGTTCAAACACCACATTGGGCGTGGAGTCTACTTAAAAAATAAAAAGAAAGAAAAGAAAAAAGAAAAGATCTACATCTTACCAGTTAGGAGATAGTAGACTTTCAAGAAGAAGTCCTACTAAATGAAAGAAAGAAAGAAAGAAGAAAGAAAGAAAGAAAGGAAGGAAGGAAGGAAGGAAGGAAGGAAGAAAGAAAGAAAGAGAAAGAAAGAGAAAGAAAGAAAGAAAGAAAGAGAAAGAAAGAAAGAAAGAAAGAGAAAGAAAGAAAGAAAGAGAAAGAAAGAAAGAAAGAAAGAGAAAGAAAGAAAGAAAGAAAGAAAGAAAGAAAGAAAGAAAGAAAGAAAGAAAGAGAACCAGGGGGCCTTCCTGGAGGAGGTGACAGCCAATGAAGCCTTGAGGAACAAATAGGAGTTGGCTAGGCAGAAGCTACAGACAAGGGCATTCCAGGCATCAAAAGAACAGAACGTTCAGAAGCCTGCAGGCTTGGGAGGTCCCGGTGCCTTCCAACAACTGGCAAGAGTTCCTTACTGGCTGGAGGTGTGGAGGGGGAACATGGGGCCGGATTAGCAGGCCTGGTAGGTCAAGCAAGAATTTAATCTCTAAGTTCCAAACAGTGGTGGTAGGGAGGTGGGGGTGGGGGCTGCGATTTGTCTTCAGGGAGATCATGCAAGAGGCAGAGTGGAGCTGGGCTCCGACTGGGGCACCGAGGATGTCTGGGGGTGGGGCGGTGACGCGAGGGCTGTGCCCAAGCAGGGCTCACGGGGCTTGCGTGAGAGTGGGGGAGGGAATGGACAAGGACAGTGCCTTCCATTACTTCCAGCTCTGGTGACCAGGTAGATGACAGTGACAGGGACGCAGGTGGAGGGCTTCATTTGGTGGGGGGGGGGATAGAGTCTGGCCGCATACTCCCAGGGCGCCTGTTCCCACATCACCACCTCATCTGCCCACTGCCTGCAGCCTACGGTTTTATCTGAAAGGTCCAGAGCCCTGAACTAAACCTGAGTCCTGATCTTACCTTCGTGCACCCTGGATCCTCCCTGACACTTGGGGCCAGGTCCTACCTGCTGGGCCCTAGCGTCCCCTTCTACAAAATGACGGGGTGGGGCCACAGGATGCCCTATATGCTTTAACTGTCACAGACCCTCCTTCCTTAGTGTGGCGGGCGGTGCAAAATGCCACCCAGAACCCCCTCCCGGGAAGACGTGCTGCCCCAGATGCGGGGAGGGGGCTGTCCGCAGATGGCTGTCCGCTGTCAGACCCCTTCCAGGAAGTCACGCCCCTTCCTGGGCAGCCCACCCGCCATCCCTGATCGACGTGGGGACCTAATGGATAGCCCCTCTCAGCCTGACTCGAGACCACTCTGCAGGGCTGCTCTAGCTTGGAGCTCCCCGTGGAAGCTTCTTCTTCGTGTTTCCTCCATCCACCCACCCACCCACCCATCTAAGCTTCTTTCCTTCCTCCCATCCATCCAGCCATGCATGTATCCATCCCTCTGTCAGGTCTTCCTTCCTCCCATCCGTCCATCCGGCAGCCTTCTACTTACCTCTTCCTCCCTCCCTCCCCTTGTTCCAGGAAGGATTCCAGTCTCCTCATCTATAAAATGGGATCATCACTACTCCGCCAAGTTTTAACGGGCGTTCTCTGAACTAACGTGCACAAATGTGCCTGGTAAAGTGCACGTGTTTTACAAAGTGTACTTGCTGCCATTGGGGTCATCAGCTCCGGCCCGTCTCAGCCATCAGACACCTGCCTGCTCATCCTCCATGGTGGGGAAATCTGGGTGTTCGAGCCTCCAGGCTCCGTCGCAGCTCTCGATGCCTGAGGCTGCAGCTCCAGAGTCAAAGGACTGGACGCATGGCTTGGGCTCAGAACCTGTGCAGAAAGGAGGGACCAGGCGTCAGGGCCAAGGGGGGAGGGCTGAGGAGCGGGAGTCTGAGTTCTGCATCTGCCGCTGCTCTGCTGGGGCTCAGTCTTCTCATCTGTAAGATGGGGTGGTGGAAGAAGATGGTCTCCATGACTTTTAAGCCCGCCTACATGCCGTCACCTCCCCATCCTGTGCCTGTGGTGGACATATGTATTCAATCATGAGGCTCTTTCCTGCTGCTGATCGTTTATCCCTTTAGGATCCCCTCCCCCTCCCCCCTCCGGGGCACCATTTCCCAGCAGCTATCTTGAGTTAATCCGAGTGGGCTCCTAAAATGACGCTAGTTTGTCATACTTGCTCTGTCAGAAAAAGCCCTCATTCAATAGAATGTGTCCTTAAGATCAAATGCAAGTGCCCAATGCCCACATTTGTAGGGTCTCTAATGGCGGGACTTCAGGCACCTCTGCCCCGATGCTGTATTTGGAGTTTTAGGGACCTCTGGGTGCCATGGGATAGAGGAGAAAACCAGGGCTTTAGGGTCAAGCAGATTGTGTCCTTGCCTGGACCTGTCATTAATGGTTGCCCCCCCTTTGGGGAAGGCACCTTGAGGGTCAGTTTCCTCACCTGGAGGGTGGGTGTGACGATGCCTTTCAGAGCTTTGGGGAGGGTGAAGGGGCCCAGCGTGTGTGGTCCTTGGCCAGTCTTGGCCACCTTCCTTGCTCTCTAGGTCAGGAGGGTGCCCTGGCTTGGTATCAGGTCTTGGACTGAGCCGCCTGCTGTGGGAGGAGTGGGTACCCCCTTTTCTCTCTTCCTGCTCCTTACGCCACAGCAAGAGAGGTCATCCTTGCCTATTCAAATCCCTGCGGAGGTTCCTCATTGCCTGCAGGAAGGATGTGGAAACTCTTGGCCTGGCCACCGATGTCCACCAGGATATTCCTTCTGTGACTTGTCTCTGCTCCCGCAGGACCTGCTGTATGAGACCCTCCCCCTCCATTCCTGCTCTGAGGCTCCCTGCCTGAAGACCTCACTGTATTCCTTCCAGAAATCTCTGCCCGCCCCCCACCTATGGTGCCTCTTTCATGTGCATTTCATTTCATTGCATTGCCTTGACATCTGGACTCCCTTCACTCCTCCATCCCCCCTCAAGACATCCCAGGCTCTGCTGAAGCCAGGGAGGTGGCAGGAGAGTGCCTGGAGGAGAGGAGACCAGTGGAGGGATACATGGAGGGACTGACCAGACCAGCACGTTCTAAATAAGAGCAATGGTGGCCTCAGGTGGGGCTGAGTTGGGGTGGGAGAGTGGGATGTCAGATGATTTTGGAAAGTGCTGAGTTAGGTAGGTCGATTGGGTCCCCTATGGCTGGGTGACCCCATGTCCTGGTTTGCTGGGGACAGTCCTAATTAACGCTGAGCCAGGGTGATTATGAGCAACACCCCCATTCATTCTTCAAAGGGTCTAGCAGAGGGGAAGGTCGATGATGTCCCTCTATTCCAACGGGGCTGTCTACTCACACCCCCTCTCTTCCTGGCTGCAGACCTGCAAATACTGCTCCAGGTTTTGGGACCCTGAAACATACACAGTCTGGAGGAGCCTTCTTTTAGGAAAGAATACAAAATTATGAATACAAAATTGCCAGGGCCTCTGAACCAGGACAGCAGGAAACGGCCAAGGCAGAAATAAACACGTTTCATGAATAAATGAGCGCAAAGGGGTTAGGTGGGCACATGCACATGTGCAAAAATACCAGGACACTGGAAAACTGTGTGGCAGCCCCTTAAAAAAGAAAATCATAGAGCTATCTCGTGACCCCGCCATCCCATGCCCAGGTGTATCCCTGCGGGAAAGAAAAACGTACATCCACCCAAAAGCCTATATGTGACTGCTTATGAGCAGCATTATTTATAATAGTCAGAAGGTGGAAACAACCCAGGTATCCACCAATGGATGAATAGACACACGAGGTGTGGTGTAGGCTTACAGTGGAATAGTATTCAGCCACTAAAAGGAATAAAGTTCTGACACCTGCTATAAGGTGGGGGAATCGACCTTGAAGACATTATAAGCAGCCAGTTGACAAAGACCATGTGCTATGCGAGTCCATTTATAGAAAATGTCTGAAATAGGGGAATCTATAGACACAGAAAGCAGAGTCGTGGTTGCCTAAGGCTGTGGGGGGGGGGCTGTGGAGTGACAGGTAGAAGATATGAATTTCTACTGGGATGATGAAAATATTCTAAAATGGATTGTGGTGATGGTTGCATAACCTTGCGAGTACTAGAAGTCATTGAATTGTACCCATTAAACAGGTGAATTGTAGGGTGTGTGAATTGTATCTCAATGAAATTGTTGCCAAAAAAATCGCCGGGGCCCCTTGCAGAATTTTGATTGGGTGGGTGCTTATGGGCTTCAGCTCTATTTCCTTCAAGGTAGATGAGCCTTTGATGTCTGGGCCAGCCACAGTGTGTGAGAACGTCATTGTTTCCACCATCCCTGCTCTCCCAGCTCCCCTTTCAGGCTGACTGAGGGACTCTGCTCTGCTGTACCTCATTTAAGTCTTGTATCTCCCGTCTTCCCCACCCTGAAGCCAAGGCGGCATCTATGACTCAGAGAAATGTCCGAACAAAACACGCAGGCTGTGAAGGAGAAAAACCAGATGTGGGGGTGGGTCCAGGAGGCTGATGTGAGCCTGGGAGGGGAAGAGGAGCTGGTCCCAGGGTCAGTCCCATCCCTTGGCCAAGCACCCCAGGGGCCTCAGGAAAGACCGAAGGGTCTGCCTGCTTCACTTGGCAGGGGCCTCATGGAGGCCTGAGGCCACAAGAGCCTGTAGAGGCCAAAGGCAGAACCTCAGACCTTGCATCTGCAAACCCTGTGGGTCTGGGATCGCAGGCTAAACGTGAAAGGCCAGGGATGAGTTTACTCTTTCTATGGAAGTTTCTGACCCAAAAACGGGCTGGGCTTGACTTTGATGACAGACTCAACTCTCATCCTGGTATCCCAAGCTGCACCCCAATCTTTGTATCACAGACTATAAACCCTGATGCCCAGGGTCATAGACTGAACTTTGATCCAGGTGTCATAGACCGAGCCCCATCCTGGGGTCATGGACTGAGCTTTAATCCCAATATCAGAGACTGAGCCCTGTCCTGGTGTCATGGACTGAGCTCCAATCCCAATGTCATAGACTGAGCCCCATCTTTGTGTCATAGACTGAGCTCCAATTCCAATATCATAGACTGAGCCCCGTCCTGGTGTCATGGACTGAGCCCCAATCCTAATATCATAGACTTGAGTCCTGATCCTGGTATCATAGACTGAGTTCCCATCCTAGTGCCACGAGCTGAACCCTGACACTGCTCACAGAGTGACCTCTCACTCTGATGTTGCACAATGAGCTCTGATTTTGGTGGAAGGTTCTCTCACCCCAGGCTCCAGGCATTGTCTCCAGTGGCCTCTGGTCATTGCTGCCTAGTATTCCCACCCATACCCCAACCTCAAGCTGTCAGGACCAAACTCATTGTTTTCTCTCCTCATCTTCTGTCCCTATAGCAGTGTGAATGCACTATCTTCCCAGTGACCTGGCCAGAAACCTGGAGACCAGTCTTACCTCCTCACTACCCTTCAGGACACCAAGCCCTGTCAATGTGACCTCCCAGACATTTCTCCACTCCATCCTCTCTTCTTTCCTCTGCCGCTGTCTGCATTTCAGCCCCCATTATTTCTCTCCCTACGCAACCACAATCGTCAACCACAATTTCAACCCCCCTGTTGCACTGTGATTGGTTTACTTGTTCCCTTCTAGACCAGGGGTCCCATGGGCCAAATCTGGCTCAACATCTGATTTTATAAATAAAGTTTTATTAGCACAAGTCATGCCCATTTGTGTACGTATTAGCTATGACGGCTTTCATGCGATAACAGCAGAGTTTAGTAATTTCTTCAGAGATATGTGACCCAAAAAAGCTGAAAATATTTACTCTCTGGCCCTTTACAGAAAAGCTTGTTGACCCCTGCTCCAGACCACGAGGTCCATGAGGGCAGATACTATGTCTGTCCCACTTTTACATCCCCAAGCCCCAAGTAGTAAACTCTTATGTGTATTGATCTGTTCCTATATGCTTTGCCTAGTGTTAAGTGTGCCATGTACTTTGCATTCTTCTATCCTTAAAACAACCCCCAAGTCCCCACTGTTTACAAAAGAAGAAACTGAGGCTTAGAGACTTGCCCAAGGTCATACCATACTGTTAAGAGGAAGACTTGGGATATGAACCCAGGTGTTTCCAACTCCAAAGCAGGGGTTTATAACCACCAGGCTGTCCTGTGGTAAGCTGATGAATGGGTGGGTGGGTGAATAAATGATTGGATGGATGGATGAGTGGATGGTTGGATGAATGAGTGAATATATTGTTGGATAGATGGATAGATGGATGGGCGGTTAGATAGTTGGCTAATTGGCTGGCTGGCTGGATGAATGGATAGTTGTCTGGCTGGATGGTTGGATGAATGAATGGGTGGATGGTTGCATGAATGAATGGGTGGATGGTTGGATGGATGGATGGTTAGATGGGTAGATGCTTATATAAATGGATGGATGGATGGATGCTGGGATGCATGAATGAATGGATACTTGGCTGGCTGGCTATTTGGATGGACGGATGTGTGGATGGTTGGATGGATAGATGATTAGATGGATGAATGGTGGATGGATGAATGGATGGAAGGATGAATGCATGCATGCATTGATGGATGGATGGATAGTTGGGATAGGTGGTGTGGCAGTGTTTAGAGGCAGTGAGGCATTAAATTCAGGAGAATGCATTCTGAGGGGATGAGGGAGAAGACATGTAGATGGAAGGGGGGCAGAACAGAGTCAGAGAAGCCAGGCAAGAAGGAAACCAAGTTAAGACACAGAATGCACTCCTTATGCATTCAGTGAGGGAACCTCACTGCAGGTCCCAACCACCCTCTCCTTAGCCTTGTTTGCTTCCCCAAATCCAACCCCATCATTTTCTCATGAAGTCCTGTTAGGTGCCCAGATGGCCAGTTAACGGAGCTTAAGAGGGGCACAAAACGCCCTCTTCCTATGTGTCTCCCCACCCCCTCAGGGCTAAAGACTGGAAGGACGTGGTTAGGAAAGACTTTGCTCCCCAACACCATGCTTCACTCTAAGGAGCCCGGATTTAGGTCCCAGGCAGCCTCTTCCACCATCAGCCCCTGCAGCACCAGCCATAAAAGGGTGTAAGAGTCACCGCTGGTTCCTTCAGCTCACTCCCCGACTTGCCAGCCTGTGAATCAGTCTCAGTTGGTCTGGGCCGGAAGATGGGGTGGGCAGAGAGGCCAGGAGTGGGCGGAACTTCGTAAGGATCTGGGTCAGAGACAGGCACTTTGGTGGTCCTTGGCTGATGCACTAGTTCTCTCTGTTTTTTTTTTTTTTTTTTTTTTTTTTTTTTTTTTTAGAGAGAGAGAGAGAGAGGCAGAGGCAGAGGGAGAAGCAGGCTCACCAGCAGCTCTGTTTACTGGCCAGAACACACCACAAAGGTAGCCTTGGAATAGAACTGTTTTCAAATCCTGGTTCCTCCAGCATGTGCTTGCTGTGTGACCGCGAGCAAGTCACTCAACCTCTCTCAACATCACGAAGGTTCAACCCCTGGCAGCAGCTTCCATCATTCTGATTACTCTTCTACTGCGTCCTAGCCTCTAGGCCGCCCTCTTTCTCCCCAACCCCAGCCTCTGGGTCCTCTGATACTCCCATGTCCTTCCTGACCCAAGCAGGGTGCCTGGTACACATTCGGCCCTCAGAGTCTGTGGCGAGCATGAGCTAAGGGATGTTTTCATTGGCCTCCCCCCTTCACGAACCCTCACCGCCACCCCGAACCAGTACTTGACTCACGCAGGTGGTAGTGGCTGGGACTTGTTGAGGCTGAGCATGGGCTGGCCTGATGGGGTGGGGGAGGGTTGTGCAAAGGTGGGAGGCACAGAGGGGCAAGGACGTTCAGGAGTCTCCACGCCCCGTGGCCGCGGACACTGTCTGGTTATCTTCAAGGGTAAACTCGCTTCGAGATTTAAGGAGAAGCGTCTTTTTGCCAAAGCAATTCACCCACACCTTGGGGGGTGGCAAGGGCCTCTCCAGCCCCCATAGAGGTAAACTGAGACCCCAGGACCTGGGAGGGGGTTGCCACCAGACAATGTGTGTGTGTTCGAGGGAGGCATCGACCAGAACCACTGGGAGTCTCCAACCTCCTCCTTTTTGCTGCTTCCCTGAGCCTCCGTGCTGCAGCTATCCAAGAGCAAACGGCATCAAGAACCCCCAGGAAGTCATCAGGCTGCTCAGAGGGATTTCTCTTTCCGCAAATTTATCTCCTGAGACAAGGTCCTGGCTGAGCCTGGGGAGACGGGACCCCAGAAGCCTGTGATGTTCCGTGGAGGCCGGGGGAGCTGGGGATCATGGAATTCGGGGCTGGATCAAGCAGAGTCTGTGCCCCAGGCCAAGAAAAGGCTCCAGGCTGCCCAGGGAGCCCTGCCTGCTGGTCACGGCCCGCCCCCTTACCTCTCTTTAAGGCCCACCGCTTCAGCCACAGCTTGGAGAGGGCTGGCCAGGAGTGGTGGAGTGCCGAGTTAGCCATGGGGGCCCACGCGCGCGAGAGAGTGGGTGAACAGCAGGGGATGAAGCAGGAGTTTGGCTGGGAATCCCTGCCAGGATGGGGCTGCCAGCAAGAGGGGCGGAGACAGCCACCAGGGGCTGCCAGATGCATCAGCTGATGGGAGCCTGGGGCTAGGGCAGGGGGGCTGGGGCTTCTGGCTGGGGGGCCCAGGGACTCCAGCCTGGGGGGCGGTCAAGCCCTTAGTACAACCCACCCCTTTCCCCCTTCCCTGACCCGTAAGCTTCTCACGCTGGCCAGACAAGACATTCCCAGGAAGAGCTGAAGATGGCAGTGTGAGTGGTGGTGACACTGGGGTCCTCAGGAAGCAAGTCTAGACTGGGTCTGAGGTGAGCCTGCGTGTGCCTGAATGTCCGAGTTTTTGTGTGCCATCGTCTGTGATTTTTTGGGTTTGTGAGTTTGCACGTAGACTGTGTATTTTCATGTCTGTGAGAGTGTGTTTGAGTGCAAATCTTGCGTGTCACCTTGCCTATGTGGGGGTGAATATGAATATCTAGGTGGTCTCCCCCGTTTTATTGAGATATAATGAACACACAGCGCTATATAAATTTAAGGCATACAACACGACCTGACTAACCTATTCTGTGAAATGATCAGCACAACAAGTTTACTTAACACCCATCACCTCTTATAGACACAGAAAAAAAAGATTTATCCAGAAAAAAAGAGAAAAAAATCTTTTTTTCCTTGTGATGAGAACTCTTAGGATCTACTCTCTTAGCAACTTTTCCCATATACCACACAGCGGAGTTAACACTAGCCACCATGCTGTGCGTCACATCCCCAGGGCTTATTTTTCTCATAACTGGAAGTCTGTCCCTTTTGGTCTCCTTCTTCCCGTTCTCCCTCCTGCCCGACCCCCTGCCTCTGGAAACCACAAATCCGATTTCTTTATCCACGAGTTTGGTTGCTGTTTTTAGATTCCACATTTTTTTAAATTAACATATAATGCATTATTTGTTTCAGGAGTGCAGGTCTGTGATTCATGAGTCTTACATAATTCACAGCGCTCACCAGAGCACATACCCTCCCCAATGTCCCTCACCCAGCCACCCCATCCCTCCCACCCTAGATTCCACATTTAAGTGAGATCACACAGTATTTGTCTCTCTCTGTCTGACTTATTTCATGTAGCAGAATGCCCTCAAAGTCCATCCATGTTGTCACAAATGGCAAGATTTCCTTCCCTTTTATAGCTGAGTATTGTTATCTGGGTGTTTCTGCGATCCTGTGTGTGTCTGAATGCCGGTTGGTATCCGTGGGGCTGGATCCACACGGCTCACCCGGGACGTGGGGAGATCTGTGTCTGATATCTGTGAGGGGTTTGGGCGCCTGCCCGGGTTTCTGCGTGTCTGCACGGTCGTGTGCATGTGAGTCGGGTGTATGGGGTGGGTGTGCGGGCGCCGGTCAGCGCGTGGCCACGCCAGGGCTGCTCCCTGGTGGCCGAGCCTCCCTACTGCATCCTCACTCCCTGTGCTGAGAAATTCTGGCTTTGTTCTCTGCTGACCCCCTCCTCCCTCCCCAAACCCTTTCTTTGACCTCCCAGCCCCAAACCGCTGTCACTGGTGAGGGGGTCAAGGGCTTCTCCTTCCTTGCGTCCTGGCCCACCGCCGCCCCCTCGGAGGAGCAGGCTGTCACTCTCCTGCCTTCAGCGACCCTTCCAGAAGGGTTATCCGCTGGCCTACCTTTGCCTACTCACACCCAACGGATCCCACAGCCCCTGTAATCTTATTTCAACCCGCTCCAGCCTTCTTGCTCTCTCTAGGGCCTAGATCCAATGGACATCTTCTGCCTCTCCTTTGCTGGACGCTTCTGACCCCTTTATTTCTTGCACCCCCGCCCCCCACGATGCCACAGACTTTCCTTCCTGCCCTTGCTTGGCCCATCTTCCTTTCTCTGTCTGACCTTTAAGCTCTGTCCTTGGCCATTTCATGCCCTCCTTCCCGGCCCTGACGGCCCCGTCTGCACCTCCCCAGTAGGTGACCCCCGATCTGTCACTAACAGAAAGACATAAAAACACCCACGATGTGAGCAGCGGCACCCACACAACCCAGCACACACAGACAGCCGCAGACGTGCAAACACTAGCCAGACGTACGTTCACACCCGGAAGCACGCACGCACACACGCACGCACACGCAATCACACACAAACGGCCGGACTCCTACGTAGAACCGCACAGGGAGATTTAACGGCGTTGGCCCTCCGCCGTGCTCCAGGCTTTACTTCCTCCCCGCCCGCCACACGCCTGTCCCTGGGTGGGCCAGGACGGCTGTCGGAGGCCCCGGACCTCTGCGTGGAGGGCAGATGTGAGAGCTTCTGCGGCTGCTGGAGCGAGGCTTGGGACAGGGACGGTCCCTGGGCATGGGCAGGCTTGGGACGGGGACGGTGCATGGGCATGGGCAG
>NW_023270855.1:52853618-52871513 GCF_011800145.1 Mirounga leonina | reverse complement strand
GCATGGGCAGGCTTGGGACGGGGACGGTGCATGGGCATGGGCAGGCTGACTGTGTTTTCCGAGCTCCTGGGGTGGGCCAGGCACCGTGTTAAGATGTCACCTGCAAGACCCGGGACAACCCTTTCACGGAGGCGCAAACAGGGCCAGAGTAGTGAAGTCCCTCGCCCGTGGCCACACGGAGGCAGGGGAAGCAGGATCTGAACCCGCACCTGGCCGACACAGCCCTGCCGTCATCCGCAGCGACAGTAACGAGCGCCGGCCCGTGTCCAGCCCTGCATTGGGCGCTGGGGGCCTGAGGGGACACGGGGAGGAGGGCCCAAAACAGACACACTGATGTTTGTGCGCAGCTGACATTCCCGTGAAAAGCCTGCTTCTGCCAGGAAGCCCTCCCAGAGGGGCTCATAGCCAAGGCTAGAAAACTCACAGGTGGCTGAGAGCGGAGGCACCCTCCCTGGGCCCTCCCCGCAGGTGACCGGGCCAGAGGAGCACTCTGGAGAATCAGCCCCCTGACTGTGGCATTCGAGGCTTTCCCCACATGCTCCATGCTCACCAGCTCCGCTCTCCCTGGCCCCAACTCTCCCCTCCCAGTTGCCCCCCGTCCCGGCTGCTCCCAGCCTGCCAGACCCCCTGGGGCATGAAGCCACCTACAAGCTGTGTGGCCCTGGGGCTGGGCGGAAGCAGGCCTGGGTGTGCCCTGCACAAACCACAGCCTTCCGCCTCCTTCGCCCCACCCCAGGCAGGCGGGTGTGAGGCTCCCCAAGGTGGGCCTAGGTGGGAGCCAGGGGGCGCCTCCCCAGCGGCCAGAACTCGATCTGGAGGGAGGCCCAGGAGGAGGGTCCTCCTCTTCCTCAGCTGACCTCGGAAGATTCGGGTGCGCCCTCCTCGGGACTGGCTCAGACATCAACCTTAGGAGGCAGTGTTTGTTTTGAAAGTCAGACACCCGGGCCCCAATCTTCAGATTCTGCTTCAGGGAGGCTCGGGGGGGGGGGCCCTCCAGGATCCAGTTTACACAGCATGCCTGGTGACTCTGCAGAGGGAGCACCCCCATTCACCCCCTGGCTGGGTCCCCTATGCAGGCTTTGGCTACAAGGGACCCCATCTTCCTGTGTTATGGGCTGCACGAGTCGCAGACCCCAGCCCCCTGGGGTGACCTCTGGGGCGTGCAGACCTCTGCAGAGCAAACCCGGGGTCAAAGAGCCCCCCAGGAAGCAGGCTGGCCGCCAGGTGGAGTTGTGGGTGGTCTATCTGCTGCCCTCTGGACTCCCCCACCCCCCCGCCCCACTGCCGCTCCATCTCTGTTGGTCCCTCTGTCCCCCACGCCCCCGTGATGGTCACTCACCAGAGGGAGGCTTGTCCTCGCTGCTGTAGGTACTTGGCCCGGCCACCAGCTCCTGTGGCCCCCAAGACCCACGGCTTCCAGGAGGCCCAGGGGGAGCACTGGCGGGTCGGGGCCCCCGGGGAACCGCAGGGTGACCCAACTCTGCCCCAGCTTCCTCTTCCTCAACTGCCTGCCCGCCTGCTCAGTGCCTCTGTCAACACCAGCCGTGGGCCCAGGCAGGGGCCTGAGGACACAGCCCAGGTCGGGTTCCAGAAGCCGGGAACCTCCCCCACTGCTCAGCCCCGTGCATGCAGGTGTCCTGAGAGGTGGGGTGGGGGATGGGGCGGGGAGCCTCAGCACCCTCGCCCCCACCCCAGCAGCTTCCTGTGGAGCCGACTACTGAAGAGGAACGGGGTGCCAGGGCCTCCCCCGGGTACACGGGTGCACAGAGATGCATGAGACACAAGCCGTGTGTACTCATGGAGACGCAGGCGCTCAGACCCCCCGGATCCCGCACCGGCGTGTGCGAGGGTACACACATGGGTCCCCATGGTGTTGCGGTCAATGTTCAGCAACCACCTCTCTGACCAAAAAAATAAAATAAAATAAAATAAGCCCTGATATGTAGCATTTGCTGACTCCTGTGGTGTAAACAGTCCCACATAGCGGACTGCAAAGCCAACCCGATGCCCTTGAGCGTGGAGACAGGAGGAAACGCTCGTCTGAGCGTCTGGCTCCAGCACGTCACTGGAGTGGGTACTCAGGCACGTGGGTCCTGCACGGAGACACGGGTCCCCTGCCATACGGGTGCGTGGATACCTGTGGATCCAGGTAGGCGTGGGGGTGCGCAGAGTGGTGCACCCACAGAGACCCCCGGGTGCATGCGGGGCCCACCCAGGCTCCTTTATGCTCAGAGACAGGCGGGTGAACACGCAGAGGGGTGTGCCCGCGACATTACGAATGGGGACATGTGGAACCACACGGGCACTTGGGAGGACACACCTGGAGGCCAGCTCGTCGCGGCTCACGGAGCCCATTGTAATAGGATCAGGAGTTTCGCAGGCTGGGTGTTAAATGCTGCCATCATAAAACATTTAATTATATAAACTTACAGTTAAATAAATCATGTCAAGAACGAAAGTAATAGCCCCCCCCTTTTTTTAAAGATTTTATTTATTTATTTGAGAGAGAGAGAATGAGAGAGAGCGAGTACATGAGACGGAGGAGGGTCAGAGGGAGAAGCAGACTCCCCGCCGAGCAGGGAGCCCGATGCGGGACTCGATCCAGGGACTCCAGGATCATGACCTGAGCCGAAGGCAGTCGCTTAACCAACTGAGCCACCCAGGCGCCCAGTAATAGCCCCTTAAATCCAACACCGCATACTTAATGCCACTGAACTATAGGCTTAGAAATGGTTAAAGTGGTAAATTTTAAGGTCATGTATGCTTTACTGTAATAAAATTAAGAAATGCAACCCTCCCAATTATTTTGCTTCATTTTTCTCTTATCTGTGCTCTCAAGGTTATTTACGACTACTGAATCTGTTTGGGGGCGATCCTGGACAGTGGGGTGCTCCTGTGCATCTCTTCCCAGCTCCGAGGTCGGTGACATCACGCTGGTACCTGGAAATGGGCCACGGTGAGAGATGCTGACACCGTGGGAACCGGCAAACACCACAGATCAGTGCCCACGGAAACACACAAACACAAGACACACGCAAGACACAAGGAGACAGGGAAGCGTGCAGATTCACATGCACAACCCATTCTGTAACCATCGGTTGTTTACTGAATGCAACACACATTTATTGAGCGTCTGCTGTATGCTGGGTCTTTTTGTGGGCAGGGGATTATGGTGAACAGGGCGGACACAACCCCTGCCCTGGAGAGCTGGAGGCAAGCTGTGAGCAGGAAACAGCCCCACCCCGTGATTAATGGCCGTGAAAGGAAGCAAACCTGGTGATGCGACAGAGAGCGTGTCAGGGTGGAGGCTGCATTCGCCGGGTGGGGGGGTGGGGGGGTTGGGGGGCGCCAGGGAAGGCCCAGAAGGAGCCAGGCGTGTAAATGAAGATCTGGGACATTCGGTGGGGCAGGAACTGCAGGGGCAAAGGCTAGGGGGCAGGACTGAGCTTGGTGTGTTTGGGGAATGCCGGAGGGCGGGAGTGAGGCTGGAGGGGGACAGACCTAGAAGGTGAGGCTGGCGGTGCTCGGACCTGCAGGCCCTTGGGGCCCAGACTGGAAGCATGATTGAAGGGCGTATTGGGGTGAGGGGGGTTAAGCCGGGAATGAAGGGGCAGAGGTGGGGACAGGGTGGCTCAGAGGGTGCGGAGCCCCAGAGACCCACCCAGACACCATCACTGGCTGGTGCCGGGACGGAGGGTGAGTTTAGAGTCCTTGGCCCGGGAGGAGCTGCTCTCTCTGTCCCTGTCTCTCCCCCACCTCCATTTCTCTCTGCCTCTTCTTCTGGGTCCCCTGATGGAATTTAAATTCTCTCAGGCCTCTCCTCTTCCCTGGCTCCCTACCCTGCTCTCTCTCTTGTGGTCCAAGGTAGAGAATCCTCTCCCCTCTCTCAGTACGGGCTTCCCTGGCCCTCTGCTCTGGACTCCATGTTCACTGCTCTCCTCCCACCGCTGAGGTCCCCGGTGGCCTCGTGGACACTGACCGCGCAGCTGTGTACCCCTGTCTCACCTCCAGGGAGATCCCCTCTGCCTGAACTACCCTTTTCTGCTTTCCTTGGTGGTAAAATATACATAACGTAACATTTGCTCTTCTAACTATTTATAAGCGCACAGCTCAGGGGCATAAAGCACATTCACACTGTTGTGCAAGCATCCCCACCATCCAAGTTCTCCAGAATTTTGTCATCTCCCCGCGAGTGAGACTCTGTCTCCATGAAACACTGATTCCCCACCCCCATCCCTGGTGTCTTCTATTGGACTTCCTGTGCCCCTGAATTTGCCGTCTGGGTACCTCCTAGGAGTGGAGTCAATTTCTGTCCTTCTGTGTCTGGTTTATTTCACTGAGCGTAATGCCCTCGAGGTTCATCCGTGATGTAGCAGGTATCAGAATGCCCTTCCTTTTTAAGGTTGAGTTATATTGCATTGTGTGGACGGACACATTTTGTTTATCCATTCATCTGTCAATGGACAGGTTGTTTTCCACCTTTGGCCATCGTGAATAATGATGCTATGAACATGCGTGTGCAAATGCCGGTTGGAATCCCTCATTTGAACCCCTTTGGGTATATACTGCTGGAGAGTTTTAACTCCAGAGGAAACGGACCCATCCTGCTTTTAGCTTTAGGAGATGGCTTTCTTCAGACGGTAGCTGCTAACACTGAAGTGGGCCACTAGAGGGCAGTGCTTCACCAGGGCTTTTCCTCTGGCCAACCCAAGACCACAGAGAGAAAAACCCCCCAAAACCTGGCAGGGAATGCAACTCGGACAGCCTAAGGGCGGGGCCGTGCTTTAGTTAGCGATGAACACCTGTGTCCGTTAGGTCTACCTTTCCTTCTCTCACTTTTGATAGAGATGTGGTTGAGTGAAATATTTTCTGTGCTGCAGGAAAAAAAATTTCCAGATGGGCTAAAGGGCAAATGTAAAAAACACCCCAAAGTAATACAAACTGTAGAAGGAATTTACACAGCAATTTTTACACTTTGGTTTGAAAAGCTTTTTTCTTTTCTTTTTTGTTTATCTTTTTTTTTTTTTAAACTAAGAGAGGAAACTCAGAAGGCATGAATGACAAGACAGAAATATCTGAATATATATAAACTAACACAAATGTAGGGGGGAGGTGTTATAAACAAAACCAATAAGTAAAGCTCAATTAGTTGTCTGTGAAGCGTTAGTACCTTCATATAGAAAGGATTTCTATACGTTGATAAGAAAAAGACCAACAACATAAATAGAAAACTGAGAAATCACATGAAGGGGTATTTCTCGAAACCAAGAGCCAAAGAACATATGAAAATATGGCCCTCAGGAGCCCAGAGAGTGTGAATTTCAGTAACAATGGCTGTCACTTCACACCCAAGAGAGTGTCATCAACAAGAGAAAAGAGTGAGACTATGTGTCTGATTACCATCTTATTGTAGATGAAATTATAGGGGACATCAGAAAATTTGTGAAATTCTATATATTTAATTTATCTAAGATTTCCAATATTTTCTAAGATTGAACTAAAATTTCCATCATAAAACACGTAAAAATGTGATAAAAAAACATTAAAAAATGATAACACTTATTGCCAGCAGAGATGCAGAGAAAAGAGCAGTGACGCATATTGTCATACACAGATATTCCTTGACTTACAACAGGGTTACATCCGGATAAACCCATCATAAGTTGAAAATATCAGAAGTCAAGATGTATTTAATATACCTAACCTATCCAATACCATAGCGTGGCTTATTCTCCTCGAGACATACGCAGAACACTTTTATTAGCCTACACTGGGCAAAATCATCAAACACAAATCTATTTTATAATAAGATGTTGAATATCTCATGTAATTTATTGACTACTGTACTGAACCTGAAAACCGGAATGGTTGTCAGTATATACATTTACAGTGTTGCTCAACAGTTGGTGTATCGATGGTTTGAATTTCTGATCCCATGGCTGACGGGGAGCCGCAACTCATGGACACTGCCCAGCATCATGACGGGATCATACGACATATGGCCAGCCTGGGAAAAGATCAAAATTCAAAATCCGAACTACAGTCTCTACTGAATGCATATCGCGTTCACACCATGGCAAAGTTGAAAATTTGTAAGTTGAACCACGCAAGTCAGGGACTGTCTGTATTTAGAAACCCTTCCTCTAATGTGTACAACCATAAAGGGTCACAGCCTTGGCAGCCTCCACTCTCTGGTCTCTTGTTTCGGAAGTAGAGCTTACACTCTAGGATGCGCTTACCATTTCTCACCACATTTCATGAAAGATCCAAGGAGGAAAAATACTCAGTAGGGACTCACTGAGCCTCCCTCTTCTTTCAGTGTTTAAAAAGTGAGGTAGGATTAACATAGAGTGAAATTCAATCCCTTGAGAGTACAGTTCTGTGAGTTTTGGCTAATCCATACTCTCATGTACCCAACACCATGATCAAGATATAGAACGATTCCATCGCCTCCCAAATTTCCTCCTGCCTTTTTGTAGGCATCCTCTTTCTTTCCCTCTGGAAATCACTGAATTCTTCTCTGTCCCTAGAGTTTTGTCTTTTCCAGAATGTCATATTGATGGAATCATACAGATGTTTAGCCTTTGAATCTGACGTTGTCCACCCAGCATAATGCGTTTGAGATTCACCCATGTTCTATGTGTGTTTCTTTCTTTCTTTTTTAAAGATTTTATTTATTTACTTGGCAGAGAGAGAGACAGCGAGAGAGGGAACACAAGCAGGGGGAGTGGGAGAGAGAGAAGCAGGCTTCCTACCAAGCAGGAAGCCCTGTGTGGGGCTTGATCCCTCCATGACCTGAGCCGAAGGCAGACGCTTAACCAACTGAGCCATCCAGGCGCCCCTGTGTGTTTCTTTTTATCACTGTTATAAGGTATACCACTATTTGTCCAGTCACCCACTGACAGTCCTTTAGATGGTATGTAGTTGGTGGTGATTATGAATAACACCACTATAAACATTCGTACTGAGGTTTCTGTGTGAACACGAGTTTTTATTTCTCTTGGGAAAATATCTAGGAGTGGCATTGCTGGGTCCTCTGGGGAATGTACTTCCGACCTTACGAGAATCATTTCAACTGTCTTCCAAAATGCTGTTAAAAATGCACTGTTTTGTGAAAGAGAAGAAAGATGAGGCAGAGGTCCCAGTGAACTGCTAGCTTGTGCACCTTCGGAGGCCAGAGGAGCAGAAATAAGGAGAGCCGGAGGCTGGGGACGTGGGGCCAAATTGTTGGACGGCATGCCTACTTTCTAGACCGTGACTCAAAGGGCCCAGAACATCCATTGCCATGTGATCACCACGACCACCCTTTGAGAGACCCACCGTGCTCACATCAGAACAGTTCCTTTTGGTCCTTTGCCCTGGACCTGCGACTTTCAGGACGAATTCTATTTTCACTTGTGGCTGAAGGTAACACGCAGACCATAAATCATCTCTTCTGCTGTCTTAGCGGACGAAAAAGTAATGCATTCCCACCAGCAACGACTGAGCGCCCTCTGTGGGGCCCTTTACTCGTGTTAGCCATGCTAGTTGGCGTGTGGTGGCATCTCATTGTGTGAGGGCCCCTTGATAAGATCAGGAAACTGGGGTGATTGCCACTGGGGCGCATAACATCCCTGCGTGGAGAGTGGAGCAGTGGAGCTGGACGGGGCTAGGAGTGTGGGGTTCTGGGTCCAACTCCTGATTCTGCCCATCACTGTGCCTCCCGAGTGTGCAAGCTGTGTGCACTTGCATCTCAGCCCTCTGCAGTGTGTCAGTGTTCCCACGACAGGGGCTTTGGTGAGACAAAATGCAGGTGACAGGCTTGGAACAGGGTCTGGCCCAGCGCACACAGCCGCCGGACCTTCCAAAGCTCCTTCCGCCACCCCCTTGCTGCCTCAGGCCTTTGCACCTGTAACGTGCTCTGCTGGAATATTCTTCTGGTCCCCTTTCAGCTGCCCAACTCTGTGTGTGCATGTGCGTGAGTGTGTGTGTGTGTGTGTAAGCAACAAGCTAAGAGGGGTTTATTAATGCCTTGAATCAGTTTGTATTTCTGAAGCCAAACAGCACCTACCCACGTTGCCAAAATAGACCTACACGCATGCAGGAGATCGTGTTTATTCTGTCCCTGGCGGACCCGGAGAGTCAGGGTTGTTGCCAGATAAAATACAGGCAGCTGGAGCTCTTATGTTGTTTGTTTTTGTCTTTTTGATTTTTTAAAAATTTTTAAATTTTGGGGCGCCTGGGTGGCTCAGTTGGTTAAGCGACTGCCTTCGGCTCAGGTCATGATCCTGGAGTCCTGGGATCGAGTCCCGCATCGGGCTCCCTGCTCGGCAGGGAGTCTGCTTCTCCCTCTGACCCTCCCCCCTCTCATGTGCTCTCTCTCATTCTCTCTCTCTCAAATAAATAAATAAAATCTTTAAAAATTTTTTTAGATTTTTATTATTTATTATTTTTTAATTTTACTTTATTTTTTTTTAAAGATTTTATTTATTTGTTTGACAGAGAGAGACACAGTGAGAGAGGGAACACAAGCAGGGGGAGGGGGAGAGAGAGAAGCAGGCTCCCCACTGAGCATGGAGCCCGATGCGGGGTTTGATCCCAGGACCCTGAGATTATGACCTGAGCCAAAGGCAGTCGCTTAACCAACTGAGCCACCCAGGTGCCCCATGCTTTTTTTTTTTTTTTTTTTTTAAGATTTATTTATTTATTTGAGAGAGAGAGGGAGAGAGAGCATGAGGGTGTGGGCAGGGGGAGGGGCAGAGGGAGAGGGAGAGAGAGAATCCTCAAGCAGACTCCATGCTGAGTGTGGAGCCCAACTCAGGGCTCGATCCCAGGACCCTGAGATCATGACCTGAGCCGAAATCACAGGTGGATGCTCAACCGACTGAGCCAGCCAGGCACCCCTGGACCTCTTACGCTTTTATTTGCTGATGGTGGTGACCCTGCTTAGGGACGACCCTTTGTGGAGCTCCCAAGCCCCAAGTTCAGGCAGCAACGCAAAGGGCAGGGAGGCTGGGCCTCCTTCTCCTGCCCACTCCTGGTTGAGAACCTACCTCTTCCCCTGCTGCTGAACCCCCAGAGAACCCACAGGAGATTTCAGAGACTTGAAAAGGAAAACCGCATCTTAATATAACCCAAGAAACCAACATTCTCATAACGAGATGCCCGCAGAAGCGCAGCATTGTTGTCAGATGCATCCTGGAGTGGCTCCCAGGGCTGGTGATGAATCACAAAGGAGGGGTCACCACCCTCTGAGAACTTTCTATATGGCTTATTCCTCTCCTTTAATCGTCACGGCCACCCAGGGAAATGGGTTCCATTGGCCCCATTCTGCTGCTGAGGAAGCTGAGCCTTCGTGAGGTGAGGCTCTGTGCCACACGGCCCCCCAGGGGTTGCGGTGTGGAGAAACCTTTAGAACACCTGCCTGGTTAAGGACATGTTGAGAGGGACGGCGTCTGGGCCGCTGCGTCCGCCACTGCAGCTGGGGGCCACCCATGCACCTGCATTGTTAGCTCTGCCTATCTCTGCTAGTGACCCAGACTCGCGTGGCTGGTGACAGGGACGGCCTCTGACCACCACCACACCCACGGGAGACACCATTCCCCAGCAGTTCCCTTCCCACCACTGCGTTCTTTTTTTTTTTTTTTTTTGGATTTCTTTATTTAAATTCAGTTTAGTTAACATATGCTGTATTACGAGCTACTGGGGTAGAATGTAGTGATTCATCAGTTGCATATGACACCCAGTGCTCATTACATCACATGCCCCCCTTGATGCCCGTTACCCAGTTACCCCATCCCCCCACCCACCTCCCCTCCAGCAACCTTCAGTGTTTCCTGGAGTTCAGCATCTCTTATGGTTTGTCTCCTTCTCTATTTTCATCTTATTTTTCCTTCCCTTCCCTTATATTCATCTGTTCTGTTTCTTAAATTCCACATAAGTGTGAGATTATATGGTATCTGTCTTTCTCTGACTGACTTATTTTGCTTCGCATAATGCCCTCTAGTCCCATCCAGGTCATTGCAAATGGCAAGATTTCATTCTTTTTGAGGACTGAGTAATATACCACCTCTTCTTTATCCATTCATCTGTCAATGGACATCTGGGCTCTTTCCATAGTTTGGCTATTGGCCCCATTGCATTTGTCATGCGGCTCCTCCAGTTTGGGACTCCAGCCTTCCTGGAAAACACTGAGGCACTGTTGTCCTTCCCCAGTGCCTTACTACCCTCGACCCCCAGTCTGGTGGTTACTTCTTCCAGCCAAAGCTCCCTCTGGAGGCTTGTCTGGGGTGGGGCAGGAGTCATGCTCGGCTGCTGGGTGGGGCACTCAGAGGCTGGAGAGACATGGTGCCAAACGCTGCCTTCTAATGATCAGGGTCATCACCAGTGCGAGGGAGTGACCCAACACCAGGGTCATCCAAGGCTCCTGCTAGGGAGACCCAGGCTTATAACTTCTATGCTCTAATACTGCCCTGGGCACCGCTGAGAAGGTTTCTTTTTCAGCCCACGAGTCTTGTCTTGGCTAAGAGAGCAGAAGAGGGGATCACCTATGTCTACCCTCAGTGTGAGCCATGAAGGACTTCTAGTAAGTGCCTGGCAATCGCCCACCCCCCTCAACCACGGAACAGGCTAGGAGAGCAGCAGGCTTGCACAAGACATCATATGCTTATCTGTTTGAGACCAGACACTGCGCCAGGTGTGGGAGGCCCTTGCAGAGCTCAGGTCCACTGGGAAACAGACAACCTGGTGAGTACAAAGCGATGCGGCCCGTGCTCTAGGGGGAGCCCAGGTGAACTTGGATTTGGAGTCCAGGAAGGCTTTCAGGAAATGATGCTCAGCACACACCTGAAGGATGGGTGAGGCTGGGGGACCCTGTGACAAGCACAGGGCTCTCGTGGGGACCGAAACTGATCCCGCCTGTCTGCAGCAAGGAGAGACATGCGCAGGGTGGGGGCGGGTGGCCATAATAAGGAAGCTAGAGATGGAGGCGGCTGTGTGCTGGGTCCCAAGACATGGGTTTCGAAAGAGCTTTAGGCTTTGCTCCAAGGGCAATGAGGAGCCATGAGAGGCTGTATGCAGCTGGAGGTGACAAGGGCTGCGCTTTGTTTCGGGAAGATCCCTCTGCCTGGGCAGGGGTGGGGTGGGGGCGAGAATGGATACAGGGTGCACTCTGGGAGGCTGGAAGGTTGGTTAGGGGGCCGTGCTGTTATCTGGGGGAGAGGGTGGTGGCTGAGCCCAGGCATGGGAGGGAGAGCAGTGGGTGGCTTTGAAGGGGATTCAGAATGCAGAATGAGCTTGACTTTGTGTAGACATGGGAGGTAGGGAGTGAGCATGCCTCCTGGCTCTCAGCCTGGTTCCCTAGATGGCAGGCCCTGGGGGAGGCTCCAGGGTCAGCCCTTGCGATGGAGGGCCTCCGTGTCCGCTAATCTATGGGTGTAACCTCCCTGCCTGCTTCCCACCATTTGCCCAGTTTCATTTCCCATGCCTGGGATTTTCCAGCAGCCCCTCCGGTCACCTGGAAGGAAGAAAGCTGGGAAGACGTTCTTCCACCCCAGCAGCTGGCCCACAAGACAGAAGCTGCCCCGGGCTGACGCTCTTCCTTTTCCTCCAGGAAAGCCTGTGTCGGGGCAGCTGGGAACCCTGGAGGAAGGGCAGGGTGTCTCAGCCATGGGGGCCTCTCTTCCCATGCCCTCATGGACTCAGGGGTCAAGGAATCCCAGGTCCAGGTGGGGGGCTGGGGCATGCATGTTTGGGGCACCTGGACACGTGCGCATGTGGCCCGGGTGCATCTCTTGCCTGCCGGAGCCCACGTGCCCGTGTCTGCGTGTGCCCATTACTGCTGGACTTGAAGGCCCCCGCCCCGCCCCCACCCCCAGGCAGCTGGCCCCTTCTTAATGCGGCCTCTGCGCAAACAGCACCTGCCTGGGGCTATCTGACCCTTGTTTTATTTTCTCTAGTGTCTGTATTTCCTGGCTGTTCTCTGAAATCATTTCTTGGTTTATGCACGTTGATCTGCCTCCTCCATTCGAATGCCGATCTGGGGGGAAAGGGGATTTTTTTGTCTATTTCCTTTGCCACTAGGCACACAGTAGACGCTCAATAAACATCTGTTGAAAGAAGGAGAAAGCCCCTGCCTCCAGGGAGACGATAGGGGGGTGAGAGACAAATAGTAGGTGGACAATAGCAGCAATAATGTCTAACATTTACTCAACATTTAAGGAATATTTATGGAACGCCTATTGTGGACCTGTGCCCTTTGGAACTGGGATTCCAGCAGAGAATGAAGCCTACGGACAACCCCGTTTGGGGCGGCCTTTTCTAGGGGCAAGGGACAGAGAATAAAAATAAAGACCCGAAGGTGGTAAGGGAGGGAGATGTGGGAATATCAGGGAGAAGAGCAGTTTGGACAAAGGGAACAGCCAGTGCAAAGGTCCTGGGGTAGTCCCTGGCCTGGTGTGATGGAGGAACAGAGGGGAGGCCCCTGTGACTGGAGCAGAGTGAGTGAGGGGGACAATGGGAGAAGATGAGGGCAGGGAAGGGACAGGAGCAGGTCCTGCAGGATCTTGTGTGCCTTGGGATGGCTTGGGCCTTTACTCTGAAGGAGGTGGGAGCCCCGGAGGGTGGTAGGCAGAGGAGGGGAGGACCTGACTCCCCTCTGGAGGCCGCTGTGGGGAGGACAGATGGTGGGGCTGAGGGTGGGAGCAGGGGGACCAGGGGCAGGGGACTGCACCGGTCCCAGGGGAGGGGGGAGATGATGGGCGCTGACCAGGTGGGGCAGCGGGAGGAGGGAAGGGGGTAGAATCCTGGCTACACTTTGCAGCCTGGGCACGTGGAGAGATTTGAGATTGGGTACAGGAGAAGACCGGACAGACAATGTGACAAGAGAAAGCTTGTGGGTGAGGACGCTCCGAGGGTTTTGGCCTGAGCACCCGGGAGGGTCGGAGAAGGTGGAGGCCCAGAAGAGGAGGAGCAGGGGCAGCGGGGGGGTGGGGAGGTGGAGGGGGGAAGGTCAGAAGCTAGAGTTCCAGGGAGGGGCCTGGAGGTGCCCCGTGGGAGGCATCAGCTCTCATGAGTCCTCCTGGCTTCTCACTACTTGGGGGGTAAATACCTTGTGGGGAAATGGGGAGAGAAGGGGGGAGGAGGGTGCAAACATGTGTGTGCTCCTGAGCTCGAGCCTGTGTCAGTGAAAGGCTCACTCTGAGGCCACCTTGTCTGACTCCCTAGTGGAGTTTGAGTCCCCTTGCCCGCACCCGCCCCACGCCCCCTGGAAATCTTTGAATCCTGCGGCCCCCCTAGGCTCTTCTCCCCACGTCAGGTCTGTGTCAGCAGGTGGCTGGGTTTGAGGTGTTGGGTCCCCTCTGGTCTGTGGGCGCCTGGAGGGCAAGATGGGGCTGGTCGTTATTAGCTGCCATCGGATCCCCAGAGTCAAGCACAGAGCCCCACACAAATACGAGGTGCTCCACAGACATTTGTGGACACGAATCCAAGTGTGTACAGAGCTCGGGACTGGGAATGGAGGTGAGAGCAATAGAGGATGCCAGGACCAGAAGACGTGTGGCCGCTCTGTGTGTGGGTCTGAACACATCTCTGTGCGAGTCACGTGTGTGTTTTCTTGTGCTGAGCACGCCTGTGTGTGCGCCCGCATGGGTGTGTCAGAGTGTATTTGTGAATGTGGGATCACACGGGTGTCCACGTGCACCCAAGCTTGTCCGTGTGTGTATTTGCATGAGTGTATTTGAAAGTACTATGTGCCTGCGAAGGTGCAAACATGGGCTTAAGCATGTCTGTGCATGTGCCCACGTGAATACACGTGTATCCCCCACATGCCTGTGAATGTACCCACATAGGTGTGTCCGAGAGTGTCCATGCAGGGTGCCCACATGCCTTCAGACCCGGCCCCTGATCCCAGGGATTTCCTGAGCCACCCATTCCCCCTCCCCCCAGCACTGCTTTATTTCAAACCCAGAGAAGAGCTTGGCCCACTGAGACTCCCTTTCTCCTCCTAGCCTTGACCCCAGCCCCTCTGGCCTCCCCCCCAAGCCAAATGAGCCTTCAAAGAACCAGGATGAAGTGGAGGAAATTCCTCCTGGCAGCTTCCGGGCCTCTGGGCCGTTCCCAGGGAGGACTCCAGAGCTTTCTGGAGTGGGAACAGTTTTCTTGGAGGGGGCCCCTGGCTCCCAGGGACGGGAGCTGGGGCCTCGCATGCTGGGACGTTGGGGGCTGGTTCTGCCGGCTGGATCCAGCTCCGCGACTCCACTGCCAAGTTCAGACACAGAACTGGATGATAAACGTGATCTATCGGACAGCTGGTGTGTATCCTACATGTACTATGCAACCCAACAAACTGGACCCCTCTCCCACTGCTCACCACCCTCCAGTCACATGCATCCGGAAGGTTATGGCACCAAATGCGCAGCACACTCTGGGGGGCAGTATCAGTCGGTCCCCGTTCCAGAGCTAGAGAGACCCAGAGGGGCGGGATGTAACCTAAGCCTGGGTGACTCTAAGCCTGTGCTTCTCAAATGAGGGGCAATTTCCCCCTCCAGGGGACATCTGTCAGCGTCTGAAGATATTTTTGGTTGATGCACCAGCCAGGGGGATGTGCTTCTGTATTTTAGTGGGGGGATGGAAGCCAGAGACGCTGCTAAACATCCTACAAAACACAGGATGCCCCCCTCCCCCCATGGCAGAGAATGATACAGCCCCAAATGTCGGTAAGTGGCGAGGCTGAGAAACTCTTGTAAAGCATTTTGAGCATCATGGGAGGCAGACAGGATCCCGAAGCGTGAGCCGAGTTTAGAGACATAAAAGGTGTCTCAGGTGCAAAAACTTGACAGATGCTTCAGAACGTAAGAACAAATGAATAGCCGGGAGCCCATGAAGAGATGCTCAGCATCATCGCTCTTCAGGAAAATGCAAATTAGGACCACCGCGAGATACCACCACGCACCCACCAGAGTGGCCAACGTGGGAAATTCCAACAACAGCAAATGGTAGCAAAATTGTGGAGCCATTGGAACCCTCCACTATTGCCAGTGGAATGTTAGAGGGTCCAACCCCGTTCCATCGGTCAAACCAAGGCAGAAAGCCACGTGGCCAGCCCGGATTCCAGGCCGGATCTGATCAAGCAGAGTATTGCTTTCCAGGCTCAAGACCAGGGGACGTGGGGCTCATGGGGCTTCTCACCGGAAGAGGGAGCCCAGTTCAAATGCCACGGTTCAGGATTTGCTGTCCTTGGTGGGCACCATCATCCATTACAAGGTCAAGGGCTCTGGCTTCTTAAGAACTCTGCTCGGAGCATGGCTATGGAATAAAAAAGGAGTCACTGATGTCTGCCAGAGGTTTCTTGGGAGACTGGCAAGATGGTGCTGAATCTCCAGCCCGGTTCCCAGCAGGCGGGTGTGGGTGGCAGCAGGCCCGAGGACCTGAGGAAGATGATGGGTCAGGGCCTTCCTGAGCTACGCCCTGCAGAGGTTCCCACGGCTGGCACTTGTGGATCCTTTGTAACAGTTGTTACATTTATCGAGCCTCAGCTGTGTGCCGGGCCCAAGGCTGAGATGCTATCCATGCAACCCAACAAACCAGACCCCTCTCCCACTGCTCACCACCCTCCAGTCACACAGGCTGCCTTTCTGTTCTTCCGACAGATCTCCCCGACCTCAGGGTCTTTGCACTTGCAACTACTTCTGCCTGACGTTCTCTTCGCTCCCAGATCTTCACAGCTGGGCCCTTCTCATTCTCCAGGCCTTGGGTCAAATGTTATCTGCTCTCTGGAGTGGAGACCCCCCACCCATCGCTCACCATCTGATCACTGGGCACTAGTTTCTTTATTACATTCTGGACGCTCTTTTTTTTTTTTTTTTTTTTAAGATTTTATTTATTTATTTGAGACAGAGAGAATGAGAGACAGAGAGCATGAGAGGGAGGAGGGTCAGAGGGAGAAGCAGACTCCCCGCCGAGCAGGGAGCCCGATGCGGGACTCGATGCCGGGACTCCAGGATCATGACCTGAGCTGAAGGCAGTCGCTTAACCAACTGGGCCACCCAGGCGCCCTCTGGACGCTCTTTGAGTTTATTCATTGTTTCTGCTTCCCCACGTCCTCACCGGCACGGGATGTTATGTTTTACCAAGCTGATAGGCAAAGAACGCAGCTCATTTTATTTTATAAACTTTCTTTTTTTTTTTTTTAAAGATTTTATTTATTTTATTTGAGAGAGAGAGAGAGAGAGAGCAGGCAAGCATGAGCAGGGGTGGGGCGGGGCAGAGAGAGAAGCAGACTCCCCGCTGAGCAGGGAGCCCGATATGGGACTCCATCCCAGGGCCCTGGGAGAAGTCGGATGCCTAACCAACTAAGCCACCCAAGCAACCCGGCAAAGACGTTTCAAACGTTCTTTTCTCTTTTAACTTAAAAAAGTTTTTTTTTAAAAAAAGCTATATTTACTTAGGTCATCTCTACGCCCAATGTGGGGCTTGAGCTCAGGACTCCGAGATCAAGACCTGAGCTGAGATCAAGAGTTGGACGCTTAACTGACTGAACCACTCAGGCACCCTTCTTTTAACTTCTTAGAAGTGTTTTTTAGGGCGCCTGGGTGGCTCAGTCGTTAAGCGTCTGCCTTTGGCTCAGGTCATGATCCCAGGGTCCTGGGATCGAGTCCCATGTTGGGCTCCCTGCTCGGTGGGAAGCCTGCTTCTCCCTCTCCCACTCTCCCTGCTTGTGTTCCTGCTCTCGCTGTCTCTCGCTCTGTCAAATAAATAAATAAAGTCTTTTAAAAAAAAGTGGTTTTTAGCTCCTAGAAGTTTAAATTTTTTTATCTAGTCAAATATTTCAGTCTTTTCCGTTATTATTTATACCTTGGTAAATATCCATCTTGTATTTTCTTCTAGTGGCCGGTTACTGCAGTGTTTTTAGGTTTCACATTTTTGTCCATCTGGAATTTATTTGGTTGTGAGGGTTGATGGGCAGGCATGTCAGACTTAATTTTGTTCTTTTCAGGTGATGGCTGAGTTGTCCCAAGTCTGTTTATTGAATGAGTAGCCGTTTGCATTCTGATTTGAAGTTCCTCATTTATAAATACCAAATAATTATCTGCATTTGGGTTTGTTTAAGGATTTTCTGTTCTTTTCTATAAATCTTTTTTTTTTTTTTTGTTATCTGTCCCATAGTGACATCTTCATAATATTCTTCCCATCCAGGAATATTTATTTGTTTAGCTTTTTTATATCCCTTAAAAATTTAATGATTTTGTTCATATGAACCCTTATACTATTGTTATGAAATATATTCATGGGTTGGACATATTTGGGGTGAATAATATAAAATGAGTCATTTCCCCATTATGTTTCCTGGTAATTACTGGTCTATTCATATTTATGTATTTATTTTGTATCCTGTTGCCTTCCTGAATTTTTATTAACTGTAATAGTTTTTTGGCTAGATTTTCTAGGGTAAATAAGGTTACCTCCTGTAGAGAAATATTATTTGATTTCCTTTTCTCTTAATGCTATTTTTTTCTTGTTATACTGATGGTTAGGACATCCGAATACTAACTAACAATGACAACAGACATTCTAATAATGGCAACATATTCTTTTCCTTTAATTGTAACAAGAAAGTTTGCGTTTCCCTGTTAAATGTGGTGGAGTCATTGAGATAAAACAATTTCTCATTAGGAAGGGTTTTTTTTTTTTTTTTTCATATTTGACAATGAATAGCAAACGTTATCATTTACTAGGTTCTTAATATTTGCTGGGTACTTTTCTTTCTTTCTTTTTTTTTTTTAAAGATTTTATTTATTGGGCGCCTGGGTGGCTCAGTTGGTTAAGCGACTGCCTTCGGCTCAGGTCATGATCCTGGAGTCCCGGCATCGAGTCCCGCATCGGGCTCCCTGCTTGGCAGGGAGCCTGCTTCTCCCTCTG
>NW_023270855.1:52627423-52853218 GCF_011800145.1 Mirounga leonina | reverse complement strand
GCCCTGCTGGGTACTTTTCTAAGCATTTTACAGGGATTATTTCTATCCCTCAGAACCAAATATAAATATAATTCCTAAAAACAGCCCTCAGAGGTAAGGTGCTATTGTTATTCTCAATTACATAGAAAGGAGCTTAGGGTCAGAGAATTCAAGGAAAAACAGTCAAAGGAGGAATCAGGATTTGAACGCAGGTAATAAAACTTCTGAGCCTGTGTGTCCGTGTGCTATGCCCACCATAAAAACCTCCTTCCCTTTACTAACTTGCTACATTTTTACCATCAGGGCTGGATCAAGAGTTTATCAAAAGAACTTCCTGACTTCTTTAAAGATGAGCATGCCTATGTTTTCTTTCACTGGCTGATAGTTCATTTCATTTAAAAGACTTCAGTGCTTGGTAGAGCGCTGGCAAATGGGGAAAAAGAATCATTTGCCAGTTTCTGTGGTGTAAATACTCCTGTTGTGGATAATTTCAAGCGACCACTGCGATATCGCCGAGTGAGGAGTTAGGAGGAGATGCACTCTGTTTGGGCCAACATTGATGTGTGCTTGCATTCCCAGGACTAACCTCTAAGGTCATGGCGAATTATTAATTTAACACACACACACATACAATAGATGGCATATATTTTGTGGTCACTGAACACACCTTAGCGGGGTGTGCAGGAGGACCTTGCAATCAAGCACATTAATATTTTAGCAGCAAAAATGCATCACACGTTCTGTGTCATAAATACTGTCAAGAGGCTCCCGGAACTTTGGGTCAAGTTGGCTACCAACTTAGTTTTGGTGCCAAACTTACCCAAAAGGTCAGAGCTTTTTTGCTCTGGATGTATGAGTATTTTTGCTCTCTCTCTCTCTATATATATATTTGGTGAGCTTGGTCTTCAAATTTTTTTTTCTAGGTTGTCATGTTTTGTATCAGGGTTGGGCTGTTTATAGAATGCCTAGGAAGTTTTCCATCTCTTTTGGAAATCTTTACCTATTTCTTGAACTTTTGAAGGTGGAAAAATGGCATAACTTTTTGGGATTGATCTTTTTGGAGACGTTATTTTTGATAATATCTTTAGTTTTTTCATCAGTATTTATTGATTCCTTCAGGTGTTCTACTCCTTCTTTCTTTTTTTTTTTTAAGGTTTTATTTTTAAATAATCTCTATACCCAAAGTGGGGCTCAAATTCACAACCCTGAGATCGAGAGCTGCATGCACTTCCCATTGAGCCAGCCAGGCGCCCCGGTGTTCTACTTCTTCTTGAGTTAATATTGGTAATGTATACATTTGTAGAAAGCTCAATTCCACTGAGATTTTCAAAATTTTCAGCATAGTGCTGTATGTCATATTCTTTTATTTTTAAAAAAGCCTCTGTTTATTTAGTTTTAGAGAATAGCATTTGTTTTCTTTCTGTTTCTTGGATAAACTGGCTAGAAGTGTGGCTATTCAGTTTCCAAATCCCTTTTGTGTGTGTGTGTGTGTGTGTGTTCTAATTGATGAAAGATCTTTGAAACTCATTACAAATTCCTTTCTTGACTTTTGTTACTCTCTTACTGACTTCTTGAGGTGAATGTTCCAGTTTATGTATTTCTACAGTAGCTCAGTAGAGAGAGGGGTTCCTTTTATGAAGTATAGGAGGGAGGAGAGTCAGGGGAAGTAAACTTGAAGCTGTGTTTTGACGGATGGAGAGAAGTTTTCTAGATGGAGAAGTTCTTTCCAGTTGAGACGCCAGCCACAGAGTGGTGAAAGACCCACTGCATGCTAGAAATGATTACTGGCAAGGTGCAGTTGAATGAGCAGATGAATGGCATTTGTAATAATATATTTATCTATTATGTTTATAAACTATAATCTAATATATTTATAATATATTAATACATTTGTGGGATTATTTGATGTAACTGTAAGCTCCATGAGGGCTTACAGAGACCACTGTTTTCTAGTGTCAATTCCAGGACCCAGCCCAAAGAAGGTTATTGAGGAAAGGATTCCCCAGATGCCTGGAACGTGCCAAGCCTTGTTCCAGGCACTGGGGGACACAGTAACAAACAGAGCCTTTCTGGTGGGTGGTCCTGGAAGATTTCATTTGGCTGCAATATAGGGAGCCAGGGAGAGTGTGGTGGGAGGTCAGCAGGGGCAGTCATGAGGGGCTTTGCCAGTCCGCTTGAGCCCTGGGCACCACGCGGACTGTATTGTATCGAAAATAAAGAAAAGCCCCAGGGCTGCAGTGCTGCGAATGGACTCTAGGGGGCAGGAGTGGAAGCTGGGAGGTCAGGGAGGAGGTGCAGGGCAGTACAGATGTGGCGTGAAGGGTCTGCAGAGTCGGGAGCCCCTACCAGGCAGCTGCGTGTGTAGTAGGACTGCTTTGGACTAAAAGGGACCACATTGCTTTTCTGTTCAGTGGCTCTGTTGAGGCATAAGGGACCAGGTCCGGTATTTTCGTTGTAAGCATCTTTGCTGCAAAGATTTTTGCCACTTACCTAACCGACCTTAAGGCAGTTTTGCTGTAAAAGTTAAAATCACAAAAAATAAAAGAGGGACCTTAAAAAAGGACATAATGAAACATGAAAAATGAAGAACAAAATTAAAAAGACTTTATTGCGAAATATGAAACATTTGAATACATTCCACATGTATAGTGTAGATTCATAGCAATGCTGTGCAAGTAACTGATTTTTATTTTGTGGGTGGTACCTAAGGACTTGTCTTCGAAGTCTTCTGTTCACAGTATTGTACATGTATTTGTTTGCTGATTCTTCTCCTCATTTGGTAACCCACTTACTCTTTTTTCACTAAAATTTCTTCCTTCATTAAGAAAGGTATCCGGGGGCACCTGGCTGGCTCAGTTGGTTAAGCAACTGCCTTCGGCTCAGGTCATGATCCTGGAGTCCCGGGATCAAGTCCCGCATTGGGCTCCCTGCTCGGCGGGGAGCCTGCTTCTCCCTCTGACCCTCCCCCCTCTCGAATGTGCTCTCTCTCTCTCATTCTCTCTGTCTCAAATAAATAAATAAAATCTTAAAAAAAAGAAAGGTATCCGGGGGCACCTGGCTGGCTCTGGTGGTAGAGCATTTGACCCTTGATCTTGGGATCTGGAGTTTAAGCCCCACATTGGGTGTATTGATTATTGAAAAAAAAGGGGGGCGCCTGGATGGCTCAGTCTGTTAAGCGTCCAATTCTTGATTTCAGCTCAGGTCGTGAGCTCAGGGTTGTGAGATCCAGTCCTGCATGGGGCAAGCTGCTAAAGATTCCTTCCCTCTTCTCCCCGCGCCCCCTCCAAAGTACCTATTTCCAAATAGTAGGCTGCGTATTTTTTTTAAAAGATTTTATTTATTTATTTGACAGAGAGCAAGAGAGCGAGTGAGAGAGAGCGCAAGCAGGGGGAGCAGAGAGAGAGGGAGAAGCAGACTCCCCCTGAGCAGGGAGCCTGATGGGGGACTCGATTCCAGGACCCCGAGATCACTACCTGAGCCGAGGGCAGACGCTTAACCAACCGAGCCACCCAGGTGCCCCTAGGCTGCGTATTTGTAACTCAGCTTTGTATTGCGTTGTGAAAGCTTTCTGCCCTGTTTGTTTTTGACATATTGTCACAGATCCATTGATAGATGTTCCAAAGTTCCATGGGACACATGGGCTCAAAAGTCTGAGACACTGTATAGACCATTGTGAGGGCTAAGATTTATACAATATGAAAATGGGAGAAACCAAACTGTTAGCGATTTTGATGAAGCCAAACTGCCAAACCAAACTGTCAACCAGTTATTATTATTTTTTTTAATCTTGTATGGTAAAATTGGCTTGTGGCCCATGAGTTACATGGCCAAAGTGTTTGCGGTGAAAATGTCTACGGCAAAGATGTTTATGGCAAGAGTACCTAGAACCCCAAACTGACACACGGTAAGTTGCACATATTTAAAGTAACAAATCGGATGAGTTCTGATCTATTTGTACACATGTAAAACCATCATCACAATTAAGATCATGAATGTTTGGTCAACCCCCTACATTTCTTACTGTCCCTTCATCATCGTTCCATTCTGTCTCACCCCCACCCCCAAATCACCAATAAAAACCCTGATGTATTTTCTGCCATGGAGACTGGTGTGCACTTTCTAGTACTTCATGTAAATGGAAATGAACCATATGTGGTTTTGTTTTTGTTTTGGTGTGAGCATGTGATCTCACTCAGCATAATGATTTCGAGATTTGTCCACATGCTTCTGCATGTCCATAGTTTGATCTCTGTTTCATTCCTGAATCACATCCAGCAGACAGATACTATAATTTCGTTATTCACTCTCCCGAGAATGGACATTAGGTTTGCTTTGGCTTCCTGGCAATTACAGATAGAGCTAGGAGAGTTCATGTACAAATCCGCATGTGGACGTATGCTTTCGCCTCTTCTGGGTAAAGACTCAGGAGTGGAAGCCACCAAACTGGTCCAAAGCGTGTGTATCATTTTACCCCCACCCCCATCCCATCAGCAGTATATGGCATTCCAGTTCCTTCACCTCCTTGACAGCACTTGGTAATGTCCTTGCTTTTATTTACTTATTTAATTTTTTAAAAAAGATTTCATTTATTTATTTGACAGAGAGAGAGACAGCGAGAGAGGGAACACAAGCAGGGGGAGCGGGAGAGGGAGAAGCAGGTTCTCCACTTGAGCAAGGAGCCCAATAGGGGACAGGATCCCAGGACCCTGGGATCATGACCTGAGCTGAAGGCAGGTGTTTAACCGACCGAGCCATCCAGGCGTCCCTGGGTTTCATTTTAAAAGCTGTGTATTGCTCATAGGAACGTAAAATACTGCAGACACTGTGGCAAACAGTATGGCGGCCCCATAAAAAATTAAAAATAGAATTGCCAGTGTGATCTAGCAATTCCACTTATGGGTACATACCCAAAGAAATTGAAGGCAGGGGCGTAAGAGATGTTTGCACACCCATGTTCACAGCAGCATTATTCACAATAGCCGAAAGGTGGAAGCAACCCAAATGTGTATGGATGGACAAATGGATAAACCAAAAGTGCTGCATCCGTACAACGGAATATTATCTAGCAAAAATGGAAGGATGTTCTGACACCTGCTACAACATGGATGAAACTTGAAGACCTTATTCCGGTGAAACAAGTCAGTCACTAAAGGACAGATACTGTAGGATTCCACTCATATGAGGTCCCCAGAGTCATCAAATTCATAGAGACAGGAAGTAGATGGTGGGAGTTGGGGGCTGGGGGAAGGAGATGGGGACTCAGTGTTTCGTGGGGACAGAGTTTCAGTTTTGCAAGATGAACAAGTTCTGGAGACGGAGGGTGGGGATGGTTGCACAATAATGTGAGTGTACGTCACACCACTGAGCTGTACATTTAACAATGGTTAAAATGGTCAATTTTGGGGGCACCTGGGTGGCTCAGATGGTTAAGCGTCTGCCTTTGGCTCAGGTCATGATCCCGAGGTCCCGGGATCGAGCCCTGCATTGGGCTCCTGGCTCAGCGGGAAACCTGCTTCTCCCTCTCCCTCTGCCTCTCCCACTGCTCATGCTCTCTCTCTGTATCTCTGTGTCTCAAATGAATAAATAAAATCTTTAAAAAAAATAGGGGTGCCTGGATGGCTCAGTTCTTAAGCATCTGCCTTTGGCTCAGGTCATGATCCCAGGGTCCTGGGATTGAGCCCCACATCGGGCTCCCCGCTCAGCAGGAAGCCTGCTTCTCCCTCTCCCACTTCCCCTGCTTGTGTTCCCTCTCTCACTGTCTCTCTCTCTGTCAAATAAGTAAATAAAATTAAAAATAAATAAATTAAAAAATGGTCAATTTTTGTTACATGTATTTTGCCACAATTAAATTTTTTTCACAATTAAAGTTTTCAATTGCTTAATTGAAAAAAAGGAGTACATATTGTAAAAAAAAAATAAACAAAACGAAAACCAACAACACCAAAATAGAGAATGTGGAAGTCCCTCAAGGTGATTCTAACCACGATAATTACCGTTTGTATATCCTCCCAGAATGCTATAAACCCACTTACACACCTGTATATGTATTTTCTTAGGTTCTCTGTCTATACTCAAATAAATAAATTATACCCATATATTTTGCCAACATGGAATTGTACTATGCATAATTTTCTGCACCTTTTTTTTTTTTTGCTGTAATCATAGATCATGTTCATCCTCCCATTTACATTTGGAAAAACAAGACTAGGCATGCTACTTTTAAGGGTGGTATAATATCCTGTAGCAGGACTTGGCAAACTTTCTTAAAGGGCCAGAGAGTAAATATTTAGGCTTCCTAGATCCAGATGGTCTCCGTGGCCATCACTCACCTCTGCTGTCATAGCGCAAAAGTAGTCATAGGTGATATAGAAACAAATGGATGTGGCTTTGTGCCAATAAAACTTTATTTACAAAAACCAACCCTTGTTCTACAACATGAATGTTCTTTAGTATGTATTTACTTAGTCCCCTGCAGATGGACAGTTGGGTTATTTCCCTCTCCCTCTTCAAGGAATGCTGCAACAAACGTGTGCAGAGATCCCAGGGGCGGCAGAGGCACAAGATGGAAGGGGCTCTCTCTGAATCATCATTCATCAACCCACAGTGCCCATTTTACAGATCTGGAAACTGAGGTCAAGAGATAGCTACATAAGGGAGCAAGACAGACTAAAACATTGAGGTTTATCATAACTGACTGTCCTAACTGGCTGAATTCCTCACTTGGAATCAATTTATTCCTTTTTTCTCCTGGGCTATTGAGCACCTTCGCATTTCTCAGCCAAGGAGAGAGAAGTGTCTTTCCATTTAGGGCAGGGCAGGTGGGGCGTGGGAACCTACTCAGAATAGAGTCGGTTTATCAGCTACTGCTTGTTTTGGATGTGCCTGATGGTGGACAGCAGATGTGACTTCAAAACTGCCCTTTGGGTTCTCCTGGGCTGGGAACGTGCACTGAGGTCTCAGACAGGCCCATTCCTTGGACCAGAGGTCAGGCCACATCAGGGGCTGAGTTCTAGGGGTTTTGTGGCTGGTCCATAGGCAGATGGTGATGGTGGGAGATAATTATTTTGTTACTAGGGCTGTTTATGATGTTCCATTTTTTCAATGCAATTTACAGAAGGTTCCATACTCTTTTCTGTTGATGGTCTCAAGAAATAATCCTTGGCTGGTGTTTCCTGAACATTTGCTATATGCCAGGCTCTGTACTAAGTGCAGAGACTGCCTTATCTCATTTAATCCAAATTAAATAATCCACAGACCTAGGAGTCAGATCTGAAGTTCTTACGATGGGCTATGAGACCCTGTGGTGTTGAGTATCACCTCTTACCCATCTGAACTTACCGCCTCTCACTCTGCTTCAGCTACACCAGCCTCCTGCTGTTCCTCCAACAAGCCAGCACCACATCCTGCCTCAGGACCTTTGTACTGGCTGTTCCTTCTTCCTCAAATGCCCTTCTTCACTCCTTTCCGATCTCTGCTCAGATATTGCCACATCAGAGAGGCCCTCTGGATCTTCCTATTTAAAGTTTCACTCTCTAAACCACTGGCTGGCAACATCTATATCCCTGTTTTATTTTTCTCCATGGCATACCTCCCAGCCTGATGGACTTTGTATAGGTCAGTTACTCATTTTGTTTATTGTGTGTTTCCCTCCCCTGCTGCATGGGAAAAGGAAGTTTTAACTGCGCTGTTCACCTCTGGGTCCCTAGTCTTGGCACATGGTAGGCGCTCAATAATATTTGCAGAATGAATGTACAAGGTAGGTGCCATTTTAAAGATGAGGTTATTGCATAATGGGGTCCAGAGAAGTGAAGGGACTTGTCTGAGATCATACTCTGATAAGTGGCACAGTGGACTTGGACATGAACTTGCTGGTGCCCACCCAGGTCTCTCTCCCAGCTCTGTGGGCTCGTTCCCCCTTCATGCTTTTCTACTGAGAACTCACACCTGTGGCCTTCAGTGCTGTCCTCGGCTCTGGAGTGGCTCTCCCAGAAGTGACCCAGAAGTTCCTGGAAGGCTCCCCGTCTCCTTACCGTCTTGACTGACTGGTGCAGAAGTACAAAGCTCCCTCCCTCCCGTGGAAGCAGAACAAACTCTGAGACGTATGCCAGAGCTCCCCACATGCCAGAGCTCCCCACAGGATGCGGGCTCCTCTTTACTAAATCCTTGCATCCAAATTCTTGGCTTGGGTCTGCTTCTGAGAGAACCCACCCCACGGAATCACCGAATCCCCAGAGCCCATCTAGTGCGGGTATGCAGTAGGTGCTTCATAAATGTTGGGCAAAGCCAGTTTCTCACTCCACACACCCTCCCAGGGTTTGATCCTCTGTCTCCTGTCTCACCCTGGGCTCTGAAATATAGCCGCCTCCTGGATATTCCTCCTGGGCATTCCCCCCTAACTCAGTGTATCTCCAAACTGAACTCAGCATCTTCATTCATTCAACATGCTGCAGATGGATGGGCAGAAACATGGAAAGAATCTGACTTCTGACTCGGCTGAATTTAGGAGCCCGGGAGCCACCCAACATCAAAACTCCTCCTTCCAAGACATAATATGTCCCCTTAAGGTTTTTCTTTTTGATGAACTATAATTGTGTAAATTTAAGGTGTACAGCATGTTGATTTGATACATTTATGTAATGCAATATGATTACCTCAGGTAGCATCATGTTACATAATTATAATTTCCTTTTTGTGGTGAGAACAATTAAGATCGAATCTCTTAGCGGCCTTGAAGTTTGTGACACGTATTGTTGACTATCATCACCATATCGTGGATTAGATCTCCAGAACTTATTTATCTGCTAGTTGCAAGTTTGTACCCTGAAAACATCATCTCCCCAACTCCCCCGCCCAGCCGCTCGTAATCGCCATTCTACTCTGTTTTTCTGATTTCAGCTTTTTTAGATTCCACATAAGTGAGATCATAGAGTACTTGTTTCTTAAGATTTAAGCCACTTCTAGTTGGGGTTTCTAACACTCGTAGCTGATAGAGTCAGAACTGATACATGCCTCTGCTCTCAGTTTTCAAGCTCAGTGGATACGCTAATGAAGGAGCTGTGACAATGTTACCTGGGACCGAGGTGAGCACCAGGCATTGCAGGAACGGAGGTGAGCACCAGGCATTGCAGGAACGGAGATACACAGCTTGCCTAACCGAGCTGTGAGCCGGGGGATGGTCGGTGGGGGGGTGGGGGTGGGAATCTCCCCAGAGGTTAGCATTAACAGGCAAAGAAGAGTTAGTTGGGGTGAAAGGGAGAACTTTGTAGGCAGGAGAAAGAGCACCTGCAAAGGCTCTGAGGCTGGAAAACGTTTGTTCTGTTCACCTCTGCAGAGAGTCAGGAATGGCCAGAGCAAAGGAGGCGTGTGCTGGGGGGAGAGGTGAAAATAAGATTCTGAGCTTGCTAGGAGCCTTGAAGGTCGTGTTAAGGTAACCTTAGATTTTCGCCTGAGGGGGGATGGAGAGCCACAGAGGTTTCCAGCTGGGGAGGGATGAGGTCAGAGCCCCTGTGGAGGAGGGCATAACCTCGATTTACTCATCTGCAGGATGGGGATAATAATATTATCTGCCACATAGGAATATTGGCAGGATTATATATGTTAATGCATGCAAGGGATTTTGGCTCAATGCATAGCACGTAGGAAGACTCCAGTAATTTTAGAATGAGTGTACAGCATGAGAAGAGAATAGGAAGGCGGACCAGGGCATGGTTAAAGATGCTAGAATCTAGCCTTTGCACTTGCTCACTTGCTGCCATGTGAACTTCACCGCTGTGCCTCAGTTTCCCTGTCTGTAAGATAGGAACAACAGGATCATCACAGCGTGCACTGTGAACAGCACCTCAGCATTATCAACTCTATGAGCGTGTTTGTTAGGGAGTCTCACCTCCTCGGCTGCCACCATACTCTTATTACTTAGTACTTTTTTCTTCACTTGAGTTACTTAAATTTATTTCTCTCTTCCTATTGTAGTAAAATATGCGTAACGTAACATTTACCATTTAAACCATTTTAGCTGTATAGTTCTGTGGCACTAACCTCGTTCACATGGTTGTGCAACCGTCTCCACCATCCATCTCCAGAACTTTCCATCTCCCCAAACTGAACCTCTGTCCCCGTGAAACACGGACTCCCCCCCCCCCCCCCCGCCCTTCGCTCCTGCCGTCTACTCTCTGTCTCTGTGGACAGGACTCCTCTGCAGTATCTGTCCTTCTGTGTCTGGCTTGCTTCATGGAGCACAGGGCCCTGTAGGTTCACCCTATTGTAGCAGGTATCAGAATGTCCTTCCTTTTTAAGGCTGATTAATATTCCATTGTATGGATGGGCCACATTTGGTTTATCCGTTCATCTATTGAAAGGCATTTGATGCCCCTCTGAATGTGGTGGGTGTGCGGAGATCTCCTTGAGGCCCTGGTTTCAATGCTTTTGAGTATCTGCCCAGAAGTGGGATCGCTGCGTTATACCTTACCGCCAGGTTTCACTTTCTGAGGAGCCGTCAAACCGTTTCCCACAGTGGCTACACCATTCTACCCGAGATTCCACTCTTGCCCCATTGTGCATTCTCCACCCATAGCCAGTGTGAGCTCAGAACAGAAATCATCCATCCCCCCATGCGCGAATACTTCTCACTCACCTACTGCGCTCTGGGATTAGTGGTGCTCAGTATGGGGACACCGACCTTCCTGTAGCTTATGGTTGAGAGGAGGGAGCCAGGCAACAAATGATAAAAATACACAACCGATAGCAAACTCAGATGGCAATAACTACAAGAGGTAGAGAGAGGGTGACAAAAATCACTGGGGGTGAGGGTGTGATGCAGATTTTCAAATAGGGTGGTCAGAGAAGTCCTTGCTGAGGTTAGCATTAGGGCAGAGATCAGAAGGGACGGAGGGAGCCTTGTGGGTATCTGTGGGAAGAGTGTTCTAGGCAGAGGGCACAGCCCTGTGCAAAGGTCCTGGGGCAGCCCTGGGTCTGGCGTGTTCCAGGAACAGGCAGGAGGTTGTGTGGCTGGAGCAGAGTGAGTGAGGGAGAGACAGGGAGGAGGGGAGGGCAGGCAGGGGACAAGGGCAGGTCCTGCAGGGTCTTGTGGGCTGAGAGAGGACTCAGAACTCCTGCCCCCCAAGGTGGGAGCCCTGGAAGGCTGTGAGCAGAGAAGGGCAGGACCTGACGTGGGTGCTCACCGGCGCCCTCTGGTGGTTTCTTCAGGGAGGACAACCTGTGGGGTTCAAGAAGGGGGTGCTGGGTACCCGGTGTGGGGTAGGGTAGTGTCAGTGCTAATCCGGGTGAGCGGTGATGGAGTGAACTAGGTTGGGTACTGAGGAGTTGCTGAGAAGCGTTCAGTTTCTGGATGGATGTTGCCGGAAGAACCAATAGCATCTTCTGAAGGATTGCGGGAGTGACAAGATGACTCCAGTGATAATTTCGGCCATTGCAATGGGAAAGGAGGAGCCTCCACTGGCCAAGATGGGAAAGATGATGCGGGATCAGGCTGAGTGTGGCAGAATCGCACTCTGGTCCTGTCTCAAGCGCTCCCCTGGCTGGCTTCCATTCACACTCAGGACTTGGTCCAATCCTCCCTCTCTGACTAAGCAGGCTGAGATCACTCCTCCATCCCCTCATCTATGTGGGGGTCCCCCTGCCTCCCTGCAGCCTCATTTCCCAGGCTCCCCTCTGAATCTGGCACCTAGAGCCCATGCGTTTCCTCTCAACCCCCACCTTGGAGGCCTGTGGACCTGTTCCTTACTATTTATGCCCCCCTCTGCCTGAATCTGAGCGGCTTATTGCTTCGGGATCCTTCTTGACCTCCTTTGTAATTAGAGATGGTGGCAGAACTACTCTTATCAAAGATGATGTGCTTTTAGGAGAGTTGATGTTTTCTTTCTCCAAACTAGGGGTGGTGGCATTCACGTAGAAGCAAGCAGCCTCCAAGAGGACACCACGTTTGACTTCTCAGTGTGAGGTCACACTGCAAGGTGGTCTGGAGTGGTATGCCGCAGGGCTCTTTGTCGACTCCCCAGCGCACGGTGTTTTTGCTCTTATCAGATCCTGCTGTTTTATTTTGTTCACAGCACTCCCTGCTATCTGCCATTATCTTCATTATTGCACCCAGCCACCCCCCCGCAGTGTGTTTATTGCTTGTTTTCTACCACTAGACTGTCACCTCTACAAACAAGGGCAGAGATCTTGTTTGTTTTACTTAAGGCCACAGCTGCAGTGTGGTAAGCGGAACAATGGCACCTGAAAATATGTTTACTTCCTAATCCCTAGAACCTAGGAATCTGTGAGGCTGCCTGGCAAGGGGCATCAAGGTTGTTAATCAGCTGACCCGGAGGTGGGGAGATGAGCCTGGATTATCTGTGGGATCCCAGTGTTAATCAGGAGCATCCTTAAATGTGAAGGAGGGAGGCAGCAGAGAGAAAACCAGAGACATGGTGGCGTGAGAAGGACTTGGCCTGGCATTGCCAGCTTTGAAGGTGGACGAGTGACCAATGCGCCAAGGCACGAAAGGAGGCCTCTAGAAGCCGGGAAAGGCAAAGAAACGAGTTTTCTTCTAGAACCTCCAGAAGGAAGAAGAACTTTCAGACACCTTGATTTTTTTTTTTTTTAAGATTTTATTTATATGACAGGATGAGAGAGAGAGAGAGAGCACAAGCAGGGAGAACAGCAGAGGGAGAGGGAGAAGTAGGCTCCCAGGGAGCCCGATGCGGGGCTCGGTCCCAGGACCCTGGGATCATGACCTGAGCTGAAGGCAGACGCTTAACAGACTGAGCCACCCAGGTGCGCCAGACACCTTGATTTTTGCTTTAGCCAGATGGTTTTGGATTTATGACCTCCAGAACTGTGAGATAATAAATGTGTTGTTTTAAGCTACCAAGGTTGTGGTAATTTGTTACAGTAGCAACAAGGGATGGATACACTTAGCTTGGCACCTAGTAAACGCGCAATTAATTTTTTTTTTTTTTTTAGAGAGAGAGAGCACGAGCAGGAGGGAGGGGCAGAGGGAGAGGGAGAGAGAGAATCTTAAGCCAGCTCCATGCACAGCGCTGAGCCCGACATGGGGCTCCATCCCACGACCTGAGCCGAAATTCAAAGGTCAGATGCTTAACCTACTGAGCCACCCAGGTGTTCCTCAATTAGCATTTGTTAAACGAATGCTCAGGAGGTGACTTCAGGACCCAGAACTGCAGATGGTACATTAAACCTTAAGTTAAAGGGGCTGTCGGGCAGCCAGGAGTGGGGTGGGGATCTTGGAGTCAATGGGGTTCACCTCTGGGTCAGCACTGGGCGTGAGGGGGTGTGGAGTTCAAGGTCAGAGCTGCCCTCCTTGGGAACAGTTCAGAAACAGAAAAGGGGTTTCTTGATAAGCGCCACCCCCAAACTACTGTTTTCACTGCATCCCAGTGATGCTGGATGGCTGAGGTGTCCGAAGCGTGTTCTTCTATTTCCTTTTTTAAAAAATTACCTTAGGGGCGCCTGGGTGGCTCAGTCATTAAGCGTCTGCCTTCGGCTCAGGTCATGATCCCAGGGTCCTGGGGTCGAGCCCCACATCGGGCTCTCTGCTCCGCAGGAGGCCTGCTTCTCCCTCTCCCACTCCCCCTGCTTGTGTTCCCTCTCTCACTGTCAATAAATAAATAAAATGTCAAATAAATAAATAAAATCTCTGTCAAATAAATAAAATCTTTAAAAAAATTACCTTAAAACTTAAAATAATTTTATTGTAAAAATTTTAAGTAGTTTGATGTTTACAGAACAATTGAGCAGAAAATACAGAGAATTCCTGTACCTCTTTGTCCCCCTCTCCCCTCGATTTCCCATATTATGAACATCTTGCATTAGGGTGGTACATTTGTCACAACGAATGAGCCAACACTGATGCATTATTATTAAAAAAAAGTCCATAGTTTACATTAGGTTCACTCTTGATGTTGTATCTTCTTTGTTTTTTTTTTTTAAAGATTTAATTTATTTATTTGACAGAGAGAGAGACAGCTAGAGAGGGAACACAAGCAGGGGGAGTGGGAGAGGGAGAAGCAGGCCTCCCGCGGAGCAGAGAGCCCGATGTGGGGCTCGACCCCAGGACCCTGGGATCATGACCTGAGCCGAAGGCAGACGCTTGATGACTGAGCCACCCAGGTGCCCCTCTTCTTTGTTTTGTTTTTTTTTTTTAAGATTTTATTTATTTATTTGAGAGAGAGCCCTCACACGAGGGGGGGTGGGGCAGAGGCTAGAGGGAGAAGCAGCCTGGGAGGGGGAGGGGCAGAGAGAGAAGCAGACTCCCCGCTGAGCAGGGAGCCCAATGCGGGGCTCGATCCCAGGACCTGAGCCAAAGGCAGACGCTTAACCGACTGAGCCACCCAGGCACCCCTCTTCTTTGGGTTTTGACAAAAGTGTAAAGACATGAATTTACCAATACAGTGTTACACAGACTAGTTTCACTGTCCCCCAAGCCCCTGTCCACCTGTTTATCCCGTCCTCCCTTGCCCTGAGCACCCCCCGCAACCACTGATCTTTTTACTCTCTCCGTAATTTCATTTTTTTCAGAAAGTCATATAGTTGTGATTATATAGTACGTAGCTTTTGCAGAGTGGTTTTTTTTTTCTTTCACTTAGAAATATGCATTTAAGGTCCCTCCTCTTAGGGTTTTTGCTTGTTTGTTTTGTTTTGTTTTGTGTTTTGCTTTAAAAAATCACGGTAAAAAAATAAAAAATAAAAAATCATGGTAAAATGTAAAACGTCGTTTTAACCAATTTTAAACGTACAGTTCAATGGCACTAGATACATCACAATATTTGTGCAACCATCACCACCATCCATTTCCAGAACTTTTCCCCCCCAGCTTCACTGATATATAACTGACAAGTAAAATTGTATACATTTGAAGTATACAGTGTGATGATTTGACATATGTATACTTTGTGAAATGATTGCCACAACCCGGTTTATTAACGCAGTCATCACCTCACATAGTAACGTTTTTTTGTTTTGTTCTGTTTTTTGGTGGTGAGAAAGCTTACATGTTACTCTCTTAGCAAATGCCCAGAACTTTTTTTTTTTTGATCATCCCAAACTAAAACTCTTAAACAACTACCCATTATCCCCCTTCTGCCTTCAGCCCCTGGTAACTTCTAATATACTTCTTGTCCGTGAATTTGACTACTGTAGATACTTTGTACAAGTGGAATCATACGCTATTTGTCCTTTTGTGCCTGGCTTATTTCATTCGGCATAATATCTTCAAGGTTCATCGCTGTTGTAGCACGTACCAGAATGCCATTCCTTTTTTTTTTTTAAAGATTTTATTTATTTTGGGGCACCTGGGCGGCTCCGTCGTTAAGCATCTGCCTTCAGCTCAGGTCATGATCCCAGGGTCCTGGGATCGAGCCCCGCATCGGGCTCCTGCTCCATGAGAAGCCTGCTTCTCCCTCTCCCACTCCTCCTGCTTGTGTTCCCCCTCTCGCTGTGTTTCTGTCAGGTAAATAAATAAAATCTTTAAAAAAAAAAGATTTTATTTATTTATTCATGAGAGACGAGGGGGGTGGGGGTGGGGGGCACAGAGGCAGAGGGAGAAGCAGGCTCCCTGCTGAGCAGGGAGCCCGACGCAGGTAGGAGCCCAGGACCATGACCAGAGCCGAAGGCAGATGCTTACCTGACTGAGCCACCCAGGCGCCCGCCGTTCCTTTTTTAAGGCCGAATAATACTACACGTATGGATGGGCCACTGTGTCTTTTTTTTTTTTTTTAAAGATTTTTTATTTATTTATCTGAGAGAGAGAATGGGAGACAGAGAGCATGAGAGGGGGAGGATCAGAGGGAGAAGCAGACTCCCCGCTGAGCAGGGAGTCTGATGCGGGACTGGATCCAGGGACTCCAGGACCATGACCTGAGCCGAAGGCAGTTGCTTAACCAACTGAGCCATCCAGGCACCCCTGGGCCACTGTGTCTTATCCATTCATCCATCAACGGACACTGGGTTACTTCCACCTTTTGGCTACTGTGAATAATGCTGTTGTGAACATTGGTTAAAACCATCTGTTTGAGTTCCTGCTTTCAATTCTTTTTGGGTGGACATCTTAGAATTGGATTACTAGATCATACAGTAATATTCTTATCTTTTTGTATCCTGTATTTAAACTGGTAAATTTACTACTAGGTGGACAATGGCATCGACCTGTTATTTTCACTCATGTTTCTTTGGTTAGGAGTAAAACTGAACATTTTTTTTTATTATGTTCAATTAGCCAACATATAGTACAACATTTGGTTCCTTGGCAGTTTTGTTTTCTCTTGGAAACAGTCCCTTAATACCATTTGCTTTTTATCTGGAAGGTGGAACCCTTATCAACTTGAGAACACCCTTTATATGTATAGGGTCCATATATAGATATGGACCTCTTTTTGTATCTTGCTTGTGGAATATATCTCCCCATTCTGTTGCTTATATTTTCATTTTGGTCATTTCTTTTTGGATATGTAGACATTTTTATTTTCATGAAGTGAAATCTTGATGTTGTTGTTATGTTTTTTTGTGATATGCTTAGCAAGTGCTTTCTCTTGGAAGACTGATGCACACCCAATTCTATATTCATCTAGTTTGTTCTAAAGGATAGAACAGTCTGAAGTTTAGCAAACTTTTAGTGTGGGAAATTAGATTTAAGCTCTTTTTTAGGGGCGCCTGGGTGGCTCAGTCGTTAAGCGTCTACCTTCAGCTCAGGTCATGATCCCAGGGTCCTGGGATCGAGCCCCACATCGGGCTCCCTGCTCGGCGGGAAGCCTGCTTCTCCCTCTCCCACTCCCCCTGCTTGTGTTCCCTCTCTTGCAGTCTCTCTCTCTGTGTCAAATAAATAAGTAAAATCTTTAAAAAAAAAATTAAAAAAAATAAACTCTTTTTTAGATCTAGCTTTTATTTATTATTTTTTAAAAAGATTTCTTTATCTGAGAGAGAGTGCACATGAAAGGGGGGAGGGGCAGAAGGAGAAGGAGAGAGAGAATCCTCAAGCCCACTCACTGCTGAGCACAGAGCCCAATGCGGGTGTTGATCCCAGGACCCTGAGCTCATGACCTGAGCCAAAAATCAAGAATCAGATACTCAACCGACTGAGCCACCCAGGTGCCCCTAGATCTAGCCTTTAAATACACTCATTAAAGACTTTCTAGATTTCTTTCTCAAATTACCAATGATCTCAGCCCCATTTATTGAATGATGGTATTGGAGAAAATTTTTCTCTTTCCAACTCCGACTGATTGGGAGGCACCTTTAAGATAAATTATTTTAAAATGGGGTGTATTTCCAGGTTAGTCCTTCTGATATATTGATTCAACTGCCTGCGCATACTTGTGCCTATTTGAATTTATTTTGGCTTTTTAATATTTTAATATCCAAAAGTGTTATTGCCATCCTGATTACCCTTCTTTTCCAGATTTTCTTCTCGGTGCTGATTTAATTATTTTTTCAGTCAGTGGTTCCCAGCCAGGAGTTTGTGGTCCAGGGCATACTTGGCAACGTCTGGAGATAATTTTGGTTGTCATACCTGGGGCTGTGCGGCTCGCATAGAAACCAGGGATGCCACTAAACATCCTACAGTGTGTAGGACAGCCCCCACGACAAAGAATTATCTGGCTCTACATGTCCATCGTCCCAAGGTTGAGAAACCCTCCCCTAGATGAACTTCAGAATAATTTTCATATATTCTTTTAGATATAAATTTTTATGTCGAATTGGATTTATATATATTTTGGAGGACAGTGGGAATGTCCCAGTACAGTGTTCTGATTTTAAGTTCTACTTTATGTCCCCCATAAAGTACTATAGTTTTCTTTTAATGGGTCAGAGACTGTTAAAATTTTTCCTCTGTCTTTATTGTATCTCATGTGGTAGATATGGTGATGTTATTCTGAAAAAATGTCTCTGTCTTATGCTGATTTTTGAAAAGGGAATTAACATACACGGTTTAAACAATCCAAGCAGATAGAAAAAGGTTAACCAGTTTCCTGTGTATTCTTTGAGAGAAATTTCATGCATCTAGAAATGTCTGGGGGTAGGTATATGTTAACTCGTGCTGCTGAATTTCACGCTCTCTTTTAAAACACAAATGGTTGTCTTTCCCTTACGTTATTCTTTTTTTTTAAATTTGTAATTAATTTATTTTTATTATTATGTTAATCACCATATATTACATCATTAGTTTTTGATGTAGTGTTCCATGTTTGCGTATAACACCCAGTGCTCCATGCAGAATGTGCCCTCTTTATTTTATTTTATTATTTTTTAAAGATTTTATTCATTTATCTGACAGAGAGAGACACAGCGAGAGAGGGAACACAAGCAGGGGGAGTGGGAGAGGGAGAAGCAGGCTTCCCGCCGAGCAGGGAGCCCGATGCGGGGCTCGATCCCAGGACCCTGGGATCATGACCTGAGCCGAAGGCAGACGCTTAAAGACTGAGCCACCCAGGCGCCCAGAACGTGCCCTCTTTAATACCCATCACCAGGCTAACCCATCCGCCCACCCTCCCTTACGTTATTCTTCATTTAACTTTTTGTATAAAAATAGTATATATCTTGCAGATTTCCTCATCTTAGTACATGTAGATTAACTCATCCTTTTGTTAAAAAGGTCATGGTGTCCCGCTGGCTATTTTCCCGTTATTTATTTATGTTAGAAAGTTTCCTTTGAGGGGTGCCTGGGTGGCTCAGTCGTGCCGCATTGGGCTCCCTGCTCGGCGGGAAGCCTGCTTCTCCCTCTCCCACTCCCCCTGCTCATGTTCCCTTTCTCTCTCTCTCTCTCTGTGTCAAATAAATAAAAACGTTAAAAAAAAAAAAAAGAAAGAAAGTTTTCTTTGAATTATAACTTTTCATGTACCATGTTTCTACCCAGGGTCAGGTAACTCACTCTCAGCCAGTAGGAAACAGTCCTGTACATTGCAGCATGGAAAGAAATGCTTTTGAGAAATACATATTCCACGTGCGGTCCATCACGCCTTTTCTCTTTCTTGAAAACCGCACTGGAAAGAGGCAAGTAGGCAGCAGAAGCAAACACCTCGGTGCCCATACTTGCAAACGAGTTGGCAGCGCTCCCTTAATATTTTTTCTTGGTCTTACTCAAGTACAAATAGTTTCCCATAGAAGCTTTCCCATCTTCCAAGCATTTTATGTGTTCAGCCCAGTGGCTATCAGAATTCTCTGGAACGAAACGAAGCCAAAATCTTGACAACAGCTGTGCTGTCAGGAGCCTCAGAAGCCGGGAGGAGCCCCTTACTCAGAAATCCAACCGGGGGGCTGTACCTCAGCAGACTTCAGGAAGTGTGGGTTCAAGGGTAGGTTCAAGATGGGGGCGTGGGGGTGGGTCTGACGATTCAAAATGCAACGGATGATGGAATATCATTCAGCCATAAAAAGGAATGAAGGGCTAATCCATGCTTCAATATGGAGGCAACTTGAAAGCATTATCCTAAGGAGTGAAAGGAGCCAGTCACAAAAGGTCACGTGTTACATGATCCCATTTATATGGAAGGTCTAGAATAGGCAAATCCAGAGAGACAGAAAGTAGATTAGTGGTTGCCAGGGGCTGAGGGGAGGGGAAACGAGAAGTGGTTGCTTAATGGGTACGGGGTTTCCATTTGGGGCACTGAAAAAAAAAAATTTGGAGCTAGTGTGATGGTTGCACAATATTATGAATCTACTAAATATCCCTGAATTATACATATTAAAATGGTTAAAATGGTAAATTCTATGTTATATGCACTTTACCACCATAAAAAAAAAAAAAGGAATCAAAACAGTAACTGAGTGTATTTGAATACGGGTCAGAAATGGAGGTAAGAATCACAGAGCTCCATGCAAGTGGAGAATGTGCCCCCGAGGGGAGCAAGACTGATTGATAGACATCAAGCTGTGTGAGCATGTCTGTTCTCTCTTTTTTTTTCCTTTTTAGATTTTTATGTTATTTAATTTTATTTTTTAAAGATTTTATTCATTTATCTGACAGAGAGAGACACAGCGAGAGAGGGAACACAAGCAGGGGGAGTGGGAGAGGGAGAAGCAGGCTTCCTGGGGAGCAGGGAGCCCGATGCAGGGCTGGATCGCAGGACGCTGGGATCATGACCTGAGCTGAAGGCAGACACTTAACGACTGAGCCACCCAGGCGCCCCTTCCTTTTTAGATTTTTAAAAATCGAGACACAATTGACATATAATGTGTAAATTTAAGTTGTGCAGTGTGTTGGTTTGATGCATTTATATATTGCAATATTAACACAATAGCATTAGCTAACGTCTTTATCATGTCACATATTTATTTTTGTTAAGAACAGTTAAGATTTAGTCTCCTAGGAGCTTTGCAGTTTATAATACAGCATTGTTGACTATAACCACTCTGTTGTGCATTAGAACTCCAGAGCCTTTTATCTACTAGTTTTAATTTGTATCCTTAAACGGCGTGCCCTAATTCCCCTGTCCCCAACCCCTGGTAACTACGGTTGTACTCTCTATTTTCATAAGTTCAAGGTGATTGTTTTCTTTTCTTTTCTTCTTTTTTTAAGATTTATTTATTTATTTGAGAGAGGATATATAAATATATATATATATATATTCACAAGGATATTGACTGTAACAAAACCTAGAATCAACCTAAATAACTCTTTCCCGCAAGAAACAGAGAGACCTATACATTCTCCTCAAAATACTAATCAATTCAAATATTTAAAATTTTTCTTGTTCTTTCTTTTTCTTTTAAAGATTTTATTTATTTGAGAGAGAGAGAATGAGAGACAGAGAGCATGAAGGGAGGAAGGTCAGAGGGAGAAGTAGACTCCCTGCCGAGCAGGGAGCCCGATGCGGGACTTGATCCCGGGACTCCAGGATCATGACCTGAGCCGAAGGCAGTCGCTTAACCAACTGAGCCACCCATGCGCCCGTTCTCTTTCTTTTTCATCTCTTAAACCATTCACATAGGGTTTGCATCAACAAGTTATGGTAACTACCAATCTTTTCATGGGTTTTCATGGTTTTTTTTTTTAGTTTTGAGGTTATAAAGGCAGGGTGTGACATTGGTAGAAGAAAACAATCATCTTGGGGGCACCTGGGTGGCGCAGTCAGTTGAGCGTCTGACTCTTGGTTTCGGCTTGGGTTGTGATCTTAGGGTGGTGGGATGGAGTCCCCCCCACCCCACCCCCAGGCTGCCCACTCGGCGCAGAGTCTGCTTAAAAGACTCTCTCTCCCTCTCCCTCTGCACCTCACCCCTGCGCTCTCTCTCTCTCTCTCTCTCTCAAATCATGGGAGTATACCTGGGCAGCATATAAATTCCTAGAAATGAGATGAGAGGTGGAAAGGGTCAGTGCAATTTACTTGTTGAAAGTCATTGCCAAATCACCTCCCATTGATTGACCTGATTTATACCAGTGATTACGAGAGTGTCTGCTTTCTCACAGATGTTCATATTGTGTTGCCCGTTTTTCTGATTGTTGGCAAATTCAGTGAAAATGATGTGGGCATATCTCTAACCATGAAAAAAGCTGAACATCCTCTTATATGTATAAATCCCTTTGTATTCTTTTTCTTTTTTTCTTTTCAGCAGTCTGTTTCTGTGAGCTGCCTATTCATGTCCTTTGCCATTTAAATTTTGGCAAACAAGAGTTTGGGGTTTTATCTCACTGAAAAAAAAGTACTATGTTTTGTATATTTTGTAGTATAGTAGAATGCATGACCTTTATCTGTCATTTAATCTTTTCTCACTTAAAATTTTTTTTCTCACTTTTAAAAATCTGATTTTTGACTTTATGTATGAATTTTTTTTGCAATTCATATAATCTGTTTTTACATTGCCAAATTTGTTATTTTTGGATTTTAGATTTGGGACTTGTGCCTTGCTTAACGAAATATTCCCTACTTTGAAATTATGAAACAGTATTTCCACATTGTAGCGTCTTACGGTTTCATTTTTGAATGGCTGCGAGTTCATCAAATACATTTGTAGTTTTGTGATAGGGGCTCAGGAGCCTTCCCTCCTTGGATCTATTAAAACAATGATCTTGATGGCTAGACTTCCTAGCATTGAACCATCTTTGCACTCCTGGTTCCACTTATCCTGCTATTGGTTTTGGTGCTGTGTGTGTGTTTTAATTTGCCTGGTTCTTTTAGTAAATTCTCCATGCGGGGTTTTTGCACTGTTATTCACAAGTGAACTCAGTCTGTACTTTTTTTTTTTTTGCCTCCTTACTCCTAAGTGTAATGTATTAAAGCAGGTTTCCATGACAGCGTAGGAGTCTGGATTTACATTTGGTTTCCTGCTTCAGTGAAATGGAAAACAGCTAGATTGAGGATGATTGCACCAGAGGGACCTGCTAAGAGAAGGCCCCCAGCAGGTTGATGGTGAGGTCTCCCCAAGACCTCTGTGATGGGCAACAAAAGTGTTTATTGCCTATATTCATGAACTATGAACCAAGCTTGCTTTCTCTTTAGATCATGCGTTCTGAATACAATGTGTTTAAATGTCAAACCAAAGCCAGTCTAACAAAAACAAAGTGAAATAAAAAGCCCCAAATAGGTTTTTTTTTTTTTTTAAGTAGGTTCCACACCCAACGTGGGGCTTGAACTCTCAACCCTGAGATCAAGAGTCACAGGCTCTACCGACTAAGCCAGCCAGGCGCCCCACCCCAAATAGTTTTTCAAAATTTAAAACTTTTGATTTTGATATGACGCTAGACTCCATGCAAAGCTGTTTGACTAGTACAGCAAATCTCTATGTCCACACTCTTCACCAGATTTACAAATTTTGTCACACTTTATCACTTCTGCTTTGTTCTCTCTTTTCTGTTTTTTTTCTGAAGTGATTTGAAAGTCGGTTGCAGTCTACCCCTTTATCCCTACATACTTCATTCAGTATGTATTTCCTTTTTCTTTTTCTTTTTAAGATTTTTAATTTATGGGTGCCTGGGTGACTCAGTTGGTTAAGCGACTGCCTTCGGCTCAGGTCATGATCCTGGAGTCCCTGGACCGAGTCCCGCATCGGGCTCCCTGCTCGGCGGGGAGTCTGCTTCTCCCTCTCCCACTCCCCCTGCTTGTGTTCCCTCTCTCGCTGTGTCTTTCTCTGTCGAATAAATAAATAAAATCTTTAAAAAAAAATAAAAAAAAGATTTTTAATTTATTTATTAGAGAGAAAGAGCTCGAGCACAAGAAGGGGGAGCAGGAGAGGGAGAAGCAGCCTCCCTGCTAAGCAGGGAGCCCGATATGGGGCTCGATCCCAGGACCCTGGGATCATGACCCGAGCCAAAGGCAGACGCTTAACCGACTGAGCCACCCAGGTACCCCTCAGTATGTATTTCGTAAAACCAAAGACATTCTCTCACATCGCCTCCATACAACGATCAAATTAATATTGATCCAGTACTATTATATAATTGATGGACCTTTTTTAGTCTTCCCCAATTGTCCCGGTAATGTCTTACATGACAACAGAAAATCCAGAAGCAACTTTGATCACTTAATTAAGGTGATTAAGTCTGCCAGCTTTCTCCTCTATGAAGCTACTGTTTTTCCTTTCCTTTATCATTGACAAGTATCTTGCAGAGAGATACTTGGAGACCATAGAAATACTCCTTTACTTCTCAAAACTCCAACCATTAGTTTTGGCATTCCCAGATAGTTATTGCCCTAATCAATTATTTGGAGATTGCCAAAGTGTGGTTTTTCTGCTTCTGTCCCAATGATTTTTATTTATTTATTTATTTATTTGTTTGTTTATTTATTTTTAAACATTTTATTTATTGGACAGTGAGAGACAGCGGAGAGGGAACAAAAGCAGGGGGAGTGGGAGAGTGAGAAGCAGGCTTCCCGCCGAGCAGGGAGCCCGATGCGGGGCTCTATCCCAGGACCCCAGGACCCCAGGATCACGACCCGAGCTGAAGGCAGATGCTTAACGACTGAGCCACCCAGGCGCCCCTGTCCCAATGATTTTTAAAAGGCAGAGGTTGACTTCCAATTTTTAGAAACTTGTTTTTTTGGGGTGGTGGTGCTGGGGGGTTTTTGCGAAAGAAACAGGGAGCAGTTTCAGGAAGTGGTGGGTCTTTATTTCCAAGTCACAACCAAAATGATTCTTTCAACTTATATCCAACACACAAGTCCTGTGTCCTGAAGGATTTCCAGAGGACAGCGTGTTTCCTTCCATGTGTTTTTCAGCACACACTTCCTACTTGGAACTGTGGTGGCTTTTGGGGCTCCCGTGGATCCGAGGGAAACCCACAGCTCTGGACAGGTTTGCATAAGGAAGAAGGGGGACATTTATCGAACCTACAATTCTTGATATTCTGGGACTGCAGCCACCTTCTCTTTGTTCTCCCTGGGTCCATGCTTGCCCCATGGCACACGGTGAGAGATTATTGGAAAGAAAATCAGATTATGTCAGCCCTTTTGTGTAAACCCTCTAGTGACTCCCCACTGCTTTTAGGATAAAGACGGTTTGGGAGGGGGCTTAACATGGTATATCCAAGGCTCTTCTCCTTCTAGCCCTGACTTTGAGTCCACCTTCCCTTCTCCTCTCTCTGTGCCTAGGTCCATTGGGAGAACACCTGCCGGACTTCCTCTGGGCCCCTGCTCATGCTTGTCTCCCTACCTAGAACACTTCCATGCTTTCCTTTGCTGACTCCTCCTCACCTTCAGATTTCAGCCCAAACTGTCTTCCTTCCCTATCCCCCCTACCCCCACCCCTCTTTGTGCCCCCAGGATTATTTAATGAATGGCCCTCTGCCCTGCCAGACTGTGAGGTTTACAAGGAAACAAAGTGTGTTTATTCTGCTCATTGTAAATCCTCATTACTTATTGCATGTTGACTCTTCCATTCAACAAATATTTATTAAGCAACAGATAGATCAGGCACTGGGTGTAAAATAGTGAAGAAGATGGACACACTTTCTGCTTCATGGAGAAGGGAGAAGACACACAGGAAACCCAAAAAATTTCAGGAGATACTGGAGTGATGTAAATAACAGGTAAGGGAACAAAGGGATTGGGGGGGTGGATTTGCAAAGTGGAGCACAGAGGTGGAGCCAGCCACTGGAGGGACAGGCCCAGGAAACAGCGGAGGCGGGAGTAGGTTTGGTGGGTTAGAGAAACCGTGGGCTCAGCTCCTGGCAAACTAATATTTGTTTAATGGACCAGACGAAGAATGAGCACCCTCTGCCTAGAATTGTGCTGGGTGCTTTCTCATGCTTTATTGCTCTTGCACCTCGTCAGATCTGACCTGCAGGTATTGTTACATCCATTACAGAGCTGAGGCCAACCCAGAGAGCCAGAGAGAGAGAGAGAGTAAAGTCCCACGTCCAAGGCCACACAGGAAGTGAGGGGAGGGGGAGCCAGATTCCACTCGGTCCTGGCTTTCTAGACTTAAGGCTCCTTCCCCCCCCACCCCCCACCACCGCCCAAGGTGGGTCGGCCGCTACCGCGCCCTATTCGTGAATGCCATTTGCTAGACACTCAGACACACACGGACTCTGGGTCTGTGTATTGGAAGTCGGGTGTGTCTACCTGTGCGGCAACCGGGCTCTCTGGGGCCTGGTTTGCTCTTCTGCGAGGTTCTGCACATTCTCCCGGGAGTCTTTTCTCCGACTTGAACCACAGGCCGCGCCTAAGGCACCCTCGCTCCCGTAGCCCTGCCACGGGGCACACGGAGTGCACTGGGCGCGCGTGCACGTGGCTGTCCCCAGGGCCCCGGCGCTGGGCGGGGGCGCCCGCGCGTCTACTACGAGACGCGCTGGCAGGACTGGGACGAGGGTGACGCGAGCGCAACATTTAAGGGAGCACCAAAACACCCAGTGACCAAGAGAAACAGGATTTTACTGAAATATTTTTAAGAAAGTCAAAATGAGCCTGCCAGAGTCCAAGGGAACGAAATAGCAAAAACGTTAAGGAAGGGATCCGTCTCGATGGCTCGGGCATGCGGGGCGCCCCCAGCCTCTGAGACGCGAGTCGTGGGGTGTCGGGGGCGCCCCCTCGGCCAGGGCGCGCCGGGGGCCTCCCGCTCGGGGCCCGGGGTGGGGAGGCTGACGGGCGGGGCGGGGCGGCGCCTCCCTCTCGCGCTCCTCCCTCCACCCCTCCCGGGGCCTCTCCTGGGCGCCGAGTCCCTTCCGAGTCCCGATCCGCGCCGCCTTTTGCCGCGACCCGCACGGGGCCCAGCTGACGGGCCGCGTTGTTTACGGGCCGAGCAGCCCTCGCTCCCGCCGCCCGCCCGCCACTCGCCTGCCCAGGTGCCCGCCCGCCAGTCCGCGCGCCTGTCTGTCCGCGCGTCCGTCTGTCTCAGCGTCCGCAGATCGTGGCCCAGGGCGCTCGGGGCCGAGAGCCGGGCGGCCGGGGCGCAGCGAGGGGCTGCGGGCCGGGAGACCGCGGGCCGGGGTCGGGGCCGCCTCCGCCGCGGCGCCGCCGGATTGATTTGTGGCGCCCGAGGCCCCGCGCCCCTTCCTGGGGCTGTCTGGAGGGCCCTCCCGGGCGGGGGCTGCGGCCCGCGGGCCGCCGGCGTGGAGAGAAGCGCGCGCGTCCCCCAGCGCCGCTCGGGCGGCCGCCTCCGAGCATGACCCCCGCGGGCCGGCGCCGCGCGCTCTGATCCGCCGGGACCCCGCGCTCCAGCAGCCATGGGCACCGCGGCTGGGCGGGGGGCGGCGACCGCGCCGCTGCTGGTGGCGGTGGCCGCGCTGCTGCTGGGTGCCACGGGCCACCTGTACCCCGGAGAGGGTGAGTCTGGGGGTCCGGGAGTGGGCGGGGAGCCGCGCGGTGGGGAGGGGGACCCCCTGCCCAAATGGAGCCCACCGCCGTGGACCCACAGCCCTCCTCGGTGCGTGTAGGGGTGCGGGTGGCCGGGACGGTAGCTTCGGCCCCGCGCGGGGCGGGAAGCCGCTGACCTTGGCCTTTGCCCGCCTGGGCTCGCGGTTCCGCGCCCCGTGTGCGGGCCCCGGGCGGGAGGAACCTTGCCCCAGTGCCCGCCCCGCCGCGGCTGCGTCTCCCGAGCGCGCCTCGGACCCGTGCCTAGCCCTCTCCGAGCCCAGCTCGCTCCGGGGACGCGACACGCGTCTTCTCCAGGTCCTCTGTGAAGTGGGGTCCCTGGGTCCAGGCGGCCTTGGACAGTTAAATGCCCGGGGCGCACGGGTTTTGGAGCGAGAGTCGAGGGTGACTGGACTGAGGGTCCCTTGGGGTCCCTGTTGATAGGTGCTCCAGGGGGAGAATGGTAGAATCCTAGCCCCTCTTCCTGGATCTAGGCCCGTGGCTACGCGGACTTCAGATCCATGTTTACACTTTTGGGTTCTGTTTCCAGATGTCCAGAGGCAAACTCTAGCGCCTTGGCAACAGGGCCTTTGTTGTAGCAGAAGCAGGGGTGTCTTTATCATGATCATTATAGTGTCACCAAAAGCCATGAGCTTATCTCTTTGCACCTTCACCATGCTCCCCCCGCCCAGTTGATACTGTTTGCCCATTTCATAGAGGAGTAAACTGAGGCTCTGGTAGGAGACAATTCGACTTGCTCAAAAGTCAGTGCCAGAGGGAGTAAGAACTCGAACCTTTCTGTGTGGTGCCCTTGTGGGGCTCTGGACTGCTGCTGCTGGATGTCCCATGTCCCCCCATAACCCCCGCAGCCCCACCTCCAGCTCTGCCCTTCATGAAGGGCTCTTTACCTGTCAGCTCAGGGAGGTCTCCAACCTCAGGTGAGCCTCTCATACCCCCTAGCCCCATGGACTTCCCTCCTGGGACTCCCTGTGCTGGCAGCAGATGGAGGCAAACCCCAACTCCAGCATCCTCTTTGGGCTTGGTAGCAGGCCTTTCTGGTTGGGGGCAAGAAATGAAGAACCCGTTACGAGAACATGGCTGGAGTTTCCCACTGGTGTCTGAGGCCCTGCTTTAAAAATATCTGTTGGGTTGCTTTTTCAGAATTCTCCATAAAAGGAAATCAGTCATGGTGAGGAAGGGGTCGGGGAGGGAAGGAGCCGCAGCTCCTGAGCTCCGTGACGGTGAATGAGGTCCATGAGAAAGACCACAGGGGCTCTGAAGTTGACACCCCAGGTTTGCTGAGTTCCTCTCTGTTACACAGTGGGTCCAAGGCCCGAGTGCTCGGTGTGCAGTGGGCACAACAAAGGTTGGCTTGGGTTCTCATTAGGAGTGTATGTATGTGCGTGTGCAAAAGTGTGTGTGTGTGGGGGGTTCCCTGCTCTTCTGTTCCTTGTAGCTTTGGTAATTAATTGTGGATTTGTGCCTGGGCTTCCAGGGGCCAGTAGATGGGTTTACCATTTCTTTACGTATTTACAGTTCCCACAAGAGCAGAGGCTTATGCTTCTTTCGTTCACAGCTACGTTTCCAGAGCGTAGAACAGTGCCTGGCGCATAGAAGGTGTTTGGTTAAAATATTTGTTCTTGAGTCAGGTTAAAATATTTGTTCTTGAGTCAGTTCATGTTCTTCGCGTTCTCACCAGTACTCCAAGCCGTGACTCTTTTATTCTTCAGATAATGCCTAACTAACACGTACTAATAAGAGCAAACTCTTGGCGGGTGCTGTTCCATATGCTTTGAATATATAGTTCTCAGTTAATCCTCACTCCGGCCCTATGACGTAGGGTTTATTTTCCCTTTTCGCAGGTGAGGCGATTTGACTAAGCTGCAGAGCCCTGGTTTCTTAATAGAAGGTTGCTCTCTTGGGCTTGAGCTTCCCTACCCCTGGCCCGTGGTAATGGTTAACAAAATCCTATCAACTGAATGAGATGTGATGCCCCTCGGAGGTTTGGAAACTTCGAGAAACTTTACAGATCATTAATCTCTAATGTCAACCGGTAGGGCATTTTGGCTGGGGGTTGGGAGGGGATGGCGGTGTGATTTTTTTCTGAAATGCAGGACTTCCTTGGAGATGCCCACTCTCCCGTGGAATCCCTGCTGCCCCGCTCAACTGGGCAGTGGCTCCCCCCTCCATTTCTCCTCCGACTGGCTGGCTGGGGCCTGAGATTACTCGGGGGCATTGCAAAGTCAAAGAATGAAGGCAATGTGAGATTAATTAAAATAAAAACCCACAGGGCTTTGGGGGAGTCCAGCAGTCGGCCAATTGAGGCATGAGAGGCTTGCTTCCAGAGCCCCCTTGTTTCTCAGGTGCCCCTCATTTCTCAAGGGTGGCCCCAGATGTTTCTCTTGTGGGTTCTCTTGTGTGCTTTGGGACCCCCAGAGCAGGACTTCTGCCTGCTCAGTAACCTGCCTGAGGTTCTTCTTCTTTTTTTTTTTTTTAAAGATTTTATTTATTTATTTGACAGAGAGAGACACAGCGAGAGAGGGAACACAAGCAGGGGGAGTGGGAGAGGGAGAAGCAGGCTTCCCGCTGAGCAGGGAGTCCGATGTGGGGCTCGATCCCAGGACGCTGGGATCATGACCTGAGCTGAAGGCAGACGCTCAACGACTGAGCCACCCAGGCGCCCCTGCCTGAGGTTATTCTTAACCTTTGCTTCTCTCCTGGAGCCCTGCCCATCATCCCTGCCCCACTCACTCATAGAGGTCATGGGGGTGAGTTCCCGGGGGTCCCCACTGCACCCCACTCCGTCATTGACTGCCATTCTTAACCTGCTTGGAGTAGAACCTCTCAACTTCAGCGCTCTTAATATTTGGGGTTAGATAGGTCTTGGTTGTTGGGGGGGCTGTCCTGTGTATTGTGAGAAGTTGAGCTGCATCCCTGGTCTCTCCCCCCAACAACATCCTGTAGCACTGCCTCTCTCCAAGTCATGACAATCCAAAGTGTCTCTGGACATTGCTAGCTGTCCCTAGTTGAAAACAACTGCACTGAGGGAGATAACCTTTCCTTCGTCCAGGGCACTTCCCCACCTGGGTCTCCCTGCTCTCTTCTCTGTACTCGGATCTCCATCTGCCCCGGAGCCTTTCCCTTTCCAGCCTACAAACATTCAGTACTCCCTGAACCCCATTGCCCACCACCCATCTCCAGCCTTCCCCTGCCCAGCCTCCCTGGTGGGCCCTAACCACCCTCCTTCTCCCCTCTCACCCACTGCACTGCCCACAGCATCTGGCTTGTGTCTCCATCGCTTTGCTTTGCCGATGGCTCTTGTGAAGGTAATCCCTCACCTCCTGAGTGCGTCTCCTGTCCCCTCACCCCAGCTGACCTCTCTGGGTCTGCTACTCTCTACTCCCCCCTCCCTGGGGGGCGGGCAGGAACGCACAGTCTCTTGCAGAGTTTTCACCGGCACCTGGCTCCTCTCCACCTTCTCTGCTCCCTTCCTGGGCTCGGATGTTAGCTCTCTCTCCTTCGAGGGCCAATCCCTACTGCCATCCACTCTCAGCCCAGTTTTGAATTTACATAGTCAAACTCCTTCATCTAGAACAGGGGCCAGCAAACTATAGCCCATAGGCCGGCTCCTGCCTGCCCGCGTGGGTTTTATAAATAAAAATAAAATAAAACAAACAAACAAACAAACAAATAAATAAATAAATCTTCTAAAAAAAAGAATACGTACATTGGCTTACCTTAAACCCTATTTATGGTTTTTTAATTAAAATGACAAGTAATGCACGCTCATTGCAAAAAATTTGCAAAACCCTGGAGAGGAAAAAACAGAAGTCCCCTTGCAACACTCTTATCACTAAAATCATCCCATTTCTATTCTGGGAGGTGACTGTGCTATCAGTTTGTGTCTTAATTGTATGTGGGTGCGTGCGCAGAGTTATGTGAATTTTAACCCATGCATAGAGTTCTGTGACTGTCCCCACAACTGGGATGTGGAACAGTACCATCACCCCAGTTCCCTCCAGGCATCCCTTTATGGTTATGCTCTCTCCATCCCCAACCCTAGCAACACTGATCTGTTCTTCATTGTTTTCTCTGTAGACTTTAAAACATATCTTATAATTGAATTAATATTCTTTTTTAAAAAGATTTTATTTATTTGAGAGAGAGAGTGAGCATGAGCGGTGGGAAGGGCAGAGGGAGAGGGAGAAGAAGCAGGCTCCTCACTGAGCATAGAGCCCAAGGTGGGGCTCAATCTCAGGACCCTGAGATCACGACCTGAGCCGAAGTCAGTCGCTTAACTGACTGAGCCACCCAGGCGCCCCAATTGAATTAATATTCTTAACGTTTGACATTTTAAATTTAAGCCCTCATAAGATTTGCTCACAGATTTCCTACTTGTGAATTTGCCTCATGGCTAAAATTAATTTGTAACTCTAAAGTCAGTACTCAGTGCACTTGGGTGGTTCTTCTGGACCTGCGTAGAGCATCAGGTCACCTGGGTCTCTGAACCGGCTGGTTCCCAGATGAGGTCAGGCGTGGTGGAGTTGTGTGTTTTATCTCTGGGACGGTGGATTCACGCAAGCCTCAAAGATGAAAACAAGTGTCTCCTTTGACGATGTACGTAGTGCCGCGTTTCCCACATTTTCGTGCTTTTCGCTGGTGATTTTGCTGTTTGAAAAGGTCTCGCCCATCGTGTTGACGGGCTGTTCGTGTAAGTGCGAAGAATAAATGCAGGAGAGTTGTGATGTGCCTCACAGAGAGAATACGTCGGGGGATAAGCTTTGCTCAGGCCCGAGCTCAAATGTCTGGTGCTGTTGGCTGTGATCCAAAGTTAATGAATCAACACTGTCTATCAAATAAGGTGTATTTAAACAGAAACGCACATAAAACAAGGTTATGGATTAATCAATTGACAAAAACGTTGTGGCCAGAGGCTTGCAGGAACCTAACCTTGTATTTCCCCAGGGACAACGGCGCAGTGTTTGCTAAGCCCGTGTTCCAAGGGGACTCCAGAGACGGTCAAACTAATGAGAATGGGCTGGAGGTGGTGTCCTGTCACTGTGCTTTAAAGTTTGTGATTTGGGGTTACCAGGGCCTGTGTAGAATCTTGTGGAACACATCTGCCCCTCTGGTCCTATTTTTATCTGTGCAGAAATCCTTGGTTACGTCTTGGAAAGTTCATGAGATGGCACCAGACCGCTGGCCCTTGTTTCAAGGAGGGGTCTCCTGTGTTCTGTTGATCCTGGTGTCAGGGGGGTGCTCCAGTGGCTTTGGGGGTTTTAGAAAGAGATCGTGTCTCCAGCACTGCAAGATTTGCTGTGCCGTGTTGCCAGATGCAGACTGGATACCAAATGCAGACTGGATAGGCCTTCCAGTTGGAGTTCAAGGCAGACTCATGAGGATTAAAATTTGAGTTCCCATCTGGGTTTTTCTTCCAATTCCAGAAGGGTGTGGTGTCACATCGGGTCTGTATGGTAGCTTCTGTTGTGTGTTCGGGAACAGCGGCCCGTTAGTGGGAGATTCTCGCTTCTTTCCTGTGCCTTTGTGGGAATGTGGAAAACATAGGTACTTTCCGAAAACTGTGTTTGCTAATCGTGTGCAAAAAGGTAGTGCTTGGACACAGAGGGATAGAGAGAGCACAGCTACCCCTGTTTTCCTGCAGGCCTTCTATGATTTCTTGTTGCCAATCTGTTTCCAAAGATGTATCCTGTTTCCTTGCAGAAGATCAGAAAGGGGAGGAGTTCTGAGATGTTCCTTCCTAACTACATGTGGTTGCATTGTATCAAAGCCACCTGCTACTTCATTATTATTATTATTTTTTAAACAAAGTGCCTTTTGGTCTTGTAAGACTTCTTTTGGTTTTCTTTCCTGTGTATTCTGTGGCACTATCTGTCCCCATCTAGAAAAGTGAGGAGGTAGAATCCCCAAGGGGCATGGAAGCTTCTTATGATCCTGTGGTTTGATGTATGATGCCCATAGGATTGCAAAGCTATGAGTGCAGGAATTAGCCTAGATGTTCTGGAGCCTTCAGGCTTGTAGAAGGTGGTGTCGGGATGGCATGGACCTTTGGTCCTCTCCACGTTCATTAGTGACTGCCCCTCACTTCTCCCTCCCCTCCTCCATCTCCCTGGGTCCCACGTCCCATTGATGGTAATTCCCTAGTGTCCCTGTGGCCTCATCTCTCTCCTTGTACCCACTCCTACGATGGGCCCCCTTTCTTCTCAGCCAGTGTGCCCTATTCAATACTTTCTCTCCTCTGCTGCCACAGGGATTTTTCTTCTTCCTACTTGGGCCACAGCTGCCAGCCAAACCCCTTCCCCTGGCACGTGAGATCCTGCTCTCAGTGTAGGCTGGAGAAGGGCTTGATATGTTTGTCCGGAGCAAAAAGCAACATCCCGTAGCCCCCACCCCTGCCAGTTCATACATGGGAGCCATGTGGGAGATAGAGCTTTTGGGGGAGGTAATTAAGGTTAAATGAGGTTAGAAGAGTAGAGCCCTAATTTGATAGGGTTGGTGGCCTTCTAAGGACAGGAGGAGAGAGATCCCTTTCTTCCTGCCTGGGCGCACCAAGGAAAGACCACGTGAGGACAGGGAAAAGGCAGAGTCTGCAGACTAGGAAGAGAGCCCTCCCCACAAAGGGACCGAGCTGGCTACCTTGATCTCAGACTCCCAGCCTCCAGAACTGTGAGAAATAAATTTCTGTGGCTTACGTTGCCCAATCGGTGGTATTTTCTTATGGCAGCCCTAGCTGACTAAGATGAGAACTGGGGTCGGAATCGGCTCTGAAACCTAGCCGAGAGGGACACTGGCAGATAAAATGGGTGTGGGTCCAGCTTTCTTTGAAATTGCTGGGGCTGGGGGTGCGGCCCACCATGTTCTCTCTAGCAACAGTCAACAACAATCAACAGCCCCCAGAGAAGGCGTCTGATGGTATTGATCCTGGGGCGAAGTGCTCAGTGGAGCGGGTGGGACAGAAGAAAGGGGACAGACAGGTGGGGGGTGTCCCCGGCTGGAGAGCTGGGCCAGGATGGGTAGATGGTATGTCCGTCCTACTTGAGTCCCCACCACATCCCTTGGGGAACCTTGTGTAGAATGCAGATTCTTGGTTCTGGCTCCTGGACATACTGATTTGTTTGGTCTAGAGCCGGGCCTGGGAATCTGCATTCTCCCCGGCCGTGATTCCGATGCTGGCCTTGCACAGAGCACACTGTGGGGAACCCTCTGTGATGGGTAAGGGCACCTGTGTGTGATGGGCTGGATTATGTCCCTCTCCCCCAAATTCATGGGTTGAGGCCCTACCCACCCAGGACCGCAGAGTGTGAGTATATTTGGAGATCGGGTCTTGAAAGAGGTGATCAAGTTTTAGGACGAGGGCCTCACAGTGGGTGCTAATCCAATGTGCCTGGTGTCCTCATAAGAAGAGGAGATCAGGACACAGACTTGTGCATGCACAGAGGGTCTACTTCGTGAGGACATAGGGAGAAGCTGGTTGTTTATAAGCCTCAGAAGAAACCAGCTCTGCTGACACCTTGTGCTTGGACTCCTGGATGCCAGGACCGTGAGAAATTAATGTGTGGTGGGTAAGCCCCCTGGCCAGCGGGTCTGTGTTATGGCAGCCCGAGCAAACTAGTATACGGGGCTCAGGTCCCGGCTCTCTCATCTTTGCTGTGTGGCCTTGAGGAGGACACGGTCCTCTCTGAGCTTCCGTCACGTTCCTTTTCTAGAAAATCTGTCTGGGCAACACGTGCGCAGTGTTTTGTCTGTGTCCCAGCCTTGCGCACCCCCACCCCTCAGGGCATTTGCCACCCCTCTGTGTCCAGCAATTTCCAGTGGAGCCCGACTCACGTGCTCATGGCTGATGGGGCTTTCTGTGGTCTCCCTCGGAAAGCCTGTTTTTGAGAGCTTATCTTCCCCGGTCTGAGGAATTCGCAGGTCTCACCCCGGCCTTTTGATGTCCCTGCCTTGTGGACATTACAGGTCAGGCATCTGCCTTCTCCCGGGGAGGGAGAACCGGCAGGGATTTCAGTTCTATCTTTCCTGGGGCTTTCTTCAACTTCCACATCTCCCACAGCCCCTCGCTGGCTCTTGGTTTGTTCAGGAGATCTCCTTGGTGCATCCTCCAAGACTGTGAGAAGTTTCTAGAAGGATGATGGTCTGGATGGCAAATGTCCCATCAGGGCTCTCTTTCCCTTCTGGTCCTCTGCTTACACAATTTTCTTCTCCATCCTGCATGTATGATGATGGGCCACTGTTGTTACCTGCATCCTCTGTTCCTGAGCATCCGAGCCCCCAAGCACCTACCTCGGGGCCCCTGACCCCTGTGGCTGGCCACTGTGGAGGCAGAGGGGCCCTCCCGTCTACTCCTCCTTCCAGCTGGGCTCAAGAACCACCTTCCTGGGGCGCCTGGGTGGCTCAGTCAGTTAAGTGTCTGCCTTTGGCTCAGGTCATGATCTCAGGGTCCTGGGATCGAGCCCCATGTTGGGCTCTGTGTTCCACGAGGAGCCTGCTTCTTCCTCTCCCTCTGCCTGCCGCTCCCCCTGCTTGTGCTCTCTCTCTCCCTCCTGCCCCCCCCGCCCCGTCTCTGTCAAATAAATAAATAAAATCTTAAAAAAAAAAAAAAGAACTACCTTCCTCAGGTCTCCTCTCTGGGCTGCTTCTTCTCTCACTGGGATTTTTACCAGGAATTTGCAGGAAAATACTACAATGCTTTAGTCCCCCCCACCTCTGGTCCACCCGTAAACCTCCCTGAGTTGCATGTGTGAACCTATCTGCAGCAGACTTCCAGAACAAGAATCTCTGGGCCCAGAGGCATTTGTGTTTATAAAATTGCCCCTGAGTCTTGGTGGTTTCATCACTCCCCCTTCAACCCCACGTGGTCGAGATAGGTCCCCCAGGCCTCTTGAGGTCCCTTAGATCTTGTCTGAGCTGGCTTCTCTAGGATATTTATTCGGTTCCCTGTTAACTCCAGCCTCCTCTGCCTGTGTGCACCTGCTCCCCCCCCGCCCCCGCCGAGGGGCCAGGAAAATGGAAGCCCAGAGAGGTTAAATTACTCACCTGAGGTCACACAGCTGCCAGTCGGCAAAGCTGAGATTTGCACCTGGGGCCATCAGGCCTCTGGTCTGTGGGGCGCATTGCTTTAGCGCACTCTGACGGCAGTTTGTCACAGTTAGCTCGGTGTCTCTATGAGCTGGAAGCCTTCCACCTTACCCATCTTGATAGTCCCCATGCCTGGCATGATGCCTGGTGCACCGGGATGCTCAGCAAACGTTGGATGAATGAATAAAGGAGTGATTCCCATGTGGCTGACTTGCTGGTCCTGGAACCCACATTAGAATCCTGGGGTCTTGATTCTCCCTGCCACGTGCCCTGGCTCCCCCATTTCTCCTTCTCGGAGGAAGCCAGTTTTAAGAGCTAGTCTTTCAGGCAGGTGGAGAATCTTCAGGATGTCTGATACCACAGTGTGCCCCGTTCTCCTTTCCGAAGGTGATAATACATCTAGGAATTGGTTCCGTGAGCTCAGCGCAGGGCACTGACATGGCTGCATGGCCACATTCCAGTTCTCATCGGTTCTTCATAGCTTCTTTATCACGCTGCTGCCATTGTTCACAGCGAGGAAACAGAGGCAGAGATGGAGGAGGTGGCTCAGGATGACCATAACTGGCAGGTGCGGTAGAAAGCCAGATCTGCTGGGTTTCTAGCACGGCCCGGAACTGGCATGCGTGGTGGCCGGACACCTAAACCCAAGGCTCGTTGGCACCGGACTCCTGAATTTCGGGGTGTTAAGACTGGTAGGAATGCAGAGAACACGTGGCCCCAGACTAGGTCACCAGGGAGCATTTGAAGAATGTGGAGTATATTCATGATCGAACGCAGAATGTCTAAAACTCTCAGCATTGGAAAGCACTCTCAGAACCTTCTGGATACCCTCTTCCCGGCCCCTCCACACTTCTTGCCTGCTTTCACGGTGGAGAGACAATCAGGGAGAAGGGACACTTTCCAAGATGGCTCCCGTGTTAAGTCCTCTTGCCTGGAAAATCCTCAGATCCCTCCGGCTGGGCAGGAAGTTCTAGTCCAGCACCGTCCAAAAGAACGTGTTGCTCTGAGGGAGATGTTCTGTGTGTGGGCTGTTCAACATGGTGGCCATTGTCCACATGGGGCTCTCGAAGCTGTGGCCAGGCTGACTGAATCTTTACTTTTATTTTACTTTAGTTCATTTAAATATTTAAAAAGTCAATGTTGGATTCTGTTGTCGGAAAACCCTTTGGTACGTTTGGGACAAGCCGGGGGAAATGCGCTGCAGAGTTAGCATCTGAATTGAGACCTGCTGCATGGCATTTTGAAAGCTTACTGTGAAAAAAAAATCCTGTAGAGTATCTCATTAATAATTTTTTAAGTTTAGCTTACATGTTGAAGTGAAATTTTTGAATACATTGCATTAATTAAAATATATTTAATTTCATCTGTTTTTTTTTATAAAGATTTTATTTATTTATTTGAGAAAGAGACTGAGAGCACGAGCAGGGGGAGCGGCAGAGGGAGAGGCAGGCTCCTCGCTGAGCAGGGAGGCGGTTGCAGGGCTCGATCCCAGGACCCGGGGATCATGACCTGAGCTGAAGGCAGACCCTTAACCGACTGAGCTACCCAGGTGACCCTCATTTCATCTGTTTCTTTTTACCTTTTTAGAGAAAATTTAAAATGCCATATGTGGCTCATATTATATTTCTGTTGGATGGTAGTGCTCTAGACCCTACACAACCTGGCCACCCACGGTGATGAGCTGTAGCTTGCCATTGCCCTTGACCTTCCAGTAAAGTAGGCAGAACTAAATAATTCTTTTTTTTTTTTTTTTAAGATTTTATTTATTTATTTGACAGAGAGAGACACAGTGAGAGCGGGAACACAAGCAAGGGGAGTGGGAGAGGGAGAAGCAGGCTTCCCGCTGAGCAGGGAGCCCAATGCAGGGCTCGATCCCAGGACCCTGGGATCAGGACCTGAGCCGAAGGCAGTCGCTTAAGGACTGAGCCACCCAGGCGCCCCAGAACTAAATAATTCTTAATGCACCATTTGTGTAGGTGTTGGTCCTAGGGCCACCTCCTTCAGGAAGCCTTCCTTCATTGTCCCAAACCAAGTCAATAGCTCATTTCTGTGATCTCTTCTGGCCGCTGAAGCTCTCCTCGAAGGCATCCTCTTTTTTTTTTTTTTTTTTTAAGATTTTATTTATTTGATAGAGAGAGACACAGTGAGAAAGGGAACACAAGCAGGGGGAGTGAGAGAGGGAGAAGCAGGCCTCCCGCCAAGCAGGGAGCCCGACACGGGGCTCGATCCCAGGACTCCGGGATCATGACCTGAGCCGAAGGCAGACGCCCAACGACTGAGCCACCCAGGCGCCCCGGCATCCTCTTGGTTATATTTTAAGTTGATTTATTTTTATTTTATTTATTTATTTATTTATTTATTTATTTTTTAAAGATTTTATTTATTTATTTGAGAGAGAGAGAATGAGATACAGAGAGCAGGAGAGGGAGAAGCAGACTCCCCGCTGAGCAGGGAGCCCGATGCGGGACTCGATCCCGGGACTCCAGGATCATGACCTGAGCCGAAGGCAGTCGCTTAACCAACTGAGCCACCCAGGCGCCCTTAAGTTGATTTAGGTAGTTGATAGCGACTAACTAGTCTGAGAGATCCAGGAATCTGGATCTGTCCTAATCCCTGTGGCACTTCCATCCTTGGAACAATGTTGGGCACGGAGCAGGGCCTCCTCAAATATTTGCTGAAGGAGTGAACAAAGGAAATGATCTTTAACAAGATTTCTCTGGGTTGTCACAGCAGGAAAACTGTTTCACTGTTTCCTGGTATTTGTCACATGTACCCGCTTCTTCATTAGGCATGTTTTTGAAGGAACAAAGATGGTAAAACTGTAACATAGTTACAGCATAGACTTTGCGTGTAATTGCAAGGTTGCAAACTTTGTGCCACCACTTAAAACTCAAGCCTGGGTGAGTCTCGATTTGCTTGTCACACAAATGGGCATGAAAATGCACCTCCTCCGGGGATTATTTTTAGAATTCAGTGAGCCAGAGAGTGGGCCAGGTACTTTATATAGTAAGTGCTCAGAAAACACAGTAGCCCCCCCTTATCCGCCGGGGATGTGTTCCAAGAGCCCCAGTGGATGCGTGAAACCATGAGAGTCCTGAGCCCCACAGATGCTCTGTTTATTTTCTATACTCACATACCCATGTTATGTGACTAACGGGTGTGTAGCATACACAGCTTGGATGGGCTGGACAAAGGGATGATTCACATACCGGGCGAAACAGGATGGCGTGAGATTTCATCAAGCTCCTCAGAATCGTGGGCAATTCAAAACTTATGAATTGTTTATTTCAGGAATTTTCCATTTAATATTTTCTGACTGCAGTTGACCATGGGTAACCGAACCTACGGATAACAGGGGACTACTGTATTAGCAGTCGCTGGATCCCCCAATGCCCCTGCTCCTCATTGTCCTTGTCTCCCAGCTCTCCCCGTGTATAGAGGGCTGGCTAGCCAGGTACCACTTATTAAGTACCTGAAGCATTCATTCTTCGGTTCCCACCCAGAGGTATTAAAAGCCAGCAGAAGGCCCTATATTTATTTCTGGCACCATTTCTAACATCCTCGGGGTATTTTCTGTCCCGACAGTAAATTGCTCTATTGTTTAATAGATAGGGACACACACAGCTTTAATGAGTTGAGTGAGATTCATTGGAGACTTTAAAAAAAGCAGTTCTTTATTGTTCCCTACTATTATAGTCGTTTAATTTTTTATAACAACTTTATTGAGCTATGATTCAATACCATACAATTCACCTATTTATTTATTTATTTATTTTTAAAGATTTTATTTATTTATTTGAGACAGAGCGAATGAGAGGGAGGAGGGTCAGAGGGAGAAGCAGACTCCCTGCCGAGCAGGGAGCCCGATGCGGGACTCGGTCCAGGGACTCCAGGATCATGACCTGGGCCGAAGGCAGTCGCTTAACCAACTGAGCCACCCAGGCGCCCTACAATTCACCTATTTAAAGTTTACAATTCAGTGGCTCTTACTTCATTCACCGACTTGTGCAACCATCACTACAGTCCATTTTCGAACATTTTTGGTGCTGCAGAGAGAAACCCCATCCTCGTTAGCTGTCCCTCCTCATTCCTTCCTCTCCGGCCCCTGGGAACCACTAATCTACTTTCTGTCTCTGTAGGTTTGCCTCTTCTGGACATTCCGTGTAAATGGATTCATAGCACATGTGGTCTTTTGTGACCGGCTTCTTTCACCGAGCATCAGGTTTTCAGGCTACGTCCACGTTGTTGCTCATATCAGAGCTTCATTCCTTCTTATGGCTGAATCGTATTTCATTGTATGGATATGCCCCATCTTGTTTATCCATTCGTTGGCTGATGGACATTGGGCTGTCTCCACTTCTTGACTATTATGAATAATGCTCCAGGGGACATTTGTATACACGCATACGTCGCTTTATTGCACTCCACTTGATCATGCTTTGCAGATACTGCGCTTTTTACAAGTTGAAGGTTTGTGGCAAGCCTGCGTCGAGCAAGTCTGTCTGCCCCATTTTTCCAAAGCATTTGCTCACTTCGTGTGTCCATGTCATTTTTGCTAATTCTCACAATATTTCAGACTTTTTCATTATATTGGTTTGGTGATCGGTGATTGGTGATTATGACTCACCAAAAGCTCAGATGATCATTAGCATTTTTTAGCAGTGAATTGTTTTTTAATTAAGGGGCGTACATTTTTTTTTAGTCATAATGCTATTGCACACTTCATAGACTATAGTATAATGTGAATACAACTTTTTTCTTTTTTTAGAGGGTGAGGGAGAGGCAGAGGGAGAGTGAGAGAGAATCTTTTTTTTTGGTCAAGTTCAAAATCAGATGAGTTTATTTTATTTTTTAAAGATTTTATTTATTTGAGAGAGAGAGCGAGCGAACAAGCGAGCAAGCAAGCACACACAAGCAGGGGGAGCAGCAGGTAGAGGGAGAGGGAGAAGCAGGCTCCCCAGCGAAGAGGGAGCCTGACGTGGGACTCAGTCCCAGCACCCTGGGATCATGACCTGAGCTGAAGACAGACGCTCAACTAACTGAACCACCCAGGCGCACCATGGGAGAGAGAGAATCTTAAGCAGCCTCCATGCCCAGCATGAGCCTGACGTGGGACTTAATCTTATGAGCCTGAGTCATGACCCTAGCCGAAATCAAGAGTCGGATGCCTAACCGACTGACTCACCCAGGTTCCCCAAATATAACCTTTTTTTTTTTTTAAAAGATTTTATTTATTTATTTGACAGAGAGACAGCAAGAGAGGGAACACAAACAGGGGGAGCGGGGAGAGGGAGAAGCAGGCTCCCCACTGAGCAGGGAGCCCGACGAGGGGCTCGATCCCAGGACCCTGGGCTCATGACCCGAGCCGAAGGCAGGCGCTTGACGACTGAGCCACCCAGGCGCCCCTGTCATTTTTTTAAAAAAGATTTTATTGATTTATTTGACAGAGAGAGAGAGAGCGAGAGCAGGAACACAAGCAGGGGGAGTGGGAGAGGGAGAAGCAGGCTTCCTGCCGAGCAGGGTGCCCAATGTGGGACTCGATCCCAGGACCCTGGGATCATGACCTGAGCTGAAGGCAGACGCTTGATGACTGAGCCACCCAGGCGCCCTAAAAATGATTTTTTTTTTTTTTTTTGGCAGAGAGAGAGACAACAAGAGAGGGAACACAAGCAGGGGGAGTGGGAGCAGGAGAAGCAGGCTTCCCGCTGAGCAGGGAGCCCGACGAGGGGCTCGATCCCAGGACTCTGGGATCATGACCTGAGCTGAAGGCAGATGTTTAATGACTGAGCCATTCAGGTGCCCTGGGTTTTTTTTTTTTTTTTTTTAAGATTTTATTTATTTATTTGAGAGAGAGAGAGCTAATGAGCGGGGAGAGAGACAGAGGGATAGGGAGAAGCTGAATCCCCACTGAGCAGGGAGCCCAACATGGGGCTCGATCCCAGGACCCTGGGATCATGACCTGAGCCGAAGGCAGACGCTTGACGACTGAGCCACCCAGGTGCCCCTGTCATTTCTTTTAAAAAGGTTTTATTGATTTATTTGACAGAGAGAGAGAGAGTGAGAGCAGAAACACAAGCAGGGGGAGCGGGGAGAGGGAGAAGCAGGCTCCCCACTGAGCAGGGAGCCCGACGAGGGGCTCGATCCCAGGACCTCGGGATCATGACCTGAGCCGAAGGCAGACACTTGACGACTGAGCCGCCCAGGCGCCCCCAAATATAACTTTGTTATGCACTGGGGAAACCAAGAAATTCATTCGATGCATTTTATCGAGATGCTTGCTTTATTGCAGTGGTCTGGAACCGAACATGCAGTACCTCCAAGGAATGCCTGTACAAGTTTCTGTGTGGTTGTGTTTTCATTTCTCTTGGATATCTACCTAGGAGTGGAATTGCTGGGTCACGTGGTAACTCTTTGCTTCATGGTTTGAAGAATCGCCAGACTTTCCCACAGCAGCGGCATCATTTCATGTTCCCACCAGTGAAGTACGAGGGTTCCAATTGCTCTGCATCCTTGACAACACTTGTTATCGTCCCTCTCTGACTTCAGCCATCCTCGTGGGAGTGAAGTGGTGTCTCATTGTGGCTTGGATTTGCATTTCCCTGGTGTTCAACAGTTGAATGAACGTTCATCCCTGGTTTTGGTCCTGCCACAGCCTGGGGAGGATGGCGGGCAGGTGTTTTTGGTTCCTGCACCGTAAAATTTTAGGGCGTGCGTGTGAAACACAGGATGAGGTTCAGGTTTGAGGAGCCAGAACGGTGGCCAAACCTACGCTGTAAGTTGCCAGAGAAAAGGCAGAGCACCCGGCTAAATTTGAATTTCCTATAAACAACAGTTTCTTTTTCTTTTTTTTTTTTTTAAAGATTTTATTTATTTATTTGAGAGAGAGAATGAGAGACAGAGAGCATGAGAGGGAGGAGGGTCAGAGGGAGAAGCAGACTCCCTGCCGAGCAGGGAGCCCGATGCGGGACTCGATCCCAGGACTCCAGGATCATGACCTGAGCCGAAGGCAGTCGCTTAACCAACTGAGCCACCCAGGCGCCCTAAACAACAGTTTCTAAGGATAAGTATGCTCCAAACATTGCAGGGGATGTAATTATCCTAAAGAAATACTTGTTGCTTATCTGAAATTGAAATTTAACTGGGCATCCTGCATTTTTATTCGTCAGATCTGGCACCCCTGCCGGCCGCTGGTCGGGTGGGGACAGGGCTTGTGGGAGACGTCAGAGGCGCCGTACCTGGGGCGACCTCTGTATGTGGATGTTTGGATGTGACTGCAGCTGGGAGCTGTGTGTGGGGCTCGAACCGGTGTCCTCGTCCCAACTTCCTAGCTAGTAGATGAGTTTGTGCGTGTATTTTCCCTTGATTTAGCCTAATCTGCACAGAACGTGACTAAGGAACATTGCAACTTTACTCCCCCAATTGTTTGCTTTGCTTTGGTGTGTGTGTGTGTGTTTCTTTCTTCCTAATTTGTGCTTCTTTTGCGAGTTGTTCTCAGGGTAGATTTTTAAGAGGATTTTCTACTATTCTTTAGAATAATCTATTTGCCTCAAAGATACTGGGGGACGGGTTAGTGTCTTAGAATATAGTAAGTAGAGATTGTATACTGAGCCTTATATTCCAGGTGTTGAGGGTGTGTGTGTGTGTGTGTGTGTGTGTGTTTTGGCAAGGAGAAACTGTCTCAAGAGTTTGATTCCGATGAATGTTAACTTGAGTTTAAGGGGCACAAGGAGAAGGAAGAGCTTCTAATAGATATATGGGAGAAAGGAAATCAGAGAAGGCTGCCTGGAAGAGGTGGCGTTTGAGCTGGACCTTGAAGGGTGATAGGCTGGATTTAGAAACACAGAGCTAAGGCATAAAGGAGCTTTGAGAGCTGACAGAGCTAGGGCTGCCTTGTCCAGTACAGTAGCCACTAGCTGCACGTGTCCATTTCCATTTAAATTAACTAAAGTAAAATTAAAAATTCAGTTCCTCAGCCTTTTTTTTTTTTTTAAAAGATTTTATTTATTTATTCGACAGAGAGAGACACAGCGAGAGAGGGAACACAAGCAGGGGGAGTGGGAGAGGGAGAAGCAGGCTTCCCGCCGAGCAGGGAGCCTGACACGGGGCTCGATCCCAGGACCCTGTGATCAGGACCTGAGCTGAAGGCAGGTGCTCAACGACTGAGCCATCCAGGCGCCCACTCTGTGTTCAGTTTAAATGACCCGTTTCTGTTTTTATTGGAACTCAGAGCAGATATAGAACATTGGTATCAGTGCTGAAAGTTCTGTTGGACAGCATTGGACTAGGACAAGGGTTACCAACTGCAGCCCCAGGAATGCAACTCCAGGCCACCACCTGTTTTTGTAAATAAAGTTTTATTGGAACACAGCCACATCTCATTCACATACTGTCTCCGCCTGCTTTGGAGCTACGATGTCAGGGTGGAGTAGTTTCTACCCAGACTGTCTGACCATGAAGCCGAACGTATTTACTGTCTGAGCTGGGGAAGTGAAGGCACAGAGCCCCGAGATGATTGTGATATGTTTGGGAGAAATAAACCACAGCAAGATAGCTGGCGTTAATTGAGCACCTACTGTGTGCTGGGCACTGCTTGCATGCCTGTTACCCCACTCACTGCTTCCCATAGGTCATGTTACAAGGGGAGGACACTGAGCCTTGGAGGTGTGTGAGTGGTGGGCAGCCTCTTCAGCATGGTGCAGGGGAGTGAGCGAGGGGGGAGCCCTGAGGGCTGGGAGGGAGAAGTGCAGGGTCATGGGGAGCCAGGGAGGGTGCTGGAGCCCGGGAAGGACCACCACCTTCAGGAGATGGGCAGGCAGGGTGTTTGTGCGGGGGAGATCAGGTAACAGGGAACAAGGAAGGCAGGTTGGGAAGGAGAGACCTCGAAGTAGGAGAATTGACAAAACAAATTCAGCTCTCCTTGCCCCATTTTGATGCGGGCACCTTTATCCTCCTAAAGCCAAGTCTTTTGAAGATCTCCAGTGTTGACTCACCAGGCACAGCTCCCCTTTCCCTTCTGCACCTGCTGCCTTACTCAATCCCGTGTAGTCCCAAGGTCTCCACTGCATGATAATTTGATGCGATGGTTCTCAGGCTGCCCACAGGTCCCACCAAAGGAGTTATGTTCTTTGCCTTCTGGAAGTGATGACTTAGGCACAGACACTGTAGAGAAAACCACTCATCGTCAGGACTCGCTAATTTGCAGGGACCCAGGCAGAGTGAAAACGTGGGGCCCCTTGCTCAGAAATGATTAAGGATTTCAAGATGGATGGAAGAACATTGAGCCAAGGGTTGGGCCCTCCTGAGTGAGCCCCACGACTCAGGTTGCACACCCGCGAAGCTGGGCCTGCCACTAATTTTTTTTTTTTTTTAAAGATTTTATTTATTTATTTGACAGAGAGAGACACAGCAAGAGAGGGAACTCAAGCAGGGGGAGTGGGAGAGGGAGAAGCAGGCTTCCCGCTGAGCAGGGAGCCCGATGTGGGGCTCGATCCCAGGACCCTGGGATCATGACCTGAGCCGAAGGCAGACGCTTAACGACTGAGCCACCCAGGCGCCCCCAGCTGGGCCTGCCACTAATTCTTATAACCCATCCATGGCATGTTTGCTCACCTGTCTTGCTTTCTGCTTGTTTTCACTTCTAGTGTGCCCTGGCATGGATATCCGGAACAACCTCACGAGGTTGCATGAGCTGGCCAACTGCTCAGTCATTGAAGGACATTTGCAGATACTGTTGATGTTCAAAACGAGGCCCGAGGATTTCCGAGACCTCAGTTTCCCCAAACTCATCATGATCACTGATTACTTGCTGCTCTTCCGGGTCTATGGGCTGGAGAGCCTGAAGGACCTGTTCCCCAACCTCACGGTCATCCGGGGCTCGCGTCTCTTCTTCAACTATGCGCTGGTCATCTTCGAGATGGTTCACCTGAAGGAGCTTGGCCTCTACAGCTTGATGAACATTACCCGGGGCTCCGTCCGCATTGAGAAGAACAATGAGCTCTGCTACCTGGCCACCATCGACTGGTCGCGCATCCTGGATTCTGTGGAGGATAATTACATTGTGCTGAACAAAGATGACAACGAGGAGTGTGGGGACATTTGTCCAGGCACTGCAAAGGGCAAGACCAACTGCCCCGCCACTGTCATCAACGGGCAGTTTGTCGAGCGGTGCTGGACACACAGCCACTGCCAGAAAGGTATGCTGGGGTACACAGGGCTTTCGGCTGCTTCTCACGCCTCGTTCTTTAGCGAGAAGCTGGAGGCCTTCCCTAGACCAGGGGGTGGCACATTTTTTCTGCAGAGGCTCTGGTAGTAAATACTTCCGACTTTGCAGGCTGTGTGGTCTCCTGTTAGAACCCCTCAGCGCGGCCACGGCAACACATCAACACGTGGGCATGGCTGTGTTTCAATAAAACTTTACTGACAAGACAAGTTGTGGGCCAGGTTTTGCCAACTCCTGTGCTAGACAGTTGAATGTTCCTCTTGCTTGGGAGGGGGTGGGGGCAGACGAGCGGGGACTTCGTTGTGGAAAAAAAAAAAAGTTTATCTCTTGTCTGATTATAGAAGTAAGATTGCTCAGGGTAGACATTTGGGAAAAGAAATCGATAAAGGAAACACAACAGCAGCCCTTATTCCACAGTTAGTGGGAGTACTTCCTTCTCGTGGTTCTGTTGTGTCTTTATTTACTTACCTTTCCCTGTCTTTGGGCATTTAGGTGATTTCCAGTTTTTCTAAAGAGAAGGATGAACATTTTGGGGTCAGAGCTTTATCAAGCATTTGTTTCTTTGGGCCTTGCTTTTCCAGAAGTGGAATTTCTGGGCCAAAGGCTCTTGATACCAGTTGCCAAATGACTTTCTGGAAATGTTGTACCGATGGGCACCCCTCCTAGCACGGGCCGAGAGGGAACACCTTGGCCAGCTTTGAGTGTTGCTCGAAACATTGTTCATAATTTACTGCAGGGAGGAGCCGAGGTGTTGTAACTGTATTTGCATTTCTTTGATTGCTATTGGGGTTGAGCCTTTTAAAACATGTTTATTTATCATTTGGGTTTTCTCTTCCTGTTCGTATCCTCTGTTCGTTTATCTTTTAGTACTTTAGTGGTTTTCGAAGTACTAGTCTACGTGAGGTTTTCATAGATGAAGACTATTGACCCTTTGGCCAAATTTTTTTTTTTTTTTTAAGATTTTATTTATTTATTCGACACAGAGAGAGAGACAGAGAGAGCGGGAACACAAGCAGGGGGAGTGGGAGAGGGAGAAGCAGGCTTCCTGCTGAGCAGGGAGCTCGATGTGGGGCTCGATCCCGGGGCCCTGGGATCATGACCTGAGCCGAAGCAGACGCTTAACGACTGAGCCACCCAGGCACCCTGGCCAGATGGGTTTTCAGGCCTTTTTGTTCAGTGGTGAAAATGCTCTGGATCGCCGGCTGTTGCCAGAGAAGCTTCAGATGTTTATGGAGTCCAGAGTGGGATCTTTGCATGCCTCTCATGTTGTTAGGTTATGTTTAGAAAGTCCTTTTCCATCCACAAAATGATTTTTTCCCCAAATTCCCTATTTTAATTATCATTAAAAAAGATTCATCTGGGACATTTGGAATCTGTCGGTGTGCATGATTCAAAGGGATGTCCCTCCCCCACCTCCCCAATAACTTGTTGGGGTCTCACTGCTGTTTATTGCAGAAATTTACTCCTTTGGCTTTGATTTGGGGTCTGTTTCTGAATAGCCATCAATATGTTCCTGTACCAGGCCTGCTACTGTTCTAATCACTATAGTTTTATAATGTTTTTGTAACCAGGAAGGCATGCTCCAAACACACACCCGTTACTTTTTTATTGTTTCGACTCTTTCATACATCGTGAAATTCCCTGGGAAGAGTTAGTGAGCATGAGATCGAGGTGGGAGAAAGTGATGGGGGCGGGGGTGGGGGTTGCTTAATGGTTGTATCACAAAAGATACAAGGGAAGGGAGAAAGGAGGGTTTTCTCGCCTGAGCCCAAAGCTGTCGGGAAGCCACACAAGGTGAATCCTGAGTAGAATCCATGGAATTGTCCATGAGAAGCCATCGGAGCCCTGGGGAGGGGCCCTTCCGAGGCACAGGTGTTGGGTTGTAGGGTAGCAGAAGGTGAGAGTGGAGGCCACACGTCTTCTGAGAGGTTGGGCAGTGAAGGGAAAGAGAGCCTCGTTGTTTGAGGATGGGGGAGGATTCGATAATTATTATATTGTGGAGCAATCTTGGGGACGTCGGTAGGTCAGGGACAGAGAGAGAAGCTAAATCACAAAGTTGGGGCAAAGTCTCAGCAGAAGTAGAACGACTGCCTGTGGGTTTGGAATTTTGGAAAACAGGGAAGTTTCTGAGGTGGGGGTGGGCGGCAGGTAAGGGTGAATAAGCTGGGAGCAATGGCTTTGCGGGGGGTTGGCATCCACGGTGGCGAGGCCAGAAGAGGATGTCTAGGATCTACGTTAGAGGCCACACGGCTACAGGGGAGCACTGTCATTCTCATGTTGGAGACCAGAGAAGTTACTTAACTTACCTAAGGCCACACAGCTAATGAAAGACAGCTGGGGTTCGTGCCAAGTCTGAGACACAAAAAAGGCATATTTTTTTGAGGGGGGGTGGTTGTCCCCTCTGTTTAGAAACAGTTAAGCCACTTGTAGTTGGGGCACCAGAGAAACAAGGAACACGCTTTTATTATTCCTGTGCTGAGGTCTCCAAATTTAGGTGCTTGTTTGAAATGCTCCAGGCTCTTGTGTCTTGTGATATAATTTAAGACATTCCTCTGTGGATTTATTTCTGTACAGATTTTAGTCAAAATATCCAGAACGGTATTATCTGCAGAAATGTCCCTGGCGTGAGCAGTTTTTTGTGTTTTTTTGTTTGTTTTTTGTTTTTTTCCCTAATCTTTTGCTTTTGAGAACAGACTTGTTTTTTCAGCACGGGCCTTTTGTCAGAGGGGAAGGTGTGGCTCTGTACATATTGCTGTGACCGACACCTGCTGAGGTACCTGGTTCCTGGCATCTGGCTTGGTCGTCACCTGCTCCTGGTGTGTGATCAGTGCTGAGGTCCCCTAGGCGAAGCATTGTCCTGTCCTAGGAGTAGCTGGTGAAATGAGTGTTCTTTGAACCAGCGCCCCTGTCTGCTGAGTACCACTCCGCCCTCGCCTTTTCTTTTCCCCTCAGTTTCTTTTATTGTGGGAAAATACACATAATATAAAACTTACCATCTTAAGTTTTTTTTTTTTTAAAGATCTGATATTTTTACTTATTATTATTTTTTAAAGTAAGCTTGATGCCCAACGCGGGGCCCCGAGATCAACAGCCACACGCATGCTCTACCATGTCAGCCAGCCAGGTGCCCTGCCACCTTAAATGTATTTAAGTGCGAGCCCAGCGGCACGAAGCACACTCACACTGTCCTGCAGCCACCCCCACCCTCCGTCTCCAGAACTTTCCATTTCCCCCAAACTGAGACTCTGTCCCCATGAAGCACGGACTCCCTGCCCCCTGCCCCCTGGCTCCCACCCTCTACCTCCTGTCTGTGGATGGGACTCTCCTCCGGGGTCCTCATAGAAGTAGAATACTACAGTATTTGGACTTCTGTCACTGGCTTATTTCGCTGAGTCTGATGTCTTCAAGGTTCATCTGTGTTGTGTGTGTGTCGGAACTCTCCCTTCTTCAGGCTGACTGGTATTCCATTGTGTGGACGGACCACATTTACTTATCGTCATCCGTGGATGGGCACGTGGGTTCCTACCACATTTTAGCTACTGTGAATAAGGCTGCCGCGGACGTGGCTTTTTAAATGCTATGTTACCTTGTGACCCTGGCTTTTGAAGGCTTATTTAATGTGCTGTGAGACTTGAGCACAAAAACAGATCCAAATGAACCTTTATAGGGGATGCTCCCCTGTCTTAGGTGACGGACACTGGCCTATGAAAAACTGTCAACTCGTTTAGTTCTCTAGAATCCTCCCAAACACTTCCTGGAGGGGCCAGAGCCATTGTCTTTTTCTTGCATGATTGTCAGGCTTTGGAAGCTTTTGGGGTCTGGCCAGTGTTTGGGATGAAAGTGTTGGATTGTTCTCTGGACCCAGTTTATGCATTCTCTACAGTGTGCCCTCTTCTACCTGTTCTCAAAACAATGATGTTTTAAGCAGAGAAAGCAAAGGAAGATTAAAGGAAGGTCAAGGTAATTAAAAGGGAAAAAAAAAAATCACTGTAGTGTGCGGCTGGAGGTGCTTCCTCTCTGTCGCCCTGCCCATGGGTTTGGGGTGCAAATACCAGGAGAGGCCAAATGCGAGGGAGCCTTGGATGGGCAGAGTGGAGATGGAGTTTATGCAGGCTGGGTCACGAATCACCTTTATTGAGAGCCTACTATGTGCCGGGCATTGGGGTCCTTGGGGCCGCAGGGTGGGAACCAGCCCCCGCCTCCTCGGAGAGGACCTTCTGGTGGCAAATACTGACCTTGAATATGTGACGACACACTCTTGCTAGGAGAGTTACAGGAGAGGGCTCTGTGGGTGGGAGCACGGGTCGAAGCCCCAAACTTGCCTTCAGGGTCCGAGAATATCTCCCCTCCCCCAAACTGGTGTGTCATGAAGACCCCGAAGGTCGGCCTCACTGACCCTTTCCCAGGTGGTTACGAGAACTACTTGGAGTCCTGTTTTGCTCTTCACTGGTCATGAGCTGGTTCAAGCCTGTCTCCTGATCCAAAAGATGGGGACAATGATGGGACCTGCTTGTCAGAGTTGCAGGTTGGGAGGAGGTGAGGTGGTGTAGGGGGTGCATTTAGCGCTGCGCCTGGCACTCCGTGAGTGTTCTGGAAGCTTCCTGGGAGCACCATGGCTGCGCTCCGCTTCTGAGCAGACCCGCCGCTAGGTGAATGCCTGCCAGGGTTTGGCTTTGGCTCTGATTTTGGGCTTGGGGCAGGCAGAGGAGAGCCCACTGCCCGACCCGCTGATGAAGGGGGCAGGGTGTTGGACCCACAGCACTGGAGGGAAGACCACTCTGCTCACCTGGGGCCTTGAGATGCTCCGGAGACCCCCAGCTCTGGGCTTTTGGGGGCATCAGAAGCCACAGAGCTTGCTTGACCAGCTGCTCTAGCCAAACCCACTGGCATTTTTTTTTTTCTTGGCGGCCACCCCAGCTGCTTGCTGCCAGTCAGAGGGGTGGGTGAGGCCGGGGCCCACAGGGTGCCAGGAAACTGCCCACGACGCCACATAGGACATCGGCGAGAGAGTAGGCGCAGGAGGCCGAGGAGGCCGGTCTCTCCTCCCCGGGTTTGGACTTCCTTCCATCTTTGTTTCAGGTTCTCTCAACGTTGGGGTGCTCTCTCTAGATTAAATATTAACTATTTAATTCCGCCTTTGGCATTTTAATGATCAGAACCTTGATGATCTAAGCGCTTGGCTGATGATGCTGCATTGAGCCCCCCGCAATTCCTTCTCACGGATGAGGCCACGGAGGCCCCCCCAGAGGGTACGCCACTTGCCCTGGATCACACGGCTAGCGAACATTGGAGATGGGATTCCAGCTGGGGACCCAGGTGTTGGAGCCCAGAATTTGAGCTATTAAGCATTGTGCTCTCCTGCACTCCAGGTGGAGAGCTGGGGAAATACGGAAGACAAAGAAATGGAGGGGCGGGGGAAGTCCCTGGAATTCTAGCCTGCCAGCATTCTGGCTGCCTTTTCTTTCTTTTTTTTTTTTTTTAAAGATTTTTTATTTATTTATTTGACAGAGAGACACAGCGAGAGAGGGAACACAAGCAGGGGGAGTGGGAGAGGGAGAAGCAGGCTCCCGCAGAGCAGGGAGCCCGATGCGGGACTCGATCCCAGGACCCTGGGATCATGACCTGAGCTGAAGGCAGTCGCTTAACCAACTGAGCCACCCAGGCGCCCCTGGCTGCCTTTTCTTACGGCTCTTTTCATCCCCCCTTACACTAGCTGCCTCCTCCATCAGGCTGGGATTTCTTGAAGACAGGGACTGTGGCATTTATTGCTGTGGCCCCAGCACCTATCAGGTAGAAAAGCAATGGCATCTTTGACCACTCAGGCCTAGCCAGTGTTTACTGAGCACCTACTAAGTGCTAAGCATTTGACAGTGACAGCCCAGGAGAGGATATGATTCCCATTTTACAGAAGGGGAAACACTGAGGCCAGAGGAGTAATTCAGAAACTTACTCTTGGAGACCTTGCTGGGAAATGGCTTGACCTCAGGCTTGTCGGGTGCCCTTGACCAGAGGTCAGCAAACTGACCCGCGGGGCAAATCTGACCCATCAAGTGATTTTTGTGTGGCCCATGAGCTAAGAATGCATTTTATATTTTAAAAAGTTGGGTGTGTGTGTGTGTGTAAATCTAAAGGATAATATTTTATGAGAGGTGAAAATGCTATGAAATTAACATTTCAGTGTCCCCAAATAAAGTTTCCTTGGAACACGGCCAAGCGCGCTCATATGTGCATTTACATAACGCCCATGGCTGTGGTTGGTGCTGTGAATAGTTGCAACAGAGACTGTATAGCTCTTCGCAGAAAAAACTGTGCCGACCTTTGGTCTTGGCTATGCACCTTATAAAGATGAGGGGGCGCATTGGGGGGTGGAGGCTGGTTTTGCTGGAAATCGGGAGCATCCTAGCATCCGGCCAACGTGGTCACCTTGCCCCTTGCTGGCACCGAGGGGCACTGCGAGGTATGGCATGCCATCCTTACCTTACCTTACATCAGAAGCTCTTGTTTGGTTGGGGAGTCAAAAGGCAGGAGTGAATTAACCATCCAGGGCAGCCCAGCTGGCAGGAGATGTCACGAGGCAGGTAGGCGCCCCCCCCTTCCCGTTCCCCTCAAGTGAGTCATCAGATTGGTGGTTCAAGACATGTCTGTGAGCCAGAGCACCTGGAAATCACGATGTTCTCTAGATAATATCGCTGCAGAATATTGATAAATTAAATTCCTTTGAGGTTTTGTCACTGTGGTCCCTGCAGAAAACAGGGAAGTCTAACACATGCACACGGGTATTGAATAATAGTAATAAAAGATGGTGGATCGTGTAGCATGAGGAGCCATTTGAATTTGTCACCCATATTCCTTTTTGTTTTTGCCAACAATCTCTTTTTTGTTTAAAAGATTTTATTTATTTATTTGACAGAGAGACAGCAAGAGAGGGAACACAAGCAGGGGGAGTGGGAGAGGGAGAAGCAGGCTTCCCGCCGAGCAGGGAGCCCGATGGTGGGGCTCCATCCCAGGATCCTGGGATCATGACCTGAGCCGAAGGCAGTCACCCATCCAACCGAGCCACCCAGGTGCCCCTTTGCCAACAATCTTAAAAAAATCAAGGAGAGGACTAAAAGCACCAAACTGGGGGGAAGGGGGGGAGGGGAAGCAACAATCCAGGGTCATGGTAATTTCCTTATCATGGAGATGATTGGAATTTTTAAAAGGAACTTCTGGTTTTGGAGATGACTGGATTTTGTGTAGCAGGAAAGAGCACGTGCTCCCGGTCCTACCCAGGCTCGATGGATGACAAGTTGCCGTTGACATTTGTGGAAGGAGAGTGGTGGTTCCAGATTGGAGTGGTTTGGTTCGGCTGGCCAATGACGCTTAGAAAGAGGGGAAGAAGGAAGGGTGTTCCAGATGGGTGGGATGGCAATGACGAAAAACATAGATGCCTTTTGTGGGCAAGAGTAAGGAGGCTGCCTCATGCTGTGAAGAGCCTCAGACCATCATGTGCTTTGGCTGCCAGATGTTTTCCCGTGGCCCAAGGGAGAGGTCATAAAGATTACTTTGGGGCTGTATTCTGGGTGGCCTGTTGCACTGATAGTGAGTGAACAGCTGTGCCGAGCCAGGCATGTTGCTGGGACCCCAAAGTCCTTGCTGAGTTGGAGAAAAAGGGAAAGACGTTCACTCTAAGATAATAAGCTAGGTAGGCAGAAAGTGTTGGGGTAGGCTCCAGGATGCTGAGGGAAGAAGGTAGACCAGTTGACTGCATGGTTCCCTGGCATCTTGGGGACAGTACTGTCCAAATCTTCAGTAGTGAAGATTCAGACTTAAGTTTGGACGAGTGCCCGGCTTCCTGGAGAGGGCTTAAGGGATTCCAATTAACTACTTTTTTGCCTAGAGAAGTAAATTGGCCCAATCCTTTGGAAGAAGGTGGTGTAGAGTTAAATACATAATTATGGAGAGGTGGCTGTCTGGTAACTTGGTAACTGGTCTGACAAGTTTTTCTTTTATTCCCTCCTCCTTGGCGAAATTCATCGACCAGTTATTTCCCACCGTGTCACCAGGCCTTTTGTCAGAATTAAAATCTGTTCTTTGTGACTGAACACCTGAAATGCCCCAGGGAGGTCCTGGGGACCTCAGGTCCTGTTGGGCTTGGAAGCCAGCACCATGTGGTCGTCCTTCTCTCTCCACACACCTGTCCCTGATAGAATGTTTGCTTTCCCAGCGAAGAGTTTCAAAATTGTATCTTCTCTCTTCTCCTGCTCCCCGTTTCCCCCCTCTCTCTGTCTCTCTCTCAGGCTTAGAGATAAATAATGTTAAATAGGATACCAAAAAAAAAAGAAAGAAAGAAAAACCCATTGCTTTCCTCTGGGGCCCCATTGTCTGTCATGGGTGGGGCCATATGGGTAGCAGTAATTGGGCTAATTTCCTCCAATTCTAAGTTTGGGAAGTGACCCAAGATCTCCCAACCCAGCCTCAAGCCACGGGACACAGAGGCACGGGATGGAGCATGGATCAGTCGGCGCTGGGGGGCATCAGGTAGATAAAAGCCCACAATCGTCTAGTGCCTGGAGGGTTTTGGGTAGAGGGTCCTTTGACCTTTTCCTTATAGAAGTTTCTTTGCTTCTTTTTTTGTTTCATCAAGGAGGGTCTTGGGTCTTTAATGACCCCAGGCTTGCTGGCTGCCGTCTAGAGAGGGAGGTTCGTTGATGGGCTTTTTCTCGAGTGTTTCCAAGTGCTTTGCCTAGGAGAAGCTGTTCTCTTTGGAAGATCTGATAAGGACAGGGTTTCAAGTGCCGACATCTGGTCACACAGGCACGAGTGTGCATAGCATCCGTGTTGCTAATCGACCACCTGCAGCCCTGATCCATGGGCAGATGGGAGTCCTGCCACAGGCTGTCTTGTTAGTGGTGTGGAAGCTAAAGGCTTTCACCTTTGCAAAGAAACTGCGGGCTATCACAGCAGGGGATATGCAAAAGCAAGACAGGCTTCATAGGAAGCATTCCAGATTTCCCTTCTTTAAAACTGGGAATGAATCACTGAACACTACATCAAAAACTAATGATGTACTATACAGTGGCTAACTGAGCATAATTAAAAAAAAGCTAAAAAAAGCCATCAAAAGGAATGAGATCTTGCCATTTGCAACGACGTGGATGGAACTGGAGGGTATTATGTTGAGTGAAATAAGTCAAACAGAGAAAGACATGTATCATATGATCTCACTGATATGAGGAATTCTTAATTGTAGGAAACAAACTGAGGGTTGCTGGAGTGGGGGGTGGGGTGGGAGGGATGGGGTGACTGGGTGATAGACACTGGGGAGGGTATGTGCTCTGGTAAGCGCTGTGAATTGTGCAAGACTGTTGAATCTCAGATCTGTACCTCTGAAACAAATACTGCAATATATGTTAAGAAAAAAAAAAAAAGAAGATAGCAGGAGGGGAAGAATGAAGTGGGGGAAATCGGAGGGGTAGACGAACCATGAGAGACGATGGACTCTGAAAAACAAACAGGGTTCTGGAGGGGAGGGGGGTGGGAGGATGGGTTAGCCTGGTGGTGGGTATTGAGGAGGGCACATTCTGCATGGAGCACTGAGTGTTATGCACAAACAATGAATCATGGAACACTTCATCTAAAACTAATGATGTAATGTATGGGGATTAACATAAGAATAAAAAAAATACTTAACAAAGCCAAAAAAAAAAAAATTAAAAAAAGCTAAAAAAATAAACAAAACAAAATAAAACAAAAAACCCCCAAAAAACCCCAGTGTTTTTTATTGTGGTAAGATACACGTAAGATTTACTATTAGTGACATTAGGTACATTCACAGTGCTGTGTGACCATGACCTCTACATACTTTTCATCATTGCACAAAGGAGCTGTGCCCGTTAGCAGTCACTCCCCGTCCCCCACCCTTCCTCCCCACAACCCCCCCATCCCCGCCCCGGCCCCCACCAGTCTGCTTTCTGTCTCTGTGGGTTACCTATTCTGGATGTTTCAGTATAAATGGAATCATCTGATATGTGGCTTTTTATGTCTTACTTCTTTCCCTAGACATGGTTTCGTGGTTCGTCCATGTTGTAGCATATATCAGGACCCTGTTCCTCTTTCTTGCTGAATAATATTCCATTGTATGGATATACCAGTCTTGTGTATCCATTTACCAGTAGATGAACATTTGAGTTGTTTCCACCTGTTGGCTATTGTGAGTGATGCTGCTAAAACATTCGTGTACAAGCTTTTGTTTGAATACTTAATTTCAGTTATCTCGGGGGATACATCTGGGAGTGGGATTGCTGGGTCATTTAGTAATTCTGTTTAATAAATTGAATCGAGATTTACTCCTATCTTATTCTTTTCTTCTTTTTTTTGCCTTTGGTCTTATTTTTAAAAGCATTATTGTATTATCAAAGAAGACACAGATTCGGAAAACCACACAAAATGAATGTGTAGCCCAATGGCTGCTACTTCCCTATGGGCAAGGCTGTGGCTCTTTGATTATTACTTCCTTTTTAAAATTTGAAAGTTCTGTCGTGTAGTAAAATGGTACTCATTGGTCTCCCTGTTTTTAGTGTATAATAAACAAGGCATAGACTGAACTTCGTTAACAAAACTTTGTGTTCTTTATGAAGGCAACTTTTGCTAAGAAAATTATTTTTATAAGTCAGCGAGGTATGAGGGTTATTTGCAAAGGACTTTTACAAGGGCAAGGAAAAAAGAAACAACAACCATCACCCAAGAAGTTGATCTTAGGGCTCGCGGTTCTGCAGAAGACAGAGTGGACAAGACCTTGAGACACGTTCCAGAAGGAAAACAACAGATGAATCCGAGAAAGGAGAGATGTTCCAAATGGGGATGAATTTGATGAAGAAAAAAAGTTGGAGAATTGTCTTAAAGATGGCCGCCTGGGCGCACCTGGGTGGCTCAGTCAGTTAAGCGTTTGACTCTTGACTTTGGCTTAGGTCATGATCTCAGGGTAGTGGGATCGAGCCTGCTTAAGATTCTCTCTCTCCCAGGGTGCCTGGGAGGCTCAGTCAGTTAAGCATCTGCCTTTGGCTCAGGTTATGATCCCAGGGTTCTGGGATTGATCCCTGCGTTGGGTTCCCTGCTCAGTAGGGAGCCTGCTCGTCCCTCTGTCCTCCCCCACCCCCCTGCTTGTGTGTGTTCTCTCTCTCAAATGAACAAATGAATCTTAAAAAAAAATTCTCGGGGTGCCTGGGTTGCTCAGTCAGTTAAGCGTCTGCTTTCAGCTCAGGTCATGATCCCAGGGTCCTGGGATCGAACCCCACATCGGGCCCCCAACTCAGTGGGGAGCCTGCTTCTCCTTCCCTCTGCCTGTCGTTCCCCCTGCTTGTGCTCTCTTTCTCTATCAAATAAATAAATAAATAAAATCTTTAAAAAAAATTATTTCTCCCTCTGTCCCTCCCCTCCCCACATTCCTGCATGCTTTCTCTCTCTCCCTCTCTCTCTCTCTAAAAAAAAAAAAAGATGCCCATGTGGTTCAGAGGAGGGCATCATTCTTCACAGACTTTCTTCACAGTTTTGAAAGGATGCCTTTGAAAGACAGCCACTAGCCTGGTGCACTGCTTGACTTGATTTTGTGACTTCTGGCCATTGGGAGTTTACAAATGTCTCATGTTGGGGATGGCAAATAACAGCAGTGGGCATCTGTAGGATGAAAAACAGGAGTTGGGGATGCGAGAGAGTGAAGGACACAGTGGCATATTGGCCTTGAGGTCTTGGGAGGAGGGATGAAGGAAGCTAAGGTGGACCCAGGTCATAAAAGTTACAAATTCTGTATCAAAGAAGTCAGAGAATGGCATTGATTCCCCCTTGATCCACAGTGCGAATATTGCCTACACAGAGACAAACAAATTTCTGTTTTTCCCCAACTTGGTGAAGGAGGTCTTGAAAAGGTTCTAGCCATCCAGGAATGGTCAATGGGAATCCGTTCTTCAGGGTCTGTTCTTGCTCAGTGAGTATAAAGTGGCATGGGCTGTCTGTTTTATTTTAGAGGACATTAGAGGATCTCTAGAAGGCTAGGTTAGGTGGTAGCCCCGTTTCGCTCACATTGTTCTCCCCTGCATGGCTTACATTGTTCAACTGCTGCTCCTCCTGGATGGGTGGGTGGGCTTTGGTGAGAGTAAGGATGTTGAGGGTCCCACCTCTGAAGGCAGTGGAGAACCAACATGGCGAACTCCAGAGCTGGGCTCTCCCTAAGGTAGCCCTACTGGTTACATGTGGCAGAGTTTAAATGGATTAAAAGTAAACGAATGAAACACTTGTTCCTCGGTTACACTCACCACATTTGGACAGTGCAGATGTAGAGCATTTTCATCATTCCAGAAAGTTCTGTCGGGCAGCGCTGGTCTAGAGCATCTTCATCATTCTGGAGCATTTCATTCCATGGTTAAAGACAGCTGTAGGGTCAGACAGACCTGGATTTGAGACCTGTATCTGTCATGTGACCTTGGACAAGTTGTCTGGCTCTTCCGAGCCTCAGTTTCTTCATCTGAAATGAGAAAATGGTAAAGGACCCCATCTCTCATCATTTTTTTCTCAACTTTTACCTGATAGTCCCCTCTTCTGATAAAAATAAAAATCTCATTCCTCTGCTCTTTTTTGATCTTGATTTTTTCCCCCTCTTAACTCTGAAATAAAACATTGAATTGTTTTTCAACCTTTGTACCTTCTTGAGAATCCGTAGAATAGAGGAAGGAGAGACCGTGGGAAAGTTGCACACACACAACAAAGAGGCTATTCTAGGTACATGTGAGCGAGAAGAGGAACAAGGAAGGGGTAGGTGTGTTGAGTGGGGCATGAGAGTGTCATCAAGAATGAGGAATATGTCAGCTCCTTCCTGGCTTCTCTTCTCTCTCGGGGGAACAGGGAACAGAGTGCTTTTCAGTGTAAGCAGAATAGAAGGGGGTAGCAGAGAGGAAGTAGCCTCCAGATGGGGAAGGGACTGAGGGAGGGAACCCCAGTCTGATTTTGTCTTCCTGGCGCAACATTGAGCGTCTCAGTCAACTCATGATTGTTAGTGATGGGAATCGACTCAGACCAACCTAAACTGCAGTGGGGGGGTGTGGTTTATTGGGAGGACATAAGACCTTCTCTTGGAACTTGTATCAGCTAGTTTTCGCTGTGTAACAGACCGCCCTGAAACAAAATGGCTTTACACCGCTGTCATTTATTTTGCTCACGATTCTGTGGGTTAGCGGGTCGGGTTTTCTGGGCTGGATCCATCAGCTGATCACAGACACAGTCTTGGCTCTCTCCTGAGTCTGGGATCAGCTGGTGGGATGGCCGGTGGCTGGGTGATCCAGCATGGTCTCAGTCACATGGCTGGCAGTTGGTACTGGGCTGTCAACTGGGATGCTTTGGTTTTCCACCCTGTGGCCGCTCATCCCGCAGTAGGCTAGCTTATACTTGGATCACATGATGGTCTGAAGGTTCCAAAAGTAGCAAGAGGTTAATCCCTAGAGCCACAAGTGTTTTCCAAGTCTCTCTCTGCTTCATGTGTGCTGATTTCCTATTGGTCAAAGCAAGTCACATGGCTAAGGGATGCGGGAAGCTGGAGGGAGGATAGACTCCACCTCTTGATCGGAGGGGAGGAATTTGTGGTGGTTTTTGCCATCTACCGCAGAACCCCAGGGCGGGAAATGCCGGGGCACTCTTGAGACATTTTAGCCAGGACTTAGAGCTTGCTCAAACACCCAAGACTGTGTGTGGTGTAACTGAGAACCTAAAATGATTTTCCTGAGCAGTTATTTAATTTCCTGAATTCCAATGATTGAATAATCAGTTCCTTTCCCAGAAGGACTCTTGATGTTTTCTTTGTCATTTATTAAATTCAACCAAACACCATGGCCAGCTTCTGGGATGCCAGGTCTGTCTCATTCATTTGTGTCTATTCTTATAGACACAGTACCATACTGATTTAATTTCCATAGATTTCGAACATGTTTTATTAATGGCAGATCTAGCATTTCCTTTTGCACTTTTTCAAAGTATTTATCTTTTCTGGTTGAACCTAAGAATCTCCAGATCAACCTCCTCCAGCACACATAAAACCCATTGAAATTTTGATGAAAAAATTTGTATTAAATCTGTAAATTAATTTGAGAAGATACACCTTAATATTTTAGTAATTTTCCTTCCCATCCAGGTATGTAATCAATTGCTCCATTTGTTCAAATCTTTTTATGTTGTTCTCTTAAAAATATTTATTCTGTATATTTCTTGCTATGATTCCTGTAACATAGAGTTATTGATTTGTTTGTTTGTTTATTTATTTATTTATTTATTTTTTTATTTAGCAGAGAGATAGAGAGAGAGCACAAGCAGGGGGAGCGGCAGGCAGAGGGAGAAGCAGGCTTCCTGCTGAGCAAGGAGCCCTATGCGGGACTCGATCCCAGCACCCTGGGATCATGACCCGAGCCGAAGGCAGACGCCTAAGTGACTGAACCATGCAGGCACCCCGAGTTTTTTTGTTTTTTTAAGATTTATTTATTTATTTAAAAGAGAGAGAGAAAGAGAGTGCAAGCTAGGGGGAAGGGCACGGGGAGAAGGAGAGAATCTCTGCAGACTCCTTGCTAAGCAGGGAGCCCACGTGGGGCTTGATCTCAAAATGGTGAGATCACGACCTGAGCCAAAATCAAGACTCGGATGCTTAACCAACTGCATGATCCAGGCGCCCCTGTGTGTAGAGTTTTTGTTGTTCATTGTTGCTACTGTGAATGGGCATATTTATCCCGAATCCAGATCCTTTAGTGGCATTGACAAGTCAGTTGTAAATTTTTTTGTTCATTGTGTGCAGTTCTATCCTGTACAAATTTTGGTCATTTTTTTTATAAATCTTGTTTTAAATTTTGTACCTCTCACTTCAGTTTTAAATCTTCTTCTATTGGGGCGCCTGGGTGGCTCAGATGGTTAAGCGTCTGCCTTCGGCTCAGGTCATGATCCCAGGGTCCTGGGATCGAGTCCTGCATCGGGCTCCCTGCTTCTTGGGAGCCTGCTTCTCCCTCTGCCTCTCTCTCTCTGTCTCTCATGAATAAATAAATAAAATCTTAAAAAAAGAATCTTCTTCTATTGACTTGGGCTTCACGACTAATATTAAATATTTAACAGTGGTATGACCTGACATCCATGATTAACAGATATTCTCAGATAAAATCATCTTTGTTTTCCTGTGGTAAACCTTACTTGGTTGTGACGAATTATTCTCTTAGCATAGTGTTGAATTTGATTTGCTAGGTTTGCTTTGTTCTGGTTGGTTTTTATTATTTTTGGGGGATTTTTGCCATCTGTGTTTATGAGTGAAATTGTGCTATGTTTTTGGTCTGTTTGATTTTGCAATCTCTTCATTAGGTTTTATTATCTGATATTCTAGCCACATAATATGAACTAGGCAAGTTTCCATTTTAAATATCTTGGAATTATGGCATCAGGCCTAACACTTACTTGAAGAACCAATTATTTGTTGGAAAAATCATATGGTGCTATATAACCTTCTGGGGAAGTAATTCTTCGATAACCTTTGAAAATTTCATACTAGGTTGTTAGAGAATTCAGCTGAAATTTTTTTTTTTAACCTCTGGTAAGATCTTTTTGAGTCAGCTTTTGTGATCTGTATTTTCTTAGTGATCATTTCATTGAGATTTTTGGATTTAATAGCATGCTGTTATGTTTGCTATAATCTTGTTTGTATAGTCTCCTTATATCCATTTGGATTTGCCAGTTCCCCCCCCCCCCAGGAAAGCAGATGTTGGATTTATTTATCAATTCTTTCTCCACAATTTGTTAGTTATTTAGAGGAATCTTAATTTTTTTCATTTTTAGATTATTCTGAGCCATGCTTTTGCCTTCCCCCCTCCCCCGCCTGGTGTTAAATGTTTGGATGACTCACCAGACACTGAAATCCTTTTTGGAATAAACTGGGGAATGAATGAATGAATGAATGAATGAAGAATTTGATAATGTCCTCTGAATACAATTAAAGCTTTTAAGGCCATGAATTCAGCCCCTGAACTTGGCTTTGGCTGCCCTCCAAAGTTTTGGCTATCTAGCATTCTTGTTTTCGAAAGAGTTGGTGAATATAATTTTGATTTGTTATTTTTGATAATCAGTATTGGGAAAGCTGCTCCTGAGGGCCGACTTGCTTTCAGTCACTTTATATGAATGCTCTGACTTAATCTTCATAGGCACCCTAGGAATTATCCTTGCTTTACAGCCTAGTTTAACAGCCCATGAAACTGAGCGCCATGGGAGGGAAAGTGACTTGCCCAAGGTCGCACAGGTGAGGGGGTGGGGGCAGGGCCAGGACTGGCATCTAGCCCACGGTCTGTTTTGATTCTAAACCACGTGCCCTTGTGACTCTGCTACTCGGCCTCTCCAGTTGAGTGAGTTTTAACCACTAGTCGTTAGGGATTTAAAAAAAAAAAAACATTAACCGTTCATTTTGATGGGTTGTCTCAATCTCCAGTTGACGGGATTAAAAATTTAACTTGTCGTAACCCGTCGAGTTTGTGCATTTTTGTAACTGCGTGTGGCCTCTTGGTAGCCGAATGACTGTTCCATGGGCTTCTACGAAGGCTGCTTGGAAGCTGCTGGAGTGGGCAAATTTAGAGTCAGAGCTCACAATCTACCGTTCCACCAGAAAAACGTACCCCCCTGGGACAGACGTGCACGTGGGGATGTGGAAATAAAGGCTTCACCTCGCTGGCAAAATATCTCTGCCCTACCAGAGCTGGGAAGCCTTCTTCTTCCTCGCTCACTCTTGGTATCCTAGCCTCCTGAGACAGCTGGAACTAGTTTTTGCAAAGGCACTTTCTCCTTCCCTCATCATGTGCTTATGGTTTTGTGATGCTGGCCTGGAGGAGCGCGGGCCGGGCCAGCGCTGAACTTGACCTGTGGGCTGCCCCGCTGTTTGGCCCTCTTTCCTATTTCTGGGTCTTGCTCTCAGCGTGAGGATGCTACCAATCAGTGTGACTTGTTGTGATGTCACGTGGTCAAACCTTTCCTTTAAAAATGGTCTGTGATTCATCTTTATTTTTACGGGGCTGTATCATGTTAGAAGTATTACAGTAGGAGTTTTCGTTTGAAATCTAATAAAGGTTTTATTCGGCCATCTGGAGTCTGTGTTCCTTACACTTTTTTTATTGTACATGACTAAGAGTGGTGTTGGGGTTGGTGGTGGTGGTGGCGGGGTTGGGGGGGGGCTGGCGATGGTGGTTCACATCCCACGGGAGGATCGGGTCCATCATCCAAAACCTCATTTTCTCTGTCTTGGCTGCAGGCGGAGGCCGAGAGCCAAGTGCTGACCCTAAAGAGTCCTTCTTTGGAGGAGTTCTTTTCTTTTCTTTTTTGACCGAAACCTTTTATTTTTTATTTTTTTATTTTTATTTTTTTAAAGATTTTATTTATTTATTTGACAGAGAGAGAGACAGTGAGAGAGAGAACACAAGCAGGGGGAGTGGGAGAGGGAGAAGCAGGCTTCCCGCGGAGCAGGGAGCCCGATGCGGGGCTCGATCCCAGAACCCTGATCATGACCTGAGCTGAAGGCAGACGCTTAACGACCGAGCCACCCAGGCGCCCCAGAAACCTTTTATTTTTAATAGCTTGTTAGATAACGTAATATGCAAATACTTTTAGTGTCACAATTTTACATTATCAATTTTAACATAGCATCACAGACAGGTTTAAAAAACATTTAAATTAATTATTGAACACAAAAGATACGGGCTATTTGTTTTCTAAAGCAATTAACAATGAAAACATTAAATTTTTTTTTTTTTTTTTTTTTTAAGTAGGCTCCATGCCCAGCACGGAGCCCAACCTCAGGTTTGAGCTCACAACCCTGAGATTGAGATCTGAGCTGAGATCAAGGGTCAGACACTTGGGGCGCCTGGGTGGCTCAGTCTCTTAAGCGTTGGACCCTTGATTTCGGCTCAGGTCATGATCTCCGGGTCCTGAGATTGAGTCCTGCGTCTGGCTCCCAGCTAGGCAGGGAGTCTGTTTGAGATTCTCCCTCTCCCTCTGCCCCTCCCCACCCAATAAATAAATAAATCTTAAAAAAAAAAAAACTTGGGTGCTTAATTGACTGAGCCACCCAGGTGCCCCGAAAACATTTTAAATTTTTACTCACATTGGTAGAGAATAAAAATCACTGTGTTTTCCCCCCACATCTTTTCCCCAAACCAATAATGTCAGCCTTTTTCGTTTGGGGTCAGGTGGAGGGTGTGGGAGGGTATATCACTGGGGTCTTAACATGCATTTTTCTGGACCACTTATAAAGTTGGTCCTCTCTTACATGTCTCTTTTTTTTTTTTAATTTAATTTATTTATTTGAGAGAGAGAATGAGAGAGAGAGAGAGCATGAGAGGGGGGAGGGTCAGAAAAAAAAGCAGACTCCCTGCCGAGCAGGGAGCCCGATGCGGGACTCGATCCCGGGACTCCAGGATCATGACCTGAGCCGAAGGCAGTCGCTTAAGCAACTGAGCCACCCAGGTGCCCTCTTACATGTCTCTTGATCACGAATGCTTGTTTCTTCTATTTTTTCTCTTTTAAACGTGAGGAGTTTAGGCGGGCGTTTCTCAGTCTGAACCCTGCTGACATTTTGCGCCAAATGATTTTGTGTTGTGGGGGCCGTCCTGTGCGTGGTGGGGTCCCAGCAGCATGGTCCCGGGTCATGACAACCAGAACCGTCTGCAGACATTGCTGTCCCATGCTCCCTGGCCGAGAACTAGTGCTCTGGCGTGAGTACGCTCGTTACCTTCGTTCAGCTCAAGAACGGTTCCCACTTAAGCCCCTTGATGGGCCAAAGGTCCCAGTCTTTTTCATACCCGGCCCCCACCCTCCCACCCAATAACCACTGTCTGAGCTGGATTAATCACTCCCTTGTGTTGCTCTATACAGTAGTCCCCCCTCTTTTTTTTTTTTTTTTAAGATTTTATTTATTTATTTGACAGAAATAGAGAGAGAGCACAGACAGTCAGAGTGGCAGGCAGAGGGAGAGGGAGAAGCAGGCTCTCCGCCGAGCAGGGAGTCCGATGTGGGGTTCGATCCCAGGGCCCTGGGATCATGACCCGAGCCGAAGGCAGACGCTTAACCGACTGAGCCATCCAGGCACCCCACAGTAGTCCCCCCTTATCTACGGTTTCGCTTCCTGTGGTTTTAGTTACCTGTGGTCAGCTGTTGGCAGCAAGCAGATGATCCTCCTGGTGAATGTCAGAGGATCACGAGTCGCCCGCGTCCTATCACGTAGGCATTTTATCATCTCATCCCATCACAGGAACGAGAAGGATGAGGACGGCACAGTTAAGATATTTTGAAAGAGAGCGAGCGAGCACATTCATGTGACTTTTATTATGGTCTACCGTTGTAATGTTCTACTTCATTATTGGCTGTTGTTTCATCTCTTGCTGTGCCCAATTTATACGTGCATAGAGGAGAAACATAAAATATATAGGGTTTGGTACTATCCGCGCCTTCATCCTGCGGGGATCTCTGAATGTATCCCCCGTGGGTAAGAGGAGGGGCCGCTGTCCATTACGTTGCAAATCCCTAGACTCTGTGGTTTAATCTTGCCCATATTAAAAAAAAAAAACATTTAGTAGGTCTTTTCAAAAAATGTATATTTTTTATTTCTTAGGTTATCCATGCTTATTTTTGAGAAATATAGGTAAAAGGAAAAGTATCATGTCACTCTGAAATCCACCCTTACCCCCAAGCATGGCTTCTTAATTTTGATAAGAAATCTTTCATAATTGCCTCTGCAAACATATGTGTGTCAGTTGAAATCCCATTAATGTGTTCTAGAAAATGAGGTTATATGATGCCGTCTGATGCTTTTGTTGCAATCTGCTTTTTTTCCCCTCTTGGATCTCTGTGTAAATATGAATCTATATCATACTTTTAATTCTTTGTAAATATGAATCTATATCAGACTTTTAATTTCTGCATTGGTGGGCGTTTTAAGGTTGTTTCCAGCTTAGCATTTTACAGAAGGGGAAACTGAGGCATCAGAGGGTGGCCTGACCAACGTGGCAGCTTCTGGACCCACTCTTCGCAGTGCGGTGTGGAGCGATCACGAGCCGTGCCTGGTGGCAGCCTTGGCCCACCTTGAGTTCCAGTGAGTCCTTACCCTGGTGTCCCCATGTGGACGGCCCCCCGGCTGCCGGCTGAGTCCCTGCCCGACTTACAGCGTCGACACTGGAATCAGTCGGGATGTGGAGCACAGAGCTGTTTTGTCAGCTCGATGACATCCTGTACAAAAGCAAGCTGAAACCCAGCAGGGCTCTTGTCCTCTCACTTTATATTGTTTTTCTTTCTAATAGAACAAAGTACGGTTTGCGTAACTCCTCTCCGAGGCAGAGGTGATAGGATCTGAGAGCGGGTCTCACGGCCTCTGGATCTCTGCGGGAGACCAAGCGTGCCCTGTGGCATGTTAGGTGCGTGTGCGCTGCAAAGGGGCGGACCGGGCAGGTCTCTGATCCACAGGTGCCTTCGTCACTCTGGTTTGGGATGTCGCAGGGAGGCGTAGACCTCTTACTCTAGTTACCGACTCCTGGGGCTCTCCCAGATGGATTCTTCTGAGTCCTCAGCTGGGCACGGCGAGCCAGCACGTGCCTGCCTTGCTCTCCCCATGCCCTGGGGTCCCTGTTGAGAAAATTCAAGGCGAACAGAGCCAGGAGGGGGCCAGCAGCACTGTCCTGGGGTGGGCGGCTGGAATTGTGGCATTCCCTGGCATTTGACCCTGGCATTTTGGGTAAGGCAAGTCAGGATTGCCCATGTGGACAGAGCAAATACTGCCTTGGGTAGGTGTCTCCGTCAGCTCGGGCTGCTATAACAAAACACCATAGGTTGGGTGGCTTAAACAGTAGACATTTATTTCTTCCAGCTCTGGAGGCTGGTAAGCTCCAGATCAAGGCACCAGTGGATTCCGTTTGTGGCGAGGGCCTGCCTGCTTCGTGGCTTGTACATGGGCTGCCTTCTCGCCATGTCTTGCCTGGCCTTTCCTTGGGGTGTGCTCTGGACGTAGAGCCCGTGTTTTGACATTCCCGCATGTTCTTGCATTTATCAACAGCGTATTCCTTTTTAAGATCGCGGAGGAGTATTCCATTGTTTGGGACATCTACCTGTTCAAGAACATTTGGGTTGTTTTCCATTTTTGGCTATGATGCATAAGCCTGCTGCAAACATTTGCGCGTGAGCCTTTGTGTGAATGTATGCTTTCATTCCTCCTGGATTCGTACCTGGGAGTGGCAGGCACGCATTGATACGGTGTAACTTGGAGAAACTGCCAGACTGTTTTCCTAAGTGCTTGCACCACACTATGATTCCATCAGAGATGCAAGAGAGAGTTTCCAGTGGCTCTCGTGTCCTCACCGGCACCGGGTACGGTCGGTCTCTTTATTTATTTATTTTTTTAAAAAGATTTTTTATTTATTTATTTGAGAGAGAGAGAATGAGAGACAGAGAGCATGAGAGGGAGGAGGGTCAGAGGGAGAAGCAGACTCCCCGCCGAGCAGGGAGCCCGATGCGGGACTCGATCCCGGGACTCCAGGATCATGACCTGAGCCGAAGGCAGCCGCTTAACCGACTGAGCCACCCAGGTGCCCTACCCTTTCATTTTTTTTAACAGTGTCTTTTGAAGAGCAGCCAGTTTTTAACAGGGTGATGTTATTAATTTAATTAGCTCCAGATTGTGGCTTTGAGAATCTTCCTGAAGCTCTAGCCCCAGATATAGGACATTTGCAGAATTTTATTCTTTTGTTTGTTTGTTTATGAATAGCATTTATTTATTTTATTTTTTTTAAAGATTTTATTTATTTATTTGAGAGAGAGAGAATGAGAGAGAGCACATGAGACGGGGGGAAGGTCAGAGGGAGAAGCAGACTCCCCGCCAAGCAGGGAGCTCGATGTGGGACTCGATCCTGGGACTCCAGGATCATGACCTGAGCCAAAGGCAGTCGCTTAACCAACTGAGCCACCGAGGCGCCCGAATAGCATTTATTTTTAAGGCCAGTTTGAGGCTTGCAGAAAAATTGAGCAGAAAGTAAAAAAAAAAAAAAAAAAAAAAAATTCTCATGGCGTCCCTCACCCTCCCCAACGCAGCTTTCCCTATTATTCACATCTTCATTAAGGTGTTTGAGCAGTACCCCCTCTTTATCCACGGGGGATTTGTTCCAAGACCCCAGCGGCTGCCTGAAACCGCACGTAGTACTGAACCCTGACGCTGCTGTGGTTTTTCTCGTACACACGTACCTGTGGGAAAGTGTAATCTATAAATCAAGCACCGTGAGAGATTAACAACAAAATAGAACGATTATAACAATATAACGTAATAAAAGTTACATGAATGTCATCTCTCAAAGCTCTTGCTGTGCTGTACTCACCCTTCTTCTTGTGATAATGTGAGATGCTAAAGTGCCTCTGAGGGGAGTGACGTGGGCACTGTGACATCATGTTAGGCTGCTGCAGGACCTCTGATGGTGTGGCAGAAGGAGGGTCCTGTGCTTTGGACCACGTGGTTGGCCACGTGGTTGACTGTGGGTAACTGAAACCATGGTTAGCTGGGTGTGGGGGGTACTGTTGTACGTTTGTTGTAATTGATGAGCCAGTATTGATACAAGGTTATTAACCGAAGTCCCCGGCTTATGTTCAAGTTCACGTGGGGTGTGACATCCTCTGGGTTGTGACATAATGTATAATGGCATGTGTCCACCATTACGATGTCAGACACAGTGGTTTCACTCCCTGTACGTTCCCCGTGCCCCATGTTCATCCCTCCCTCCCTCCTTCCCGGAACATTATTCCAGAGCGTACCAAGAACTTCTCTTTCATGTGAGTTTGGAGCAAAGATGTTAGGATGGTTTTCCATCTGTAAGTACAAGGAGTCAGAACTTAAGAAGTTAAAGACTCTCTTTGGAGAAGGGGAAGCATAATCGTGGTCTGATGACCTTCTCAGGATCTTCCAAGGGGAGAAAAGCTGGAGGTTGAACCTTGCCTTGTTTTTAGACTGTGGACCAGGTTTAAAGTTCGGCAAGGGAGGGCTGCAGCCCAAGTTAGGGCTGACTGGTCAGGAGTGATGATCCGATTCTGGCATTTGCTCTCAGGACCATTTGTGAAAAATCCATTTCCAGAAATATTTTAAAGAAGGGAGGAGAACCCTCCTTCCCCCGCCTTCCTCCACAAACCCTTGTTTCCATGATTTGAACATATGAAAACATATTTTGAAATCTTATCCTTAGGTCCTGATACTCTGAATTGTCAATTTTCTCAGTATCTTTTCCTCCTGACTATATTGTACCATGGACCCTGGCCCCAGGAAAGTGCATAGAATCTGCACAGTTTAGCAAGTCATTATAAAGGGAGTTGGACTCAGGTCGAGTAGCGGAATAGCCTGGGCTCCCTGCATGTTCACCATGTCCTTTTCCAATCATAACTGCCTTCCTCATTCCAGAGGTAACTTTTTTTTTAAAATGACTGCCAAGACTGTATTTTTAACTAAATGTTGAGCCGACACAGCGCTGCCTGCATTTAAATGGATCAACAGCATTTTACTCCCTGTACAAAAGTTTGCAGGTGGATTTTCCTGTGTTTGTTCTTTTTGTATACCACGTCCTGGATCTCTACGGGGGTCCCACATTAACAGTGACTTTAGTCACATTTCAAACACAGAACGTGTGTATGTATTAGAAAGGTACACTGTTCTGGGGCCCAGGGACATGCCGAGCAAGGGTGTAAAGTAGGAAGCCCTGATAGGAGCTGGTGAGAATACAAGGCTCTGTTTTGTAAAGGTTGTTCAGGAGTTTCCATCAACAGGGCTGTGTCCACAGACACCGAATTATCAAAATGAAAGATTCAGGGGTGCCTGGGTGGCTCAGATGGTTAAGCATCTGCCTTCAGCTCAGGTCATGATCCCGGGGTCCTGGGATCGAGCCCCACATCGGGCTCCTGGCTCAGCGGGGAGCCTGCTTCTCCCTCTCCTTCTGCCTCTCTCCCTGCTCATGCTTTCTCTCTCTCTCTCTCTGTATCTCTGTGTCTCAAATGAATAAATAAAATCTTAAAAAAAAAAAAAGATTCAAAGCCAAACAACTTGGAAGTCACGTTTGAGGAAACACTTTGTCACCGTGATTAAGGGCTCAGACGAGTTGAAATCTCAACCCGCTATTAACTGACAACAGCTCTGGGCAGGTGGTTTATTCTTTTGGGATTAAAAAAAAAAAAAGCCTCACCTGTAAAAGGTAAAATACAGTCTGAGCTTCCTCATGGAGTCCTCGAGAGATAATGCACCTAAAACATCGAGCACAGAGTAGGAAGTCATTTAGAGCTAGGACATCACAGTACGGATTGAAGAGTGTGAGGGGGAGGCAGTCGAACGTCAAGCATGTGGAAAAAAAAAACCCAGTTGTCTATATTTGTTTGGTTAAGAATAAAAAATCACACACATACGTATATACTCTCTAGCTTTGGGTTACTAAAGAACTTTGTTAAGAGCCAGAATAAATAGATCTTTCAGTAGTTAGGAGGGAAAAAAAAAAAAGATGTTTTACTTTCCCGAGCTGCTCAAAGTTGCAGGGACTTGCCATCGTTGGTTTGAAAGTGCTGGAGGTCCAGGTGGCAGGTTGGTTCAGTGGACAGCGTGAGTGTATGAAGTTTCTTGAAAAGCTGTGATCAAGTAAAACACATCCCTGGGGCACACGGGGAGCTCCTGGGATCTGTAACCTGGCCCTGCCGCTTCCTACCTGTGGGAGGCCGGGCAAGTTACTGGAATTCTCCAAAGTCCCTCAGTTTCCTCGTCTGTAAAATGGGAATAGAAACGTACCATAAAGTTGTAAAGATCAAATAAGGTTAAGGCAGGAACGGTAGACACTATAATCAGTCACACTGTTGCTGTTTTATCACGATCGTCACCATCATCACTGATTGCTGTCGTTCAGTTTATTCTTTGGAGGAGAGAGAGGAGAGTGGAGAAAGAAATGTGAGAACGGTGGGGAGGGGGGCGCTGGGAGAAGGGTGGGGGCGGCCCAGGGAGGACTTGTCACTCTGGGCTCCTCAGGCCTTTCATGCAGAAGTGTGAGACCGAGACCCAGACGAGGCCTAAGAAAAGTTTGGAGAAGTTTAAGAGGTGTCTGTAGGTTGTGGTAGGTGAGATCCACTGCCATGAGCTGTTGGGATTCAACGACCGAGAATTGGGTGGAGGCGGGAGAGAGATGTGTGGTCGATTGCGCGCGGTGGCAGAAATACACTCCAGACACCCGGTGACTTGGAACTTTATCAAGACAACGTGGAGCCGTTTAACCAAAATGGTGTTCGCAGAAGCAAGTTTCAGGATCAGGAACTTTCCCCCCTTCTTTCCTTGCTTTCCAGGCTGTGCAGATTCTGTGAACAATTCTGAGTGTCTGGGATTCAGCAGGCCGGTGCGGCTCTCGGCTCCTGACTCTCGCTGCAGAGGCCGCCCAAGGTCTCGGGCCAGCCAAGGGAGTGAGCTTCCCGAGTCCCGAGCCAGGCGGGGAAGCTGGAGGCTGTTAGAGGCCATAGCTCCGGCTGTAGACACGTGTTCCTTTGGCTTTGACTTTGTTGAAAACACATTCCCTAGATAGTTTCTCTTCTGCACAGACCTCTGGGGCTCTTGGGCATGCTGGAGGACCTTGTTGGGTGAAGAGCAACCTGATTTAGTCTCTCCTCGGGGAGGCCGTAAGCTGACATTTGTGGGAGGTGACATGCCTTGTGAATTCCCTTCCCCACACTTCGGTGACTTCAGGAGGTGGACACCATTATCATCACTTCCATCTCACGGAGGAAGAAATTGAGGCTTGGACAGAAATTGGTACCACACCCAAGGGGACCCAGCTCCTGCCAAGTTGGCTTGCAGCTTTACCCCTGCTCACAGCCTGACTGGGCCTGGAGCCGGGGCCCTTTCTCCCCTCATCTCTCCACACAGCCTTTGAGGGCTGTTGCTCTGAACCCCTTAAATGGCCTCAAGTCCATCTTCCCTGTCCATGCTGCTCGTCAGTTGACTTCTGCTTCCCAGTCCCCCTGCTAAGTGCCACGTACTGTTCTAGACTCTGAGGACGTGGCCCAGGACAGTAGAGATGAGTTCCTAACCTTGGAGGCTGACATTCCTTCAGGGAAAGGACAGATACCAGTAATAAGCTGGAGGCCACTGGGATACCACCTCCCATCCACCAGGATGGCTACTACCAAAATACCAGAAACAAACAAACAAACAAACAAACCCCAGTGCTGCTGAGGATGTGGGGAGATCAGAACCCTTGGGCGCTGTTGGTGGGAACATAAAATGGCGCAGCCCCTGTGGAAAACAGTATGGCGGTTCCTCAAAAGACGAAACGAAGAAACACTGCTTCTGAGTACATACTCCAAAGAATTGAAAGCAGAGACTCGGAGAGATGTTCACATAACCAAGTCCACAGCAGCATTATCCACAGTGGCCGAAAGATGGAAGCAACCTAAATGTCAACAGCTGAATGGATAAACAAGATATGGAATATATCCCTGCAATGGACTGTGATTCAGCCTTGAAAAGGAAGGCCATTCTGACACCCGCCCCAACACGGATGAACCTTGAGGACACTGTGCTTAGTGAAAGAAGCCAGACGCAAAAGGACAAATACTGTATTATCCCACTCCCAGGAGGTCCCCAGAGGAGTCCCGTCCACGGAGACAGAGAGGAGACGGTGGGAGCCCAGGGGCTGGGGACAGGAGGTTGGTGGGGGGGTGTCAGTGCTTCTTTGGGACAGAGGTTCAGTTTGGGAAGATGAGAAAGTTCTGGAGACGGATGGTAGGGGTGGTTGCACTGCAGTGAATGCGCTCAATGTCCCTGACCTGTCCTTAAAAATGACTAAAATGGGGGGCGCCTGGGTGGCTCAGTTGGTTAAGCGACTGCCTTCGGCTCAGGTCATGATCCTGGAGTCCCGGGATCGAGTCCCGCATCGGGCTCCCTGCTCGGCGGGGAGTCTGCTTCTCCCTCTGACCCTCCCCCCTCTCATGCTCTCTGTCTCTCATTCTCTCTCTCAAATAAATAAAATCTTAAAAAAAAAAAAAATTAAAAAAAATGACTAAAATGGTAAATGTTATATATATTTTATCACAATTTAAAAAAGAAAAAGAGAAGACGATAAGATGAGTTGTGGTTTGACGCAGGGGTTTCATTCCAGTGCGTTGTAAAGTCCTTGGCAGGCTGGGAAGTGTCTTTTTTTTTAGGCTGGGAAGTGTCTTGTCCCACTTGGAGAGCTGGGTGGCTTTTTCATCTTTTGTGTCTTCAGTAACTGCTTGGTGGCTGCAATGGGGCAGGCCGCAGTGACATTCAGTGCATGAAAGAGTGGGAAGTTTGGGTCTGTTGGGGGAAAGAGGTGGGTGCTGGTAAGCGTGCTCAGGGCAAGGGGGCCCGCTGTCAGGGAAGTGGAGAAGAGAGGCGGGTTCTTGTGTCCCAGCGCCCGTGGGCTTGCTGTGGCCCAGAGGTGGCGTCTGCCACGCTCTGGGACCCTACCTGCCACTGTGGCCCCAGTGGGCTCTGTTCCGGGTTAGATTCTGTGCCCCCCCAAAAAGAGATGCTGGAGTCATAACCCCCAGGACCTCAGAGCGTGACCTTATTTGGAAATGGATTGTTTAGGGAGGTAATCAAGTCAAAATGAGGTCATTAGGGTAGGCCCTAATCCGAATGAGTGGTGTCCTGAAAAGAAGAGGAAAGTCAGATGCAGAGACAAATACCTGCAGAGGGAAGATGATCAGCTGTAAGCGAAGGGGACATGCCTGGAACAGACCCTTCCCTCACAGCCCTCAGGAGCCAGCTCTGCGGATACCTTGATTTTGGACTTCCGGCCTCCAGAACCGGGAGACATTTCTGATGTTGTAGCCAGGTGGTGTGTGGTCCTTTGTTACAGCAGCCCCAAGACCCCTGTATGAGACCCATCTCTGCACGGAAGTGGATGGAAAGCCTCAGAAAGGATGACGTGAGGGGGGTTTGGAGTTTATACTCACAGCCCTTCAGGCTTTCAAACTCTGATTTGTGCTCCCACCCGCCCTCCAATTTGTGATTCCCTTATTGTCTTATTCTGTCTTATTGTCTTATTCTGTCTTTCCAGAATTTCTCCTCCCATGTGTGGGAAACAGCTATCCATATGTTAGTTGTTGTGTTTTTTTTTTTTTTTAATAGTTCTATGCTTTTCACACACATCTGGGGTTTACCTTTGCCGAGAGGTGAGATTGTGACAAGTAATCAAATTTGTCAGCACTGGGTGTCGAATGGTCCATGTCACGGACGGGAGGTGATATATATTTCCTTGGTCTCTGGGGAATCTGATGTTAGAACCCCTTATTCTAAACCATCGATCTTTGCATTTCTTCTTGCCTTCATGTCACAACTAAAATGATTGTAAAATGATCATAAAGTATCTTCCACGTAATTCTTCCTTCCTAGCTTTTGAAAGCACCCCAGCTTTGTTTGTTCTTCTTATAATGTGGAAAATGTAACCAAGTTTCAGGAAAGAAAAAGGAGGGGAAGAAAAAGAAACAAAACAAAACAAAACAAAACAAAAACAAACAGACTTGGAAGCTCTGTGTGGGATTTATTGTGAGATGATAAGTCCATAAACTGATTTGGAGAGAAGTGGCATCTTGATAATATTTCCTTGTACCCTTCCACTTTTCCAAGGGTTCCTTTGTATTCTTAGACGTGTCTTAACGATTTTTCTTCAGACAGCATGAGTCTTGTGAACACTGTTCTTAGGTTGACTGGCTTTCTCTCTATCCCTCCATCTCTCCATTAATCATCCATCTAACTATCCATCTGTCCCTCCATCTACCTATTTATCTGTCCATCCATTCGCTCATCCATCTGTCTATCCCATCTATTCATCCACCTACCCACCCACTCACCCACCCATTATCTACCCATTCTTTTTATTCCCACTCATTTTTTCATCTACCCATCCACCTACATACCTTTTCATCCACCTATTTATCTATGTATCTGTCTGTCTAATGCGGGAGAGATTTCTGAAAAGCATGAAATGAGGTAATTTTCCAGAATACGGGACAGGGATTGTGTTTTCTCTGTTCTCTGCTCCTTCACTAAATGTGTACTAATTCTAAAAGCCATGGTGTTGACTTCCTTCAATTTTCCAACTCTATAATCGTAGCACCTGCAGATAATGATGATTTGCTGCCCTTTACCAATAATTATGCCAGTTATTGCCGTTAACCTTGTTACGGCAGGAACTTTCAGAATAGCGTTAAATGACAGAGTTGAACGTGGTGAGCCGGGCTCACTCCTCATTGAACTGGAATGCTTCAATTGTTTTACTGCAGAGGATAATTATATAATTGTTAAGACTCTTGACCTTCCTGTTTTTAGCCTCCTTTAGTAAATGGGGTGTGATCATGAACTCTTGACTGTCTCGTATATCCAAGAGATACAACAGGCATTTGTCTGTTCATAAGGACGGCAGATTCAATGTGTTAAGCCGTTAAGCTGTTAAAATCGCCCTGAAGCCCCCAGCCCAGTTTTCAAGCAGGGTGGAGTGTTGGTTTGTCACCTCCTGCCAGATGGCCACCTTCATTCTGGAGCAGCTTTTCCCTGGAAGGTCTTCGTGCCCACAGTGGGCTTCAGACCTGAGAACTCTTGGGACCCTTGTGCCTTCACTGGGGTTAGGGTAGGTCTCAGAACTGCCCTGTATCATGGTAACCAGAGAGAGGCTGACTTTATGGGCAGGACCCACTGGGGACCCACAAGAGAGGCCCCAGGTTTGGGACAGTCTGGTCCAGGTTTGCCAGAGTTTTTTTTCCAGGTGATGCCACCCTTATTCCTGTGGGTGAGTGAAGATGTGGGTCTCAGACAACCTTGTTCCAGGTACGACAAGAAACAGATAAAAACACCTTCCAGAACACAGTGTTAACACTCAGGGGCACATGTCGGTTTTCAGGAAGAAAACTCAAAACCCCAACCGAAATGATTGAATGGCCACTGGGGTCTTCGTGGAGGTGGGCTACCTTTCCAGTCCACGACCACGTGGGGCTCAGTGCAGACACTGTTGTGTAACTGACCGGAGCATGTGCCGTAACTGAGGGTCCTCTTGGTGCATGGGGAGCTCAACATCCCGAATTAGGTTCTGAGCCGGCTAGAATCGATACAGAACTCTAACATGCTTTGGAGAAACGCACGTCAGCTTTAGGCAAACACGCAAGTGCTCGCCCGATGACAACTCAGCCCCTTCACAGCGCCGCTCCCTTGGTCCCAGACGGGCTGTGCGTTCTTTGATTTTCTGATCTTCTCTGTTGCTTCTTGTTCCCTGGCCATCTGATCTTTCACCCCAAGCCTGCTGAACATAAACGGGAAACGTATATGCTGGAAAACCCAAGCCATTCTCATGGCATCCGTGTTTACCCCTTCAAGCGTCAAGGTCACAGAATGCCTGGTGGCTGGTGTTGAGAGGAAAGGATTCACGGGGCCGTGCGGCCAGCTCTCCTTGTTTCATTGGTTTCCAAGGTAAGATTTGAACTGTTTACTGAAAGAAATTAGTGTAATAAGTCTCCTCTGGCATATATTTCCAGTGTCCAAGTGGAGCTGCTGAGATGTTGCTCAAGAGTAGCAGAAGGGTGGGGGGGGGGGGGGGCATGCGTCACGCCAGCCCGAGGGGTTTTTATCCGCGTTTTTGCAATATGGAAACCTGTTTGGAATGTGGGTGTATCGGGGGGACCTGGGCTGGTTTCTAGGATTTATCTCTTCTTTGGGCATTTAAAATTGTTTTTTTTTTCTCTTTTTAAGTTTTAAAGATTTTATTTATTTATTTGACACAGAGAGAGACAGCTAGAGAAGGAACACAAGCAGGGGGAGTGGGAGAGGGAGAAGCAGGCTCCCCGCCGAGCAGGGAGCCCGATGCGGGGCTTGATTCCAGGACCCCGGGATCATGACCCGAGCTGAAGGCAGATGCTTAACCGACTGAGCCACCCAGGCGCCCCCCAATTTTTTTTTAATTTAATTAATTAATTTATTTATTTTTAGTGTCGTTGCCTGGCAAGACTTTCCCCCTGACTTTGTGTTAAAGTTAGAGACGTTTTGATCTTGGCTTTGATGCAGTCGAGAGGGGGATCTTTGCACGCTGGGGCAGAGTTTCTCTGCCCCGGCACTTCGGGCGTTCAAGGCCGGCCCGTTCCCTGTGGGGTGCTGAGCCGCATCCCTGGCCTCCACTGTCCCTCCCCAGAGTTGTGACAACCACAGATGTCTCCAGACACGGCCAGTGTCCCCCCGGGGGGCGGGGGGGGGGAACGGGCAGAACGTCCCGTTTGAGAACCACTGGACCGGGACCGTGGAATCCAGCAGAGGGAGGGCACTCCAGAGGTTTCTCCTTTTCATGGCAAAATGGAAACCGGGAGCCAGCAGCTGTCAGCCACATGTGTGTAGAATCAGTGGTTTGGCATTGCAGAGCTGCCTGCTGGCAAAAACCACATCTCCACCCCAGGGGGACCAAAGAATCTGAGCAAGTGTGATTACAGTCCACGGCGGGTGGGTTCATGGATTTCCCAGGTGCCATGCTTAGGAGGAGAGGACCGGGCGATGGGGAGCAACACAGACAAGTGACCATCCTGTTGGATGCCGTCTGTCAAACACCTGATTAGGGACATCGTAGACTAGAAAAGCACAGGGCGCAATGCAGGTTTGTTTGGTTTGGGCTGGGGTCCAGCAGGGACTCGGGTAGCCCCAGACTAATCTGGAAGAAGAGCCAGGGAAGGGGATGTTCAGCGCCCCCGCCCCCAGGATGCTTTGTCACATGCAGTGGGGCAGAACAGAAAGGAATCATCTTATGCCTATGATGGCGACTGGCCCACAGCAACATTGTCTCGCTGTGGCTCGGCCACTCGCTCGCTGTGTGACCACAGGCGGGTTGCTTGACCTCTCTATGCCTTGGTTTTCTCGTCTGTGAAATGGGGATAACAGTAATGCCTGAGGTTGTTGGGAGGAGTAGCTGATGGATCGATGGAAAGGTGCTTGGCGTGCAAGAAAGCCCTGTCTAGGTGGTAGGCAGCACATGGGGACAGACTCTCCTTTCCCCTGCTACGTTGGTGGGGCGCTCGCCTCTCCCCATGTCAGCTGTGACCTCCCCACCCCACCCCCGACCCCTGCGGCTTCGCCTTCTCTTGGTCAGCTGGCCATCTTAGAGGCAAGTGCAACCTGGCTATTTAACGGAGTCTGGAGTGTTCTTTCTGTGCAGCCCCTGTGCATCTGTGTGCCCGGGGTGTATTTGTGCAAAAGCCCACCTGCGGCTGGTTAACCAGGACCATCTCCACTTTCAGACATGAGCCTCATCCAAACACCCTCCGCTATATTTAACCACGGTGTGCTTCCTCGGGACCACACGTCTTTCGGCTTCTTTGCTCCTTGCAGGCTACTGGCTGAGACCTTGGTCCTCCAGTGGCCACAGGGTCTTTCTTTGTGCATTCTTGCTCCTCTGGTCGAGATGTGGCTTGGTCGCCTGGAGTGGGGCCGTCGGCAAGTCTCCTCGGCTTCACGGAGGCCCCTTGTCCCCACGGCGGAAGACTTGGCTGCACACCCTGGCTGCCCGGCACCTTTGAGCTGCCCATGAATGGGTTTTCAGAGCTTCTCTTGTTTACTTCACTGCACGCCTCTCTGTGGGCTCTTGTGAAATCATCGGGAGAGGAAAAGCCAAGTGGAAAACAGCCCTGCTTGGTGTCAGGGCTTGAGCGTGATGGAGAGAGACTGAAATGGAGATTTGCATGAACTGGTTTGCACATGTTTCAAGATTTTATCTTTTTTTTTTTTTTTTTTTAAATTGTGTGTCAGTCTGTTCTGGTGGTTTAGAGAAGGGAAATAGGGAACTCTGGGTCTAAGGAGGGACAAGGACAGGTAACAGAGCAGATTAAGGGCTCTGGAGCACTTGGGGACACCCACAAGCCATTATTTATTAGGCACCATCCACTGGCTACATGACCCTTCTAACCGTCAAAAGAGGTAGGATTTGAGCCTAAAAGTCTGGCTCCAGAAACCCAGCCTTTGCTGCGCTACTCTGCCTTACAGAGGAAGGGACCTTTTGTACTGGGTTTTGAAGGTTGAATAGGAGTTCCATGAAGAAGAAACACATTCTGTACTGACTTTGGCCTCCTATTCCTCCTAGAATTGGCCAGAGGCAAATACCTTGGAGGCCATAATTAGGTGACTAGGGTGACCAACTTGCCCTGGCTTTCCCAGGACTTTCTTAGCTTTAGGAAGCTCTGCTTCCTGGGAAACCCACCAGTCCCAGGCAAACCAGAACTGTTGGTCTCCCTAGGTTTCACCCAGCAGCAAAGTTTTACACCAGAGCCTGGAGACCCATTGAATTCCCTTTAACACATCCCCAACAATGCTCATCTCTCAGAATGCTCCCTTATTTCTTCCTGCTGAGGTTCTTTCCCTTGACCCTTCCATTTCTTAGTTTGGGTGAGAAATGAAATGAGGTAATTAATGCTTGCGATGGGCTAAGCAAAGTACCAGGCACATGGGAGTGCCTTCTGGTTTGAGCTGTTGCAGTTTTAGTCCTCTTTGCTCTCTTTGTCTGCATTGGCGTGGGCACCCCTGTCCCTGAAGCCAGCGGGCTTCCTTGTACCCTCTTCTGAGGGAGCATCATCACTCCAGCCGGCCCCCCACCAAGGACGTGGCTGTTTTCCCCCAAGAGCCAGGGGTGGGCATAGTGCCCATCAGTTAGGGGAGCCACATGCGTGCCGGAGGTCTGGGGCAGTGTGGAAGTGTCGAGTATCAGGTCTTAGCGGAAACAGGTTCAGGGTTAGGATTCAGGACCAAGGCAACTGAAGGTCATCAGAGGCCAGGCTGGGCCAGATGTTAGTCGAGCCCCTTCTCCTTCCAACGGCTGCTGCCATCTTTCCATTACCTTGCTGCTGTCCGCTGAGCTCCAGTCACCCCCGCTTGTTTATTTTTATTTATTTATTTTTAAAGATTTTATGTATTTATTTTAGAGGGAGAGTGGGAGTGGGGTGAGGGGCAGCAGGAGAGAGCGAATCTCAAGCAGACTCCCTGCTGAGCGCGGAACCTGACGCGGGGCCCCGATCTCACGACCCTGAGATCACGACATGAGCCGAAATCAAAAGTCGGACTCTCAGTCGACTGAGCCACCCAGGCGCCCCACCCCTGCTCATCTGTTGAGGACACCGGCCCAGACACCAGCCCGCCCTGGACTCTGATGCAGCCTTTCCTACCAGGCCTTCTGCAGAAAAATGATAGCCATGAGTATTCATGGGCGCTGAGGATGTGCCAGGCACAGGGCTAAGCGTCCTCCGCCACTTTCCCTTAAAACGCGGTCAGGCGCTGCAGGAACCTGTACCTGTTTTCATCCAAATTCCCAACCAGGCTAGGCCTTGTGGTCTGAACACGTCCTAGAAGGAAGACAGGGAAGCAGAAATGGGGAACGTTGTCGGGAAAGGAGGCTCAGTATTTTCTGGGGCTTACCGACGCTGTGAGTCTTTGGAGTCCTGATGAAGTGGAACGGAGAAAGGGGGATAGTGGGCGAGCAGATGTGGGTGGTGGTGGTGGCAGCTGTCTGCTCTGCCTGGACCGAGAATCTGGGAGATTATTGTGGTGTTTCGGTCGTGATTCTTTCCCCCAGATTTAGACAATGACACAGAGGACAAATACGAGGAGCCATGACCTTCCCCGTGTCCTCGTTGGAAGCATCTGAGACTGCCCAAGAGGCCTGGGCATGCCTGAGCTCACTGGTGTTCACATTAACACGCATGGCCTGGAGCCCATAGTTGTGGGTTCGAATTCTGGTTCTCTACTTCCTTGCTGTGTGACCTTGGGATTTACTTAACATCTCTGTTTCCTCTTCTATAAAATTGGGGGAAATGATCGGATCTGCCTCATACGGTTGTTGAGTGGATTACACAGGACAATGTCCACAGATCCCCTAACACAAGGGCCTGACATGGAGCTGGCCTCCGTTATTTCAACTTGGGCTCTAGTAGTGGTGGGTTGAAAACCCCCAAACTTTGGCCCATCTGTAGAGAAGGTCATTTTTTTTTTTTATTGTGGGTAGGCTCGGTAGCGAGGAACGAACACCTCTAGCCAGGTTAGAGAGACCTGGTTCCGTGACCTTGGGGAGGCTTTTAACTTTTTGAACTTGAGTGCTGAAGACCTGTCCCCTCCCGTAGGGCAGCTGGTGGCCCAGGCGTCTTGAGGTTTCCATTGCCTCCAACCCATTGGTTCATTTGTTCGCTGAACTTCAGTTCATGGAGGGCGGGCACAGGCGAAACATGACCCAGACCCTGTTGTCTCAGGCACTGCGGTGGACCTAAATGAAAGGTCGTTGGAAGAAAGGGGTTCAGGGCCAACAGAGGGAAAGAGGTCACTGCCTGCCTCCCTTCTCGGGGGGGTGGGGGAGTGTTTCCTCTCCTACCTGGTTTGCTTCTTACACTGAATTTCCCCCCTTTGGACGCATACTTAGTTTGATTACAAAGAGAAAACACCTTCATCGGGTTGATATCCTTAAAAGGAGCTGATTTATATAATGTTTGGCCAGGCTGTTACTAGCTGACCAGCCTGGGTTCTAGAAAGTTCAAGAGCCTATGTCCTATGTATCGGCCATTGTTCCTTAAAAAACCCACATTCACAGGCTCTTCTCCGAGAATGACTTCTCAGGCTTACAGAATTCTGTCTCTGTTCTTGGTCCCATTTTAGCTCATAGGTCTCTCCTGTAACTAGGGCTGCTGGAGACTTTAACTTTTGTAATAGGATACATGACAGTAGCATCTTCTGTTTATCGAGGGCTTCTGATTTTCTAGGACCTGTGTTAGTCACTTTCTGTGCGGTCAGCATGTTTAATTTTCTAACCAGCTGTTATGTAGGGATTGTTACTCATTAATTCCTGTTTACAGATGGGGAAACTGAGGCCCAAGGATGTTGGCTCACTTGCCTCATTTCACATAAGGGCAGAGTTGGTCATTGACCTTGGGTCTGTCCGACCTCACAGTCTGAGCTCTGAGCTCTAGTTGATAACCGTTCTGTCCTGCTCCCCAAGGGTTGGGAGATGCGTGAGCCCCCTTGTGTCCCCAGGGTCCAGCCCAAGGCCAACCAGGGTGTGTGTGGCTTGGCTGGGGGTCCTGTGATCATCACAGTTCCCACCTGTCGTCTTGGTGATCATGAGCAGAAAGGCAGCATTTGCAGATTCACTCAGCGAAGTGGAAGGAATTTACTGGAAGGCAGGGGGTATTGGCAGAAAGTCAGAATTAGGAATCCTGAATTTGAAGACTCTACAGTGTGAGCATTAAAAGTTCCAACTCTGGAGCCAAACTGCCTGGGTTCAAATCCAGGCTCCATCCACCATGCCCTGAGCAAATTACTGAACCTTCTGTTTCCTTCTTTACAAAATAAGGATAGTTTTGTACCTGATGTGGTTAGCCAGAGGATGCAGCAGGGTCCTGCAACCACCCCCACCGTCCGTTTCCAGAACTTTCCATCTCCCCAAACTGAGACTCTGTCCCCGTGACGCACGGACTCCCCACCCCCTGCCCCAGCCCTGGCTCCCACCCTCTCCTCTCTGTCTCTGTGGACGGGACTCCTCTGGGGACCTCCTGGGAGTGGGGTCCTGCAGGATGTGTCCTTCTGGGTCTGGCTCCTCTCGCTGAGCCCGGTGTCCTCAGGGTCCCTCCACGTTGCGGTAGGTGTCAAATTGCTTTCCTTTTTAAGGCTGAATAATATTCCAGTGTGTGGATGGACCCCATATGTTTATCCATTCATCCATCAATGGTGAGTCTTGGGTTTTCTTTCTTTCTTTCTTTCCTTTTTTTTTTTTTTAAGATTTATTTGTTTATTACAATAAAGAGAGAGAGCACAAGTGGGAGGGGCAGAGGGAGAGGGAGAGAGAATCTCAAGCAGACTCCTCGAGGAGTGTAGAGTCCGACATAGGGCTCCATCTCATGACCCTGAGCTCGCGACCTGAGCTGCAACCAAGAGTCGGATGCTCAGCTGAGAGCCCCCCCCCAGCACCCCAGATCCTGGGTTTTAAAAGGCACCTTCACACTGACATCTTGCACATGTGTGCCCAGGTCATGGACAGCGAATAGGTTTCCCATCACACGTATGTACAGTAGAAAGCCTGGTTTTCCATCTCCGTGCAATGCATGTCTTCAGTCAAGTCTGTCTATGAGAAATGAGAAAATCCAACATTCTTTATCTTGATCCATTAAGACCCCATAAGGGAGGACTGACCCTGAGCATTCCCTGGTGAGAAAAACAAAAAGGAAAACGGACATTTAATACTAACTCTTCGCACGATTCACAGAGGGTGGGTTCTTGCAGTGCCCTGTAGTGGTTTAAGGAATCCTCAGCGTCGTTCCAAACGTCACATTTTTTTTTTTTAAAGATTTTATTTATTTATTTGAGACAGAGAGAATGAGAGACAGAGAGCATGAGAGGGAGGAGGGTCAGAGGGAGAAGCAGACTCCCCGCCAAGCAGGGAGCCCGATGCGGGACTCGATCCCGGGACTCCAGGATCATGACCTGAGCCGAAGGCAGTCGCTTAACCAACTGAGCCACCCAGGCGCCCCTCAAACCTCACATTTTAAATGGAGCTGGGAAAGGACCCTCCCTGCTGGCCTGGGACGCCCCTGTGCTTCAGGAATTCTTGGAGGGACCAGGGCTGGTGGGGGCTGGCAGAGAGGGGCATGAAGCAAATGGAGGCTTCTCTCTGGCTCTGCCTGCCCACAGGCTGGTAGGGTGTTGAGGGCAGTGGCAACAGGACGTGGCCTCATGGCAGATCCTCAGCAAAACTCGGACACGTGGATGGTGCAGTGGATCGCATGTGCGTGTGCGGCTTGAGAGCTGAGCTGGAGATACGAGACGTGGGTTGTGGGGACTCTGGAAACTGAGGTGTGATGGGGGTGGGGTGGGGGGCTGGAGCCTCTGCAGCTGTACCTGAGGGCTGGACGGACAGACAGACAGTCTTCGCGATCTCAGCCCCGTTCACTTTTGTGATTTCCTTCTGTCTTTGCCACAGGTCACGCTCTAAGGCAGTGGTTCTCACTGGAGGGCGACTCTAGCGATATCTAGGGACATTTGTGGTCGTCATGACTGGAGGAGGGAGGGTGCTACTGGCATCTAGAGAGTGGAGGCCAGGGATGTGGCTCAACATCCTCCCTCGCACGGGACACCCCCCCCCCCCCCCCCCCCCCACGGCCCACGACAGAGAATGATCTGGCTCCCAATATCCACTGTGCTGAGGTCGAGAAACCCTGGTCCAAGACAACAGTGATGGTGGAATTGTCAGTCCCAGATCGGTCCCAGAGCTCCCAAATCCGTGACTTGGGAAAGCGCCCCAGAGTTCCCAGGTGTGCATTTGGCAAGGAAGGTGAAGCTGGCAGGTGGTCCTGTCCTGCCTCAGACAAACCAGTGCTCCCTGCAAAGCTCTGTTTGGCAGAAGATGTGTTTGTTGCCCCTTGCCCATGGTATCTCTCTTGATAAGCTTTGTGGATTGTTCCGGATCACGTTGATGGGGGGGGGGGGCAGCTTCCTCCTCTCCAGCTACTGGCCCCGTAGCGCTCTGTCGATGGGAGAGGAGGTAGCTGCCCAGCTCAGGTCTCAGCTCGTAATGTGCTTGTGTATGCTTCGGTTCAGAGGGTCACTGGATTGTGTGCTTTCCTTTGGTTGTTAGTCAATTTAATTTGTCACTAATAATAAAATCCGGAACTTACCTGGCCCTGAAGCCCCGGGTCATTGAGAAAGCTTGGTGGCATGCACATCCTTTTCAAAGGCTGGCTTCGGAAAAAGCAGAGGGTGGGGTAAAATTGTCCCCTGGAACATTTCCTGAAAACTGAATTTACCTTCTTGCTGACTAAACCAACAACTGGATCCCAGGGGGTCAGTTTTTCTAGAATCACCTGGTTGTATCAAGGACAGATTGAGGTTTCTGGATAGGGGCACAAAATTTAAGGCAGCACCAAAAATATTCAGTACTTTAATGCTGTATTTAAAAAAAAATCAAATTTAAGGACAAAATATTTACGATGAATAAAATTTCAAAATTTAATTTTTTTTTTTTTAGAGAGTGTGGGCACACATGTGCATGAGCTGGGGGTTGGGAGGAGCAGAGGGAGAGGGAGAGAGAGAGAATCCTAAGCAGGCTCCACGCTGAGTGTGCAGCCTGATGTGGGGCTCGATCTCACGACCCTGAGGTCACGACCTGAGCCGAAATCAAGAGTCCGATGCTTAACCGACTGAGCCACCCAGGCGCCCCAAAATCTCAAATTTTTAAATAAAAATGGGATCTGACCCTACTTACCTTACCCTAGTCTTGGTCCTGTTGAATCCTGGTTTTCATGAAAATTTTGATTTTGGGTGCGCCGTGGACTTTTTGGCCTTAATTTTGATTTTTAAAAATATTGTTTGTCCTGATGACGGTGTGCTTTGGCACCCCCTTACATCTGTGCCTGAGGTGAGTGCCTCATTCGCCCTGCCCCAGTCCCAGCCCTGGGAGTCTGGGTCGTTTTCTCAGATCATTTTACAGATGGGGAAACTGAGGCCCATGGAGGCTGGGTTTGTGTCCTGGGGTCACAGCCAGCAAACTGGGGCAGGGACTTGAGCCTGAGCAGTCGGACTCCAGAATCCAAACTTTTCTGGCTTTTACCTTCTTGCTGACTTCCTAACTTAGTGTGTTTTGGGAGGCCGGAGTTTCTCCTGCTTGTTTACAGGGAGGAGACACCCCTGTTTCTTTTTGGCTTTTACCTTGAATTAAATCATGGCAACATGGACTATGCAGAACCTTGTCACTTATGTGCTCAAACCATCAGATTTCTACCTGTGTCTTTTTTTTTACTTAAAATTTTTTTATTATGGTGAAATGTATATAACCTAAATTTTCCATCTTAACCATTGTTAAGTGCACAGCTCAGCGGGGTGAAGCACACTCGCATTGTCCTGCAACCATCCCCACTCTCCGTCTCCAGAACTTTCCATCTCCCCAAACTGAGACGCTAACCCCATGAAGCACTGACTCCCCACCCCCTCGCCCACCCCTGGCTCCCACCATCTACCTTCTGCCTCTGTGGATGGGACTCCCCTGGGGACGTCCTGGGAGGGGGTTCATGCGGGATGTGTCCTTCTGGGCCTGGCTCCTGTCACTAAGCATAATGTCCCTAAGATTCATCCATATTAAAGCAGGTGTCAGAATGTCCTTCCTTTTTAAGGTTGAATAATGTTCCAGTGTGTGTATGTTTTGTGTGTGTCTTTCTATTCATTTGTATTTATATCTGTCTAGTCACATTTTGTTTATCTATTCAACCAATTTTTTTTTTAAGATTTTGTTTATTTATTTATTTATTTATTTATTTGAGAGAGAGAGAACACATGAGAGGGGATAGGGTCAGAGGATGAAGCAGACTCCTTGCCGAGCAGGGATCCCGATGCGGGACTCGATCCAGGGACTCCAGGATCATGACCTGAGCCGAAGGCAGTCGCTTAACCAACTGAGCCACCCAGGCGCCCTCAACCAATTTTTTAAAAAAGAGTATTATACGTGCAATGGTCAACCACCTTAAAGAGGTGTACCGGGAAAAGTAAGGTCCTTCCGCGTCTACCCTCTCCCCAGAAGCAATCACTCCTCTGAGTTTCTTGTTCACCCAAAAGAGGAATTGTATGCACACGTGTGTGGATGCCACTCACATCTGCCTGCCCCTGTTTTTGCACAAATACACTCTCCTCACTGCTCTGTGCCTTGGCTTTCTCCCTTACCAACATTTCTTGGAAGTCATCTGCATCTTTTTCTTTTGTGGCCGCGTCATTTGTAATGGACTTGTCCAATCGTCAATCAGTGGACATTTCCAGCCCTTTGTTATTATAAACAGTGAAGCAGTTGGCTGTCCTTGTACTTGAAATGCACAGCATTTTTCTTGAGGAGGTGCCGTCCTGAGTGCCTAGAGCATCCTAGCCCTTGCTCTCGAATTGAAGTAGGGTGGGTGAAGTGGTATTCAAAGATGGGGCGATGCAGAACATTCTGTATTTCAGCTTGTAAGTTGTTCACACGTTATTTTTATCCTCAAACCCACATGGATCTTTTATGGGGTAAAACACACAACTTTTACAGAGTTGATCTTGACATTTGCGTACATTGAAGAGCAGAAGCTAGAGGTTTCAAATAAATGTCTGGTTTATTCAGGCTGTTGGGGGTGAGGTGTGAGCTATATATTCATTGCTCCCTGCACAGTGGGAGAACTAAGTCTTAATTACTAAGGTGACGTCCAGGCTCGGGTGGATTTGCGGGCCATCACCTGCAGCGCTCCGCCTGGTCTCACCTGTCCCGGAGGTTGTACTCTCAGCCTTGCTCTCATGCTCTATGGCAGATTCCAACAAAGACGTGATGGCGAACAGTAGAACCGCGTGAGCCGGATGCACGTGTTATGTTTGCTTTGGTGCAGTCCTGTTTCTGCCCAGCCAGTCACCTAAGAGGTCTCAGTCTTGTCACCACCAGGCTTAGGGCTGGCGCCAAACTCACTGTGGCTGGGCAGACGTGAGGACGTTCTTAAAAGCAGGAGTCACTGTTTTATAGCTCTTACTCTTTGCTGGGTGCTGATGTGGGACAGTGGGTAAAAAACACAGGGCCCTGCTCTCATGCAGCCCGTACTCAGTGGGCCTGATGTTCAGGAAACACGTCCACAAACAGGTGGACAAGATAATTTCAGGTTGCTGATAAGTCCTAGGAAAGAATGATGTCAGGGGGACAAGAGAGGCCAGGGTGAGTGGGGGCTCCATGAGGTAAAGAGGTCATGAGAGGAAGCTGCTGTGGGAGGCACTGGGGAGCAAAGTGGCTTCTAGGGGGATGGAACTTGCATGTGCAAAGGCCCTGGGGTGGCCTGCTTTTTTTTTTTAGGAATCGATTTTTACTGCCTGGTCTTTCAGTGCCACAACCAGGGCACAGAATGAACCTCAGAGCAACAATGCAAAGCGGGTGGCCAGATGATCTTCCATTTTACAAAAGGGGAAATGGGCTCAGAGAGGCCAAGACACTTGCCTGGGAGCCCAGAATCAGGCAGTGGCAGATTCCACCTTGGACCCGATTCTCTGCCCTGAGCTTCTAGCCACTGGCATGCATACCCTGAATCGATTACCCTGTGGGGTGTAAGGACAGCCCTGCCCCCCATCCCTCCATTAGACCACCTCCGTCGGCTCAGTAGCTGCCTCTCCCAAGTCTCCCAGGAGGGGTCTCTGGTGCTGGTGCTTATCTTGGCCACTTCAACCCTGTTTCCCTGGAGCTCTGGCTGTTGGTTTCTCACACATGTGACGATTGTTCTCCGAAGCTACTCAAGGTTACGATGTGTGTGTGTGTGTGTGTGTGTGTGTGTGTGTGTGTGTGAGACCCCATTTTTCTAATGCAAAGTTTCTATTTGGGTACCTGCTGTTTAATTTTCCAAGGTGGGTTTTTTTTTTTTTTTTTTTTTTGGTTGCTAAGGAAAAGTGCATTAATTTTTATCTTTGTATCCTGTGGAACTTTTTGTGAATAATGGGCAGCTGGGGGTGAGGGCTGCCAAGGAACAGATTAGGAAGGAAATTCGGCGGGTGGCGGGGGGGGGATGTCTGTTTGTGAACCAAGGTGCACCTTTGATCTTCAGATGCCACGGAGGGAAACTCCAGGTGAGCTGGGAGTGAGGGCGAGGGGCGTGCCCAGGAAGGCCAAGCCCGCACGCAGGTCCGGCCAGTGGCTGCACGGGGTGTTCAGTGACATCTCAGAGGGGTGGCTGTCATTGCCTGAGAGCAGTTCCAAGAAGTGGAAGTCTGTGAGCCAAATATGAGGTGTTTTCCTGGGGGTGCGAGGGGCAGGTCTTCACCATAAATCCCCTTGCAAGTCATCCTTTCTGTGCACCGCCGCCCCTCCTCCCCCACCTCAGCCAGGCCAGGGAGACCTAATGAGGTGGAGCCGTGTCTCCGTTGAGACTGCAGGTTTGTTTCTCTGCAGGAGGATTTCCTTCCTCCCAACCTTTCTTTCAGTGTGTGTGTGTGTGTGTGTGTGAAGGGACGCAGTTATACCTCTTGTTTTGGGTCTTACTCATTTCAAGTTCGAGCCCAAAGTCATTCCAGGCCCAAATTCCCAACCTTTCCCAGCATTCCATAATCACAGGCCTCGGGGAGAAATGTGCCCCAAAGCCCTCCAATTATGGTTTCCTTAGGAGGCTATTAAATCTTGATTTCTGAGAGGAAAATTGGGCATCCTGTGTTTTCCCTTTCAGTCTCCAGTGTTCTGCTACTGTGGGTGAGCTCTTCTAGAAACTTCCAGGTGGTTTTAAAGGCCGTTTAGGTACCATCGGAAAGTGTGGTTATTTTACAACGTTGTTGGGCTATAAAAAGAGCACGCCGTGTGTTTTATTGAGATCCCTGAACAATAATGTTGGCTGTTTCCTTCGGGGGAAGAGGTGAGTGTGGGGTTCATGGGAACGTGGGGAGACTGTGGATTTGGATCCGAATGGACACGTAGAAGTGTCTGGCGGGGACCTGCTGGACAGTGGGGATCCTGGGGAGCATGGACAGCCCCAGTGTTTTCTGCCTCGGGTGGCTACCTGGCCTCAGGCTGCCTAGCACAGAGCACGGAAATGTTTGCGTTTAGGGAACCGAATGGAGTGCAGTGACAGGCTGGGTTTCCAGGGTCAGCCATTAGTCCAGGGTCACCAGCGATACCAAATCTGTCTGCCTCCCCTCACCCCACCCCTGCCTCATACTTAGCAGATTGAGAACTAACATACAGAAGTGCGGATGAACACACTTTCCCCAAGAATACATTGGGGGGAGGGAAATGAAAGTTTCTTGGGGGCATATTTTAGATTTGGTCACTTAATCCATCCAATGCCTCCCCGCCAGTGGGTTGTAGGAGGTCCACTATTTTGTGGAGGAATCAAGGCTGACAGATGAGATGCCTGACATTGTTGCGGGTGCTGCTAAGGATGCCCCTGAAACCCCTTTCTTGGGCTCTGCAAGGGGCCGGATGCCGTGCAGAGCACGTTTCGCGCATCATCCCATCTGATCCTCAAGCTAGCCCAAGCTGCTGTCACTATCCCCATGTATACGCACGGGGAAATTGAGGCACGGAAAGCTGAGTCACGTGACCAGGAAGTAGCACGCATCCACTCAAAAACCCAAGTCTGCCTGAAGTCATAATTCTTCGTGTTCCACGCTGGGGTGCTTTGAAGCTGTGGATCCCAGGTCTGATGAGAAAGCCTCCAGAGAGCAGATTTGGACAATGCAGAATTTTCCCCAGCCCGTTCATTATACGGCCCCCATTCCAGTCCTGGCAGCCGAGGGACTGGGATGCGTGGCTGACTCTGTACAGCAGCTTGATTGCATGGTGAAGACAGGGAAGCTGTGAGGACTAAGGCAAGGCAGAGGGTTCCGCCAGAAGATGGCATTTAGCTCTCTGGCTGTTGAATGCAAGAAAGAAACACTTGAGCTTTCACAGAATAACCATCCGAGGAAATTAACAGGCCCCTGTGAACCGCCTGGAGTATCAGCACCATGGGTAACTAAATGTTCTTGATATGTAACTGAATGTTCCCTTGCTCCTGAGCCATTCTGTCTGTCTCCCCGAGAGGTGTGTGGAACTGTGTCTGTTCACCAGCTTGTGTCCAGAGCTTAGCATGGTGCCTGTGGCTCAGTAGGAGCTCAGATCTGTGGACCAAGGGGACCAAAAGGAAGATGGTGGGGGGACGGGCAGTGGGATGTGTTTTGCTACCTAGGGAACTTTTTAATTAAGAAACTTAAGAATTCACAGTCAGGCAGCCCATCTGTAAAGGTCGAAGGGGTTTCCAGGGCATCTCCATGGTGCAGAAAACAATCCACCTGTGAATAAATACGGGCCGGAGAGCGAGGGCATGGACGTTGTTGATGCGGGGGAGTGGGGGGAGGAAGCACAATTCCTTTGTGGTCATAGCGTGCGTGTAAAGGAGCCCCGATAAGCTTTCTCTCCATCAAGAGAGAAGGTGACTTCGTTTGGGTGTTGATAAACTACCCATCTTTTTTAGATGATCCCTGGCATCCAGATCTGATGGGAAAGCATTTCTACAGCTCTATTTTCCTTCATGCACTTTCCCTGAGTGTGTGCCCGGACTTGGCAGCGTAAACAGAGGTGGAGCCAGGAAGTGACAGGTGCATGAGCTGTTTGCTCAGGTAGATGGAGGGCTACAAAGTGGATCTGAAGAGTTGGTGAAGTCTGAGGATCCAGTGGCAAAGGGGCAAACTCGTTCTTTTCTCTGGTCGAAATAAACATGGAGAGGAAATGGGTTTTCCCCCAAATCAGAGAACTCCATTTTTTAAAGTAATAGAATAGCAGTGTCTGAGGTCTACACAGTTTAGTATCCCAAGAACAGCCTTGGGGCTCTCGGCATGGAGATGACACACGGAGCTTCTGGTCTTTGCTAGACAGAAAATAAAGCAGCCAAGACTGGCTTTAGGAACCAACTCGATAAGGAAATAAGCCGAAAGATTTCTCCCTTTGGTCACAATGGAATTTGGAATAGGTGTCTTTTCTTTTTTTAAAGTAAACTCGATCCTGCTTCATGGTGTGTCTCTGCAGAAATGCAATACATTCTGCTCTTTACTTTTGTCCTTGGGAAGTTGAGGAGATTTTCTCCATTCCGTGTCACTGTGTCTAAACCCTGCTAGCTCACGTGTGTATCAGCACCCAGAAAACTGGCTTCTGTCGACCTGTGTACATTCAAGACCACCGTGTACTTCGTTATTGAAAAGCCATCAGTCGTGTGAGCGAGCAGACCTTTTTGTGGTTGAGATTGCCCCCAGGGAAACCCTCCTTGCAATTCAGACCTTCCAGTGACAGATTTCGAACTCTGACATTCTCCATTTCTACTTCCTTGTTCCCATGGAGGCTGCAGTTCTGTCTCCCCACCCCCACTGCTAGAAAATGGTTATACCTAATTCCAAAAATGACACAGAACGCTTGACCATGTGTGTCAATAGCAACAGAGAAAAATATGCAAAGAACTCAAGGCAAAAGGCATTATTAGGGAGTAAAGGAGAGGTTTTGCATCGTGTGAAGGGACAATCCTTAATGAGGGTCCACTAGCACAGTATCAAAGTTCAGTGAGGAAATTAAAGGAACTACAAGAAGAATTAAGAAACCTTTGGGGATCCTCAAACACAGTCTTGATCGTGTAGATAAACCTCAATTAGGCAACAAGGAGTTTGGATAATACGGTTAATAAGATCGTGGTAACTGATATAGACTGAACTTCGTACTCTACAAATGATAAACATTTTAAAATGCTCTTGAAATATTTAGAAAAATTAATCATCTGTTAAATCTCAAAAAAAAAAAAAAAAAAAAAAAGGAGCCCCAGCAGAGTCCAAAAAACAGACATTGCACTGGCCCTAATCTCTTGCTGCAAGTAAACGTTAAGTGGAAATTAATTTTTAAGAGCTTAACTGAACAAGCATGCAAGACAAACTCCTACCATGTGATGATGAAGAACAAAACACAACTCTTTTGGTTAGGGAGGAGCTCAATACTGTAAGGATAGACTCTTTAGAAAGCAGTGGAGTGGATGCAGAGACAAATGCAGGGCCGTAAGTGATCACCTACGGAAATCACAAAATCGACACAACAAATAATAAAACAAATCTTCCCAGGAAGAAGGAAATAAATTCACAGGGACTAACTGATTTAGAAAACAAATAGAACTGACAAATTCAAGAGCTGGGTCTTTCAGAGCTGCAGTGCCTAATAAGGTAGCCACTGGCCATATGAAAATTAATTGTTTTGCCGTCACATTAGCCAGATTTTCAGCTCTCACTGGCTACAGGTGGCTAGTGAATTTGGACAGCACAGATACAGAACTTTTCTATCAATGCAGAAAGTTTATAGGGCAGTGCTGTTTTCCAAAGAATTTATGAAGTAATGTAACTAAGGAAAAAAAAAGAGGGGGGAAGGACAAATACTGTAAAATTAAGAATAAAAAGAGAAATGTAATTTAAAACCCAGTAAAAAATTATAGACAGCTCTGGTAATACTTTTGGGAGTATTATTATTATTATTATGTAATTTTTTTTTTAGAGATTTTATTTATTTGATACAGAGAGAGAGTGAGAAAGGGAACATGAGCAGGGGGAGGGGGAGAGGGGGAAGCAGGCTTCCCGCTGAGCAGGAGCCCCATGTGGGCTCGATCCCAGGACCCTGAGATCATGACCTGAGCCGAAGGCAGACGCGTAATGACTTTTGGGCCCCACTTTTGGGAGTATTATTGAAATAACTTCACTTAGTGTTTTAAGTGCTTATTTTATTAGATTGATCAGTACCTTATAGAAGAAATTAAGGCTGTGATTTTGCCCCCAAGAGCAGCTATGCCTGAATCTCATAAGCTGTGCCATTGTTAATTTCCAAATAGCCTTTAAAGTTTACTTTGGCTCAAGAAGCCAAAAACCTGAGTAGGTGGAAACAGCTTTTAAAAAGTGACTCTTAGGGTCACTGTCTAGCATGTGTATGTATTACATACACAAATGAAGGAAACTTTTTAAAATGTCCACCACAGACAGGGGTCCTTGCACCTTGCAAGGGTGGTTTTTAGGACCAGGCTGGGGTGGGATTGAGGAGTGAGTGACTTACCAGATGTTCTGGACTCCACACGTTAAACCCAGGTCAGGGAAGTCTGAGCACCTGCTTCCTTGTCTGTCATTTGTCTTATGAGTTGTTTCCAGCCCCCCAAGGTGGAAACTTGGGAACCATCTGGGAGATAAGTCCTGAAGGCTCCACCTCCCTGGTGGTTTCAGAAGCCAGCCTCTTCCTTCCTGTCCCCTCTGCCCTTGCCTTCCTCAGCCGTCCACCAGAGAGCTAGAAAATTGCCCCACACGTGGATCTGATGGTGTCTTTTCTGGTTGAAGCCCTTCTTTGGTTCCTCTGGAGGGGCAAAGTCCAAGCCCCTCGGCTCCCTAACTTTCCTGTGTGCCCTGACCTCCCATGCCTCTTCCCCTGTACTTTGCCCTTCATCAACTCTGAACTGTTTATAGTTGCCTAAAGACAGCCCCGATGATTCATGCATTTGCACGTACTGTCCCTCCCGCATGGGATAAAGCCAGTCACCTGATCCCTCACTTTTATTTTTTTCCTGTGAGCTTTATTGTGTACCTACTGTGTGCATGGCTCTGGGACCCAGTACCAGACAGGTGAGGTCCTCCCTTTCACAGGGCTCATTGGGAGAGAAAAGACAGTGTCTCCATTCATTTCTGCATATCAGTGCCTGGACGCGGCCAGATCCATGTGGGCCAGGGTGGGGAACAGGTGAATAAAACCCACAGAACTCCATGATACCACACCCAGCCCCATTCTCCTTGGGAGACCTGGGTTCGAGTTTTGGCCCTGCTGCTTGCTAGCTGAGTTGGCATCAGTAAAGCAGCCCTTCTGTGCCTCAGAAGGAGATGGTTGTTTGAGTAATAGGATTAGTATGTTACTAACCGGTGTGGGTTGAATGTTGTATTCTGCAAATGTAATACACATTTTAAACTGTATTCTTGGTGGGAGGTGGTTAGAGATAATGCCCATTGGCTGCCTCAGTTTACTGGAATTGCAAAGACACACGGAGCACGCAGGTTTGACGTCTTCAAATCTGCAGGGAACATTGGCTGGAGGGCACCCCAAAAATAGCCTGTAGATTTTCTTAAAAGTGTAATTTATGAGTATGGTCCTTGGTTTTCTGGGTGAGTGATGGGTGGAAATACCGGGGGTGGGGTCCGAGAGAGCGCTGTCCCCGTTGTGCGGATTCTTCCCTTGCCCCCCCCCCCTGGCCTCCAATTTGGGGGATTTTGCTGTGTGACCCTGGAGAGCCGCTGCCCCCCTCTGGGCCTCTAGCGAGTGAGGCCTGGGGCCAGGGCGCCCCTCGGCCATCCCAGGCCCTGCCACGCGGTGACCCGATCTCCTCCCGGGCACACGCCCAGCTCGCGAGCAGCCCAAGTCGCGCGGTGGCTGCTTGGGCCGGCCTGCACACTCGGTTTCTTCTTTTCTTTAACTTTTCCCAAAGTTCCATCCTTTGCAGGCCCGTCCTGCAGGGTCTGCATCCTCGGGAGGCCCTCCCGGGGCGCCCCCCCTCTCTCCAGCGCGGACCGCCTGGCGGCGGTCACGACGCGAGCACCAGTCGGGCCGACCGAGCCCCGCGCGCCTGGGGGCGGGGCCAGAGCTCCGGCAACACGCCTGTCTATTGGCTGAGCGCGAGGGCGGCGCTGCGGCCACCGCCACCGCCCGGCCCGGATTCCACGGAGCGGACCGCGCCTTGGGCTTTGTGCGGCGCACGGACGCCGCTGGCTCGAGGGGGCGGAGCCTCGCCCGCCCTCGGCCCGCCCTGTAGGAACTATACACACGCAGTTGCCTGCCACCCACCAATCCTGAGGCTGCCTTAACGGGGAGGGCCCCCTCCCCCGGGCCCGCCCCCTTCCTGGCCTGCGCGCGCCGTATGTCTCCTAAGAGCTACGCAACTCGATTCCAGACGCATCTGGAAAGCCAATCGGTTTGCGCGCGTGGGGGCGGCATTGTCAGGGAAGCAAAGGGAGAGCTTCCCTGTTTCAAGGACACGCGTCCTTGCGGTTGTCGCTTCTCGTGGATCGCGGACTGGAAAGGGCGTCTGTTGACCACCCAGCTGTTAGAAGTTCGCCCCTGGCCCCCACCCCACCGTTAAATCACCAAGGGGAGGAATTTCCCGAGGCTGTGCTGCCCATGGTCCGGGCTCGGGGAGGGGGGCGGGAGCGGGGGGCTCGGGGGCTCGAACCTCCGCCGCCCGGTATCTGGGGCGGGCGTGGGGGAGAGGGTCTGTGAATGGAAACCAAGTAAATGACTCTACAGAGTTTATAAAATTCACACTTTCGGGGAGAGCCACGGGGCCCTGCGGGGAATGTGTCTGCAGGCCCATGACGCAACTGTTCCATTTGGAAATTTCTGGAAAGCAGTAATTTTGGGAATAATAAATCTTGAGTCCCCCCCCCCACTACAGGCTTTGGAAAGAAATGTAACAAAATGTTATTAACATATGTCGTGCTATGGAAACATAGTGGCTTTTTTCCTTTGGCTTTGTTTTGCTTTTTACCATACAGCTTAATTAAGGAACACTAAACCGATTTGAACTTAAAAAAAAGGTAAAGAGGAAAACAAAAAAAAGGTGGGTTTTTCTAAGCATGTCGTTTACAGCGTGGCGCTGTGCTAGTCTTTCCCACTCTTTCAGCCTTTAAACCCTTCCTTTGGATTTATTTTAACCTTTTTATATTGATGCAGTTTTCAGGTTTACAGAAAAGTTGCAAGAATTGTATCCAGATTCAGTGTTGTTTACATCTTACTCTATTTTATCTCTAAAGCATTTATGTACATATGTTATATACATATATTTGTTTTTTTCCCCCTGAGCCTTTTGAGAGTCAGTTGCAGGCGTACTGGGCCTTTACTCGTAATTCTTAATGGTTTTCTACGGACAAGAAAAGTGTCTTGCACAGCTGCAGTGCAATGAGCAGAATCAGAAAGTTAACACTGATGCAGTATTTTAATCCACAAGCTCGTGTATAAATCTTATCCCTCCTGCCAATGTTGCCCTCATCAATACTACTTTTTCCTGGCCCTCTTTTGGATCTAAGACCACACTTCTTATTTAGCTGCTTTGACTGTTGGTTTTGTAATAAGGCAAAAATGATCTTAAGAGAAACTTTGTATAAGCTCCCAGTGATGCCAGGCAGCTATTCTCACATAGTTGTACTGGGGTATTTGGGGGTAGAATTGTATGGTTGATCAATAGTATCTATTAATTGTCTACCAGAGGCTTTTAAAAAATGTATTTTCAAATAGATGTCAGTTTTAAAAGGGTAGTACACATACAGAGCAAAAAAAACCCCACCAAATTTGCTGATATGTAAGGATGTCCTACCTACCGCCAACTCCAAGTTCATTCCCCTCCCCACGGTTTTGGGGCACATTGCTTGTGTCCCTTCCATAGGTACGTATGTCTCATTTGTCCTTTTCTCTCCCCCTGCCCCCATTCCCATTTAAAGACATAATTTATATACAGCAGAATCCGCTCTCTTTTGGTGTAAAGTCCTGCGAGTTTTGACTGATAACATACATTCACGTAACCACCACCTCAGTCAAGATATGGAATGGTTCCATCACCCCCACACCAGATTCCCCTGGACCCTTTTTCAGCCCCTCTTCAGTTTCAGCCCACTGATGTGTCCAGTGTCCCTACAGTGGCTTTTCCAGGATATCATGTAAATGGAATCATATAGCATATAGTGTTAAGACTGGCTGGCTTCTTGCACTCAATACAATGTGTTTGAAATTCATCCACATTGTTGTGGGTGTTAGCACATCATTCTTAGTTGATTGCTCAGTAGTGTTCGTTGTATGGAGGTATAATGCTTATCCATTCCCCAGTCCAGGGACTTTTGGGTTGTTTCCCGTTTGGGGTGATGACGACTGTAACCACTGTAAACATTTGAATACAGGTCTTTGTGTGAACATGGGCCATTTGTTTTGTTTTATATTTCACCTGAGTAAACCCCTAGGTTGTGTGGTAAGGATAAGAGGGGTACGTTTAACTTTATAAGAAACTACCAAACTGTTTTCTAAATGAGCTGTCCTGTTTTGTATTCCTGCTATGTTTGTTTCTCTCCTTTCTCTACAAAGGAGCTATGTTCTTTAGACACTGCTCTGCATCTTGCTTGTTTCATTTATTGCTACCTTGGAAGTGACTCCAACATCAGGATGCATAGAGCCGCCTTCTTTTTTTTTTACAGCTGCATACTATTCCACGCCTTGATCCACAATAATTTATTCATGTGGTCTCCTGCTGTGGACCTTTAGGTTCTTTCCAGTCTTTTGCTGTTATAAACCCAACTGGTAATGTCCTGTAGGTTGAAGACGACCCTTGTCCAAATGTCTGTGTACACAGATTCTCTCTCCTCTGCAGGGTAATTCCTAGCAGGAGAAATATCGGGTCAAATTGCACTTGCCTCCTTTGCTTTGGATCACCTCTTCTTAAATAAGTTGACGTTTCTGCAGATCTCCCTCTAGGGGAGGCATCATTTGGTGGGGAGCATTGCACTTACTTCAGAGGGTCCAACCAGAGGGTTGACACAGGTACTTCCTCACTCCATGGATTGATTGATTGATTGATTGATTGATTTTAAGATTTTATTTATTTGCGAGAGAGAGAATGAGAGACAGAGAGCATGAGAGGAAGGAGGGTCAGAGGGAGAAGCAGACTCCCTGCCGAGCAAGGAGCCCGATGCGGGACTCGATCCCGGGACTCCAGGATCATGACCTGAGCCGAAGGCAGTTGCTTAACTGACTGAGCCACCCAGGCGCCCCTCCATGGATTTATTTAGAGTTCAGTTATCAATCTTCTCAACAGGGCATCGTGGAAAAGCCACTTGAGGTCAAGTTTTGAAAGCTTCGGCTAGTGTAACTGGAGGCCAGGGGTTTGGGGAACCTTTAGGGAGGAGTGGGAGGGCAGCTTATGGGGGAGAGGGAGATGGATGGACAAGGGACTTGTGTGTTTGGAGGAGGGAGGACCGGTGCTTGCTGTCCCTGGAAGGTCTGGGTGGATGTTTCCTACACACACAGCATGCACCTCTCCTGGGAAAGTGGGCAGCCCCTGGACTGCTTGGCATTTTCTCAAAGAGGCCACCATTGTTTTTGGCAGAAACAGCCTGGGCGGTGGCCCTCTGAGCCTGAGCTGCTGGGACTGCGGCTGGGGCTGGGGCTCTGTCGGTGTCTATGTGAGGGGGCCGGTGGAGGAGCACGGGGAGAAGAAAGTCCTCCATTTGGTTGTTTTTCATCTTGCACAACCTGTGGTTTTCATAATTCCGCCTGGGGTGGGGGCAGGGGCTGGCCCAGTGGCATTTCTATTAAATAAGATCAAGTACTTGGAAACAGAATGGGAGACACCCGGAGGTGGCTTATCATCATCGAAGCATAGTCTTCAGAAGTTAAAAACACAACTTTTATGTAAAAAGAAAAAAAAAAAAAAAAGCGAAAGAACACCCATCAACACATTTCTTTTAACTCTTTAGTGAGGGGACCCGCAGGATGGCAAAGCCAAAGGGTTTGTCGTCACTGAAATAGGATTGCGAAGTTAGATACAGGGCTGTTTAATGTCCTCTGGGGCCACAGGCTGTCATCTCTGGGAGGTTGTGTCTTCTGGTGGATAAAAATCATTTACAGGGTATCCATCTGTGAGATGACATCTGACTCCCTGGAGTCCAGACCCTGGTAGGAATAGTAACTCAATCCCAGGTATGTTTCCCTGAGCGGGGGCTGGCCAACCATCCAGCCCCTTGCCTGCTTCTGTTAAACTTTTTTTGGGCACAAGCATGCCCGTGTGTGCGCATGCACGCACGCGCCTTCCCTACGGCTGCTTTGTGGCCCTTTGCAGAAAAAGCTCGGCAGCTGCTGTGCTGAGGAATGAGATAGATGATTCTCAGGTGGGCTCCAGCATAAAATTGGAAACTCCACCACACACAAGGTGGTGGCCTTGTGTGCAAGTGTTGAGTATTTTTTCTTGGCATTGTCTAGGCCGGAAGGCTTATGTGTTTGGGAAGTTTTTGTTGGGTCTTTGCTAATGCTGCATTTGAACTCAAGGGCTGACCCCCAGACACAGCTCCAGCCCAGGAAATAGAGCCCTTCCTGTTCTCACGTGTGCCTTCCCAGAGGGTGGGGTCTTTCTTTGTGGGTCTGCCTTAAATATTGCTTCCTGCCATTGAGCCTCAGCCCTTGGGTCCCTGCAGACAGATCATTAATAATGATGATGATCATAATAATAGGACCCGTGGTAGCTAATTTGTATCAGACCTACATGTTGATCAAAGAATCCAGTGCTGGGGCACCTGGGTGGCTCGGTCGTTGCAGTTAAGCATCTGACTCTTGATCTCGGCTCAGGTCGTGATCTCAGGGTCGTGAGTTCGAGCTCCATGCTGGGCGTGGAGGCTGCTTAATAAAAAAGCAGAACAAACAAAACCCCCGCCAAAGAATCCAGTGTTTTAGCCACATCGTCTTGTTTAGTTGTGAGAAGTTAAGGGACTGTTCTCCCCGTTTTACAGACAAGAAAACCAAGGCCGTTGCTTCTTTAAGGAAATCTTTATGGTGTGCTTGTGGGGTGGTGGGCACTCTGTTGCCAAAGCTGAATTCAGGTCACTTCTTCCTTGACTGGGTGGATGCTTTCTTTAGACCCAGGAATATCAGATTCAGAGCCAAAAGATCAAGAGCTTAGCTCTGGCCCTGCTGCTTCTCAGAAGAGCCTGTGGTCTTGCTTCTGTGAAATGGAGATACGTACTTACCCTCTCCCTGCTGGAGTCTTTGTTAGAATTAAGTGAGAATCGAATGGGGAATGGGCGAATGGGCGAATGGGCGGTATGTAATCCCTAAAAAACCTACACGGACCTTCTCCTATCACCCACCTTGCTCCTGTTACAGCTTCTTCCTTCTGTCTGGGTCCATGGCATAAAAAATCAGAATATGCACCATGTGTAGATGCTCCACATTTTGCATTTGCGTGTAGATTTTCATGGTATTTGTGGAGCACCTGCAACCAGGGGGTGGATCACGGATGCATTCTTGAGCCAGTGGCTAAAAGTTGGGTACTTGGAACTGCTCCAAAGTCATTCCTTTTGCCTCTCTGTCTGATCGGAGCTGTGCCTACTAAAGGCCTGTTGGTGCAAGCCCCGTCTTAGGAGTGGGTGTCCTAGGAGCTGGTGCTGTGAACGCAACAGACACGGCTTGTCCTCCAGCATTCCCTCTAGACAGACGGTCAACAAACCCCCAGTGTAATTTTTGAGAGTGATAAAAACTAGAAGAAAAATGTAATCAGATCGTGTGTTAGGACATGGTTGAGAAGGGGGGAGTGACTTCCAGTGGGGAGGTCAGGGAAGGTCTTCCTGAAGTGGTGGGACCTGAAGGACAAGAAGGAGCCAGTCGTGGGGTCATGGGAGGATAATGGGGGAGGGTGCTCCAGCCAGCTGGAACAGCAGATGCAAAGGTCCTCAGGAGTGTGTGTGTGTGTGTGGACAGCTGGGGGGCGGGGAGCAGAAAGGAGACCCAAATGGCTGCCACCTGGGGCTGGGAGAAGGACTCCAAGAGGCCAGCAGGCTAGACCACAGAGACCTGTAGGCCTTAGCGAGGAGTTTATTTTCATTCTCAAGGCCTCTGCTATCCAATGCAAGAGCCAATAGCTACCTGTGGCTGGTAAAATTAAAACTGAAATACAATGAAAAGTTTAGTTCCTCAGGAGAAATTGGAACCCCTGTGTACTCTTGGTGGGAATGCAAAATGGCACAGCCGCTGTGGAAAACAGTATGGTGGTTCCTCAAAAAATTAAAAATAGAACTACCATATGATTCAACAATTCTGCTTTTGGGTGTATACGCAGAAGAATTGAAAGCTGAGGGTTTTTTTTATTTTTTTATTTGAGAGAGAGAATGAGAGAGAGAGAGAGAGTGCATAAGAGGGGGGGAGCGGGAGAGGGAAAAGCAGACTCCCCGCTGAGCAGGGAGCCCGACGCGGGACTCGATCCCGGGACTCCAGGACCATGACCTGAGCCGAAGGCAGTCGCTCAACCAACTGAGCCACCCAGGCGCCCGAAAGCTGAGTCTTGAAGAGATACTTGTGTATCTATGATCTTAACAGCATTATTCACAGTGGAAACAACCCAAATGCCAATTGATGGATGAATGAATAAATAAAACGGGGTGTATGTACGCACAGTGGAATGCTATTCAGCCTTGAAGAGGAAAGAAATTCTGACACCTGCTACAACATGGATGAATCTTGAAGACCTTATGCTCCGTGAAACAAGCCAGTCACAAAAAGACAAGTAGTATATGATTCTACTCCCTAGAGGTCCCTAGAGGAGTCCCATCCTCAGAGACAGAGAGTAGACGGTGGGAGCCAGGGGCTGGGCAGGGGCGTGGGGAGTCGGTGTTTTAAGAGAGACAGAGTTTCAGTCTGGGAAGACGAGAAAGTTCTGGAGATGGATGGTGGGAATGGTTACACGACAGCGTGAGTATACTTTGCGCTGCTGCGCTGTGCCCTTAAAAATGGTTAAGGTGGTCAGTTCTATGCTATGTGTATTTTGCCACGATAAAAAAAAAAATTGCACTAACCACACACAAGAGCCGCGGGGGAGAAGCGGCTACCGTGTTGGACAGCGCAGCTCGAGAACATTCCTGTCCTCGCAGAAAGTTCCATCAGACAGCGCTGCTCCTATGTGAATGTAGCTTCAGGGGCCCCTTCTGTTTCCTGGGGCTGGTTTTGGGGTCCACTGGGGCCCTAAAGTTGCTGCAACAAAGAGCCTGAGGGCTTGGGGTCAGTAACACTCCCCAGCTTCCAGACTATGTTTCAAGCCGTGCAGAGTGACTGAGCGAAGAAAGCGACTCCAGGAACAGGCCAGGCCACGGCCGAGGTCTGTCCAGTCTCAGGGAAGCCACATGTCCACGGACAGATATGCCAACAGCCTGGGCAGGGAGGTCTGGTCATTAAGGACCAGGCCAGATGCCGAGGCACTGAAATCAAGGGGTAATTAGGAAGCGATGAGTAGTGAGACGTGGGGAGAGATGGGGTGGGTGACAAGCTGCTGCAGGAACCCGGGGTAGAGTCCGGCCTTTGGTGGACAAGTTCCGTTGCAGGGGACCAGAAACTCCCCCGGCCACGAAATCAGAGGCAAGCCTCTGGCCTCCCCATCGGCGGGGCCTTCTCTTTTCTTCCTGTTCATTATCTCCTTCAGGTTGCAACAGACATGTCCCCTCCCCTTACCTCCAGCCCCGTGCTTGTGGCTTATGCGATTGCGCATCCCGAGCCTGGAGTTTAAGTAACGAATCTGCCTCCTCCGTCAGACCCCGCGCTCCGGAAGGAGGGGCTGCGGCCACCTTGTTGTTCCTGCATCTTGTTGCTTGTTCCTTGGCTGCAACATCTAGATCAGGGCAATCAGATGTCAGTTGAAGTGATAAATGACCTTTGGGTAACTTGCTTCACCGTCTCGTACCTTGGTTTCCCCGTTTGTAACACAGAGTTTGGAATGGCCCTGTAGTAATGTATCTGTTTATAGCAGTATTGCAGAAGCTTGCTAGAACCGACGGTCAGGGTTTCAGAAAATGTGCGAACTAGCTAATTAAAGAAGCTGTTATGAAAATGTACATGAGACAGACTTACAATTAACAAATCATGTTAAAAACAGAGGTAATAAATAAATACTCAGATCTCCCCACTTCCTATTATCTCGCTGCATTTTTTTTTTTTAAAGATTTTATTTATTTATTTGAGAGAGAGAGAATGAGAGAGAGCACATGAGAGGGGGGAGGGTCAGAGGGAGAAGCAGACTCCCTGCCGAGCAGGGAGCCCGATGCGGGACTCGATCCCGGGACTCCAGGATCACGACCTGAGCCGAAGGCAGTCGCTTAACCGACTGAGCCACCCAGGCGCCCTATCTCGTTGCATTTTTCAATTGCTTACGCCTTTGAGGTTATTCACTACTATGTAGCTCTACAGTGGAGATGCTGTGTAAGGCTGGGCTCCTGTGTGTCTCTCTCATCGGCTCCATGTTCAGCAGCATTTTGTTGGTAGCTTCAGATGGACCGAGGTGGGGGTATTTACACCGGGGCGATTTGCAAATGCTGTGAGTCAGAGCCTCTCTGCTGACACGAATTAATAGTCATGCCTGGCGCGGAGCGAGGACGGTAGAAGGGAGACTGTTACTGTCACGATTTTGTGCGGCTTTTGCCCTCCCTCATCCAGGCTTGCAGTCTCTGCAGACGGCGAAGCTGCTGACCGGCTGTTTTCTCTCTCTCCCCAGTTTGTCCCACCATCTGCAAGTCGCACGGCTGCACCGCTGAGGGTCTCTGCTGCCACAGCCAGTGTTTGGGCAATTGCTCCGAGCCCGACGACCCCACCAAGTGCGTGGCCTGTCGCAACTTCTACCTGGATGGCAGGTGCGTGGAGACCTGCCCGCCCCCATACTACCACTTCCAAGACTGGCGCTGCGTGAACTTCAGCTTCTGTCAGGACCTGCACAACAGATGCAAGAACTCCCGGAGACAGGGCTGCCACCAATACGTCATTCACAACAGCAAGTGCATCCCCGAGTGCCCCTCTGGCTACACGATGAATTCCAGCAAGTGAGTCCAGGGGTGGGGAGGGGGTGGTGCAGCAAAGACGGGAAGCGATGCGGGGCTGATGGTGGTGGTGGGGGGGGGTGGGGGGCGGGGTGGCACCTGCTGAAACTGTGTGGAAAACTAGAGTTAACTGGCAACGAGTGAGGGGGTGCTGCCGCGTGGTGATATTCCTGGGTCTCTCGGATGCCGTTGTCGCCTCCTGTTTTGGTCCTGGCCTTTAGAGCTGGACTCGACAAACTTTCCGTAAAGGACGAGAGAGTAAACATTTTCCCGTTGTACGCACCGTTTTTTAGTTTTTCTGTGCTTAGCTTGGGGAACAGAAGACAGAAAGACAGGAGTCCTTGGTTTCCACTAGCATCCTTCTCAGGGACAGGACCGTCCCCAGGGATGCGGCTGCCCAAATGTTACAGCCTAGAGCAGAGCTGAGGTTTTTATGTTTTCTCCATGCTGGAGCCAGACAATGTGCTGAGATTAGCCGGGAGCACAAGGAGGAAGAGAATCCATTCTAGAATATTCTCAGGACTTTGCTGCATTTTGAAGGACAGGGCCATCAAACCTAATGTTCCCTAATGTTCGGGTGAGGAATACGGTTTTCTCTCTTTGGTGGTGAGTCAGATTTCCTACGCACATCGCAGACTTTTTGTTCATGTTGTTAGCTTCTTTAGATGAGCTATTTCGGTGTCTCGGGGCTGTAACCAAGTTTAAAAAATCTGTTTCCTGGTTTTTGTGTTGAGGGTTTAAAAAAAAAAACCCCCACAAAACAACAAAAAATAAATCAGAAACAGACGCACGTCAAGGGGCCTTGAGCTGATCTGCTTACGTAAAAAATCTTCCTCTTCAGACTTGAGAATTAGCCAAGCGAGCGTGTTCTGGTGGGAAATTTTATTTCCCCGGGTGGAGTGGGTGGGAAGGAAAACAACCTTTATTTCAGGTCTTATGAGCCTCTCTTTGAGTGTTTGTGAAACCTGCAAGTACAACATGTTTTGTTTTAGTTGTTTTTGATAAAACCTATCAAGTGGCTTTGTTGACCAAGAATAGGCTTCTATAAATCACCTTTGCATGCCAGACAGAGCTTTTTTTTTTTTTTTTTTCCTGGCCAGTTTATCAGTCAGGTTGGGAAAATGACCATATTCCTTTGGATTCATTTCTGTTTTTTTTTTTTTTTTCCACGTTTGAAATAAAGCATGGATATTAACATCTTGTGGCGAGATGTTTGTTTAAAAGACACTGGCTTTAAATAAAAGGTTTTTTTTTTTTCTTTTTCCTGACTGTAACTGAGACCTGAGATGGAGAGGAGATTTCTTTGATGTACTTGCTGATGGTGCAACAGCCTAGGACCCAAACCCTGGGAAATTAGCAGCATGTTCTGTGAAGTCTGGGACCTTTACTGAGGGAAGAAAGGCAGAGTGAGGGATGCCAATTATAACTTGTCAGAGCAATATTTTGCTTTGTTGGTTTAAAAAAAAAAATACTAGCTTTCCTTCTGAAACTTTTATTTGATGAAAGACTATAGTGCTGTCATTTTCTTTTTTTTTTTTTTTAAGATTTTATTTATTTGAGAGAGAGAGAATGAGAGACAGAGAGCATGAGAAGGAGGAAGGTCAGAGGGAGAAGCAGACTCCCCGCCGAGCAGGGAGCCCGATGCGGGACTCGATCCCGGGACTCCAGGATCATGACCTGAGCCGAAGGCAGTCGCTTAACCGACTGAGCCACCCAGGCGCCCCAGTGCTGTCATTTTCTAATGTGGTTTAATATCAAATAGGACCAGATAGGTTTTCTTCCATTCTGGTGGTTTATATGGGAATGGTTTCTGATAGTTTCAGAACAGAGGTTTGGGAACCCACATGATTCATTAAAAAGCCTCACTATCTTTGGTCACTTTGAGGTTCCTGGTGGGAGTCCTGGGGTGCTCTTTCCTGGGACGAGGAGGGCTTGATATTTGGGGTGAATGTTAAGAATGTGGTGGGCATGGGGCATCCCTGTCCCTCCCCCTAGAATGATCTTTGCCTGGCTGGCTTCTTGTCAGCCAGGTCCCAGCTGAAAAGTCACTTCCTCTGAGAACCCTTCCCTATTTGACTGCCCTGGCTGAATTAGCATCCAGCCACTCTTTGGCACATCACACAGTTTTCATTTTTTTTTTTTTTTTTAAGATTTTATTTATTTATTTGACAGAGAGATAGAGAGAGAGCACAAGTAGGCAGAGAGGCAGACAGAGAGGTAGAAGCAGGCTCCCCGCTGAGGAGGGAGCCTGATGTGGCGCTGGATCCCAGGACCCTGGGATTGGGATCATGACCTGAGCTCAAGGCAGCCGCTTAACCAACTGAGCCACCCAGGCGCCCCCGGTTTTCACCTTTTTCATGGCATTTACCGCCAGTTGATTTTTTAATTGTCAATTTGTTAATTTTGCCCAACCTGACCATATGTTTCACAAGTGTATCGGTGAGCTCTTTCTGGGTAACAAACCAGCCAACACCTAGTGACTCGAAACAACACTCATTCATGGTTTATAATGATTTCATGGGTTGACAGGTGGTTTGTCCAGCCTGGGCTGAGCCAGCCATGACCGCGTGCATAGGGTAGCCTCTCATATCTCGGATGGGCAGCCGAGGCCTCTCTCCATGGGGTTTCCCAGCCCAGTAGCCAGGAAGCGCCTGCCCCCACGTGCAAGTACTTCTCAAGCCTGTGTTTGCATTACATCTGTTGCTGTCCCATTGGCCAAAGCACGTCACGTGGCCAAGCCCAGATTCACTGAATGGGGACCTACTGGGCACTTCTTGGTGGGATGGGCTGCAAACAACTTGGGGCCTTTGTAATCTCCCACGGGGAAAGTAGATTGCCTCTTTCGTTCACTCATGTGTGCCTGCAGCTTAGAACGGGCGATGGCAAAGGGCCAGATTGTAAATATTTTCAGCTCTGAGGGCCATATGGCCTCTGTTGGCAGCTACGCAACTCAGCCCTTATAGCGCAAGAACAGCGCCACAGAGGATACGCAAGCCAGCGGGTGAGGCCAGGCTGCAGCCTGATGTTATTTACAGAGACAGGTGGTCAGCTGGATCTGGCCCGCGGGCCGTCGTTGGCCAGCCCCTGGCTTAGAGTATCACCTGTCACATAATAGGTGCTCCGGAAGTATTTGCAGAATCAACAAAAGAACCCAAACATTTGGTCCCTATTCCATTTCCACCCCAGCTGTTCTGATATCAACTGGTGTCCGCGGGGCAGGTCTGACCGTAGCCACCCGGAGTGAGCATCGGACTCTGTCCTCCACCACACTGCCCTCACTCCAGATGCCAGCCACGCTTTGGGGTACCCAGGCCACCCATACTTCTCATCGGCTGGATATGCATGTACGTGTTCGCACGTATCCATTTTAGGTTCAATAATTTGCCAGAACAGGTCACAGTACTTTAAAAAAAAAAAAAAAAAAAGGCCATACCGTTCCATCAGTCCCGAGCCTGTTAATGGTAGCGCCCTTAGTTAGGGACTCCGGCAGGGCTCACCCAAGAGGCACATGTCACTTGTGGTCAGCTCCAGATGTTTCCCCATCAGGGCCCCTATTTATGGCTGGGCCGGCCCTTGTGGTTCTTAGGATCGCTGGATGCACTTCAGCAAAGACTATCTGGGAACTTTGAGGAAAACGAGGGTGATGAGTCACAAGTCTCACAAGAGGGCACAGGGCACCCTCGCGGGCCACACAGTGAGAACACGGGCAAAGAGAGAGAGAGAGACAGTGTGGACCTGGGGCTCTGCCTTCGTTAGGGTCCGAGGGTGGGGCCTCCAGGGTTTCGTGGGTTCACTCTTTACTGGTGAATTTAAAGCATAAGAAGAGGAATTGGGGCGGGGAGGGAGAAGTGGGGTCACTCGGGCAGTCAACTATCTGGGCCACCCAGGGCTTTCTGAAGGAGGGAGCTTCGGGGGCGGGGCAGCCGAATTCCTTATCTCTCGGAGCTGGGTCATGCAGTTGGCCATACGTTCACTGGAGGGATGTCTTTTGAAATGGATGCCTTGGCAATCAGAGCTCACCGTCAGGCACTGAAACTACATGTACTTACAACTACAGCTTTATTATTAAGGATGCGTGTGTTATCACGGGGCGTCCCAGCTCCGTCCCGTGGAGTCAGGGACGTGGCCCTCCCAGCAGATGTTTGCATTCACTGTCCAGGAAACGTCGCCGAGCCGGTGTCCAGAATTTTTCTTGGGCTCTCGTTACATAGCTGTGATCAGTTGACTCCTTGACCATGTGCTTGGACTCCATCTTCAGTGGACCCACCAATCTAATCCTGTCTTTGGTCTTCTTGGGGACCAGCCCCCATCCCGAAGCTACATAGGGGCCACCACACTGTCACCTCACTAGCATAACAAAGATGCTCCTGCCTCTCAGGGAATCCCAAGGGCCTTTGAAGCTCTGTGCCAGGACCTGGGACTGCCATCACCGAGGTCATTCTGAAGAATTGGATATGCCAAGGGTGTGTAACCAGCCCCGGTAGCAACACTGATACCACTAATGAAAAGTGGTCATCAGGGGCGCCTGGGTGGCTCAGTTGGTTAAGCAACTGCTTTCGGCTCAGGTCGTGATCCTGGAGTCCCTGGATCGAGTCCTGCATCGGGCTCCCTGCTCGGCGGGGAGTCTGCTTCTCCCTCTGACCCTCCTTCCTCTCATGCTCTCTGTCTCTCATTCTCTCTGTCTCAAATAAATAAATAAAAATCTTTAATAAAAAAAAAAGTGGTCATCAGAGCAAGGACTAACGACTCTTGTTTTCTACGTGCCAAGTGCTTTAGATAGTTTCTCCTTCTGGGAAATTCTGGTAAAACCCTCACTGGGGGGTGCCTGGGTGGCTCAGTTGGTTAAGCGACTGCCTTCGGCTTAGGTCATGATCCTGGAGTCCCGGGATCGAGTCCCGCATCGGGCTCCCTGCTCGGCAGGGAGTCTGCTTCTCCCTCTGACCCTCCTCCCTCTCATGCTCTCTGTATCTCATTCTCTCTGTCTCAAATTAAAAAAACAAAAAACCAAAAAAACAAAACCCTCACTGGACTGACTTGGGTGCGTGCCCACCTCTGAACCCCTGGGGGGATGGATGATGGTGCCCAGCCTGGCCTGGATCATGTGTCTTGCCTGGACCTAGGAGTGCTGTGCTAGCCAAGAACCCACCTCAGACCCTGTGGAGGGGAGGGATGGTTCCCAAAGGACTGCTGGGAGCTGTGTAGTCCAGTACCATAGGCTGCAGTCAGCAAAGCCAAAGGCTGCCGCCGTCACCCACTGTCCCATGCGAGGTTGTGTTACAGGTGTAGGCACGTCAGACCCTACGCAACAGCAAGCATCAGGTTTCCTCGGGGTGGCAGCACTGTGGTATGGGGCAGCGGAAATCCTCCGAAAGGCCCATCAGCTCGGAAAAATTCCCATCACCGTGGTAACGCCCAAGTCCCAAACCTTCAGTATGATGGCGTGAGTCCTGCCTCTTCCGCGTAGAATGGGATCCTCCTTGGGGTGTAGTGTGAATCCCATTGCTTTGGGGTATGGCTGGAGCCCTGTTGTTTTAGGGGAAAAGCGTGAGTCCCCTGCCTTTGGGGTAAAGCCGTAGGATGTGCCGCCATGGAGGATGGCATGCACCTGCCCCTTACATGGTGGTTCTTACTGGGGGTGATTTGCCCCCTGTCCCCGCAGGGGACGGTGTTTGGAGACATGTTTGGCTGTCATGCTGAGGGACAGGTGCTACTGGCATTGAGTGAGTGAGGGCCGGGGAGGCTGCTCAGCACCATCCAGGAGCAAGACACGCTCACAACGGAGAATTCTCTGACTCCAAATGTCAGCAATGCTGTGGTGGAAATGCCCAGCCTTAGGGTAACAGCGTAAGTCCCGTCCTTGGGACCCTGAGCAGTCCTGGTGCGTGGGGTCCTGGGTGCCCTGACCCCTTCTCTCCGCTCTTTCTTCAGCCTGATGTGCACTCCATGCCTGGGCCCCTGTCCCAAGGTCTGTCACATCCTGGAGGGCGAGAAAACCATTGACTCGGTGACGTCTGCCCAGGAGCTCCGAGGCTGCACTGTTGTCAACGGAAGCCTCATCATCAACATCCGAGGGGGCAGTGAGTGCTCTGGGGGTGGGGGCTGCCCCCAGCTGGGACCCACCTTCCAGCTACACACCAGGGGAGGAGTCACTTGAAGAGTTGGCTTCCAGACCTAAAATTCACAGCTGAGTCCTGGCCCCACCCACCCGCAGATTCTAATTTTCCAAGTTGGAAATTGGTGTTCTTATGTGGGAATTTGCATTTTTAACAAGTAGGCCATGTGCCCTGTGGCAGGTCTGGGGGCCGTGTTTCCAGAAGTACCACCGCAGGCAAAAAGGCATCCCTTTATTTATTCAGCAAACATTTTATCGAATACTCACAGTAAAGAAAGCAAAGCCCACGCATGATGGATCTTACAAATAAACACATCAACATATAACATAAACTTGGGGTGGACCCCACTATGAAGGGAAGTAAAGCAGGGAAACGGCGGGGGGGTGGGGGAGCAGAGATCGGTGACTTCTTCTTATAAAGGGTCACAGAATAAATATATTCAGCTTTGCAGGCCAGACGATCTCTGCCATAAGTACTCAACTCTGCTGCTGTAAAAACAGCCATAGAGAACCTGTAAACAAATGGATGTGGCTCTTTTCCAATTAAACATTATTTACGACACAGGCTGGATTTGGCCACTGGGCTGTCTGTCATTCGCCAGCCTCCGAAATAGAGAATAAAGAGGTCTGCTATTTTTGAAGGGGTTTCTGCTCTGAGGAACGATGCTTTGAGCTGGAGATGAAGCAAACCAAGCAGATCTGAGAGAAAAATATTCAGGGCAAAGGAGGAAGCCAGTGCAAAGGTCCTGAGGCAGAAGGATGCCTGGCTTGTTTAAGGGATGGTGGGGAGGCCCATGTGTCTGGAGGAGGGCAAACAAGGTAAAGGATGAGGAAAAAAGCACGCTGGTCACTTATATGGGGACTTGCAGCCTCCAGGTTGACTCCTCACTCTGAGAGATTATGGGAAGATTAAAATATTTCTGTAGAAGCTCACTGGATATTCTGTCCTTTCCTTAGACAACCTGGCAGCTGAGCTGGAGGCCAACCTAGGACTCATTGAAGAAATTTCCGGGTATCTGAAAATCCGGAGATCCTACGCTCTTGTGTCACTTTCTTTTTTCCGGAAGTTACGGCTGATTCGAGGAGAGACCTTGGAAATCGGGTACGTGGCCTGGTTCTGGGTGTGGCCTGAAGGCTCACTAGGAGGTCCGCGAGTTAAAACAACTCACGGGTTTTTGCCAAGACACAGAAACACCTGTGTCCATGGATGGATGGAGGGATAAAGATGTGGCTCATACATGCAATGGAATATCACTCGGCCATAAAGAGGAAGGAAATCCTACCATTTGCAACAATACATATGGACCTGAGGGTGTTATGCCGAGTGAAATAGGTCAGAGAAAGACAAATGCTGTAGGATCTCACTTATATGAGAATTTAAAAACAAAACAACAAAAACACGCTTTGAGATACAGAGAATAGATTGGTGGTTGCCAGAGGTGGGAGTAGAGGGTGGGAGAAACAGGTGCGAGGGGTCAAAAGGTATGGACTTCCAGTCATAAAATAAGTAAGTCCTGGAGATGTGATATACCCACGTAGTTAACAATACTGAATTACACACATGAAATTTGCTAAGAGTGTAAATCTTATTTTTTCTTAAGATTTTATTTATTCTTGGTGCCCCAAGAGCATAAATCTTAAAAGTTCTTGTCGCAAGAAACAATTTTTTTTTTTAAATCATGTGAGGTGATGGATGTGAACTGAACTTATGGTGGTGATCATTTCATGATATCTACAAATAGCAAATCATAATGTTGGAAGCCTGAAACGAATACTGTTATAAATCAGTTATATCTCAATAAAACTGGAGGCGGTGGTGGGGGAGTGGGAGGAGAAAAACAGATTTTTTTTTATTGAGGTGCAGTTGACATGTAATACTATATTAGTTTCAGGTGTGCAACATAATGATTCTATATTTGTATATATGCAAAATGATCACCACGGTAGGTCTAGTTAACAACCATCACCATATACAGTTACAAAACTTTTTTCTTGTGTTGAGAACTTTCTTTTTTAAGATTGTATTTATTTATTTGAGAAAGAGATAACAAGAGAGAGCATGAGTGGGGGTGGGGAGAGGGAGAAGCAGAGTCCCTGCTGAGCAGGGAGCCCGATGCGGGGCTCGATCGCAGGACCCTGAGATCATGATCTGAGCTGAAGGCAGATGCTCAACTGACTGAGCCACCCAGGTGCCCAGAACTTAGGGGTTTTTAAAACCCCCCAAAGAATCTGTTAAGGGACAGTGCCTGGAGAGAAAGGAATGTGCTGGGACGTGTCGAGAGGCCTAGCCAAGGAAACTGATACAGTCACTGTTGGGAAATCTCAAGGGGTACAGCCCAAACTTTGTGCCCTCCAAGTGTGCTTTGGGCTTTGTTATGAGTTGGAGTGCTGCCGTGACTGGGCCCCTGGGAGTGCTGTGCCCTGTACCTTCTCAGCTCTTGGTCCCCTTTGACATTGACTGCACCTACTCCTTGCTGAAATTCTCATCTCTGGCCCACAGGATTCTGCTTCTTGGGGATACTCTCCCTGCCTCCTCATCTCCCTCCCAGGTCCCTTTACTCCACCTGCCTTTGAGAGTTGGTGTGCTGGGTTCCCAGCCTTGGCTGTCTCTCTAACGATCTACGTGTGCATAGAGCTCCAGCCCTGGCTTACCCTCAAGCCTGTCTTTAGCGGGGTGACCCCCAGAAGCCTTAAATGCTACAGTACAAAATGGAACTCCTTTCTTTGCCCCAGCTGTCCATCCTCATTTCTCAGATCCCCTCCCCTCGAGGTCTGCTGACTCTGGGTCAGTAAAACAACAGAAAGCCGGACTAGCTGTGTTTCCTGTAGATGGAGATGGACTCACGAGCGACAAGTCTGAGGAGGGCTGTCCAACAGTGCTGTCAAGGACCCAGGTTCTTTCCATTTTTGTGCTCCTCAGGGTCACAACTCCAGCCATAGCCCCGCCATCTTGGCGTTGGAGGTGACAAGCCAGCGAATGACTAGGTTTGTGTATGTTTCCGTAGGAACTACTCTTTCTACGCCTTGGACAACCAGAACCTAAGGCAGCTCTGGGACTGGAGCAAACACAACCTCACCATCACTCAGGGGAAACTCTTCTTCCACTACAATCCCAAACTCTGCTTGTCAGAAATTCACAAGATGGAGGAAGTTTCAGGAACCAAGGGGCGCCAGGAGAGGAACGACATTGCCCTGAAGACCAACGGGGACCAGGCGTCTTGTAAGTGGGGATGTCCTGGTCCTTCCAGCCCATGGACCAGATAAGGTGGCCGCCCTCCTCCTCGAGAACTACACTGGCCCTTGGGGGTAGGATGGAGGTGTCATTGCCCCCCCCCCCCGCCATGAGCTAAAACAACTCTATGTCTCGTAGAGTTCTATTTCTGAAATACCGAGGACAGGTGTATCTTACCTTTGTGATTACAGAGATACAGTGCCTGATACTGGAAGATGCCACATCCACATTGAATGAATGAATGAATGAATGAATGAATGAATGATTTGATTCTTCCTTATAGATGCTCTTGGCTCCAATGCTCTAGCAGGTCCTGGAGCTGCTATAGAGCTGGAGGCTGCTGGCTGACTACACTCCTCTGACAGGTTCTCTCCGGAAGGGACATCTGAGCCTTGAGGCACCAAGGCTTCCATGATACCTTCAGGGGGAGTTGGGTCCTTGTGGGCCGGGCAAGCGCGCCCGGGAATTCAGGGGAGGGAGAGAGCAAGGCTGGGGTGGAGCTTAAGGGAGGGCTTGCCGTCCACTCTTTCTAAGGCATTGTCTCTCCACCACCCGCTCGCTCTCGACGCTCTCTAAACTCCCTCCGCATGTGTTCACTTAGCACTGGAGTTACGTCTTGCGACACGTAAGGCTCGAAAGCCCACATGTATGACAACATTGTACCAGGACAAGCGTTACTCTTGAAAAATCACTCTTCCCAATAATTACTGGCCCGGTGTCCTTCTTGAGTTGGTGTTACTTACTGTTGAGCCTCTGGCCAAGTCACTGGCTGATGGAAGGGGCCAACTCGCGTGACCAGCTTTTGCCCCCGAGCCCCGGCAGAAGGCGTGTGGGAATGAGACCCATCCAGGGAATAGCAGATTGACATCTCCCTTCTCACTAGTGCTCTTCGGGATGTAGGATCACCTGTTTCGGGCTGCGCTGGAGTAAGGTTTTAATACTGATATTGTTTTTAAACTTTCCTTAGGTGAAAATGAACTCCTTAAATTTTCTTACATTCGGACATCGTATGACAAGATCTTGCTGAAATGGGAGCCGTACTGGCCCCCTGACTTCCGAGACCTCCTGGGGTTCATGCTTTTCTACAAAGAGGCGTAAGTAGAAGATAAAGAGGTATGAGGGTTGGGTGTGTTCGGAGGTTCCCCTTGGAGACTCCTCTGTCTCTCTCTTCCTTGGGAATAGCTATCATAAGCTCTTTTATACCATCTCACAAGCTGATGGCATGTGAGGTTAGTAACACCCCCGTTTGTCAAAACCAGAAATTGAAATAGACAGGTTTCTTTTGGCGAGTCTCCTACAGCAATATTCCATTTTGCCTCATGTCCGTATATCTCAGCAAGATATCCTTAACACAATCTGCTCCGTCTGCTTAGTGGGTTTTTAAAGATTGATTTTCGTATCGATTTTGTATTTTCTCCGACATTTAAAGAATTGTGGCAAAACATACACGACATAAAATTGGCCACTTGAACTGTGTTTCTGCGCACAGCTCAGTGGCATTAAGCACATAACTATCACAGAATCCATCTCTAATAAAACTTTCTCATCTTCCCAAACTAAAACTGTCCCCATTAAACAACACCTGCTCGTTTTGAGTACAGTTGACCCTTGAACAATGCCAAAGTTAGGGGCGCTGACCACCTCCCCTGGTCAAAAATCCACATATAATTTTTTTTTTTAAAGATTTTATTTATTTATTTGACAGAGAGATAGCGAGAGCAGGAACACAAGCAGGGGGAGCGGGAGAGGGAGAAGAGGGCTTCCTGCCGAGCAGGGAGCCCGATGTGGGACTCGATCCCAGGACCCTGGGATCATGACCTGAGCCGAAGGCAGACGCTTAGCGACTCAGCCACCCAGGTGCCCAATCCACATATAATTTTTGACTCCCCGAAAACTTAGCTACTAATAGCCTGCTATTGACCGGAATCCTTACCGATGACATAAGCTGTTGATTAACATGGATTTTGTATGTTATATGTATTATAGACTGTATTCTTACAAGAAAGTCAGCTAGAAAAAAGAAAATGTTATTAAGAAAGTCGTAAGGGGGCGGCATCTGGGTGGCTCAGTCGGTTAAGCGTCTGCCTTCGGCTCAGGTCATGATCTCAGGGTCTTGGGATTGAGTCCCACGTTGGGCTCCTTGCTCCGTGGCGAGTCTGCTTCTCCCTCTCCCTCTGCCCCTCCCCCGCTCATGCTCTCTCTCGCTCTTTCTCTCTTTCTCAAATAAATAAATAAAATCTTTTTTTTTTAATAAATAAAATCTTAAAAAAAAAGATAAAAAAAAGAGTCATAAGGGAGGGAAAATGCATTTACAGTCCTGTACTGTAAAAAATCCACACGTGAGTGGATCCACGCAGTTGGGGCCATGTTGTTCAAGAGTCTATACGACTGCGCTGAAAAAAAGTTTTTTAAAGATTTTATTTTTAAGTAATCCCTATACCCAACATGGGGCTTGACCTTACAACCCAGAGATCAGGAGTTTTAAAGGGAGATGATGGAAGTTGTGATAGTATTCATATTAATAATTGCTCCATCTTTGAAGATTTATTATGCTCCGACTGTGTGCCGAGAAGTAGCACATAAACTCTCATGCAGTCTTTTTTTTTTTTTTTAAGATTTTATTTATTTATTTATTGAGAGAGTAGGCACGTGCACAGGGAATGGGGGAGGGGCAGAGGGAGAGGGAGAGAGAATCTTTTTTTTTTTTTTAAGATTTTATTTATTCATTTTAGACATAGAGATACAGAGAGAGAGAGAGAGAGAGAAAGCATGAACAGGGAGAGAGGCAGAGGGAGAGGGAGAAGCACACTCCTGGCTGAGCCAGGAGCCCGATGCGGGGCTCGATCCCAGGACCCTGGGATCATGACCTGAGCCGAAGGCAGCTGCTTAACCATCTGAGCCACCCAGGTGCCCCTCTCCTGTATTCTTACCAGTAAGTAGTGAGGTAGTTGGTAACATCATCATCACTATTGATATAGTCGGAAAATGGAGCTATAAGGGAAGGGGTCCCTTCTCTTTGGGATCTGTGTCATTTTTCCTTGTGGCGTAAGCTTGTTGGTAGACAGGAGACAACCCTGTAGGATGTCACCTTCCCTGCCGCAGCCCTCCGTCCTCAGAGCGAGAGTCATGGCATGATAACCACCTTCTGCTTTGTCTTGAAAGCCCTTATCAGAATGTGACCGAGTTTGACGGGCAGGACGCGTGTGGCTCTAACAGCTGGACGGTGGTGGACATTGACCCGCCTCTGCGGTCCAATGACCCCAAGTCGCAGAACCACCCGGGGTGGCTGATGCGGGGTCTCAAGCCCTGGACCCAGTATGCCATCTTCGTCAAGACCTTGGTCACCTTTTCCGATGAACGCCGCACGTATGGGGCCAAGAGTGACATCATCTATGTGCAGACAGATGCCACTAGTAAGTGTTTCTTACGTGGAATGGACATCTTGCCTTGAACAGTTGACACGGTGATGTTGTAGGACGTGCTCTTTGATGTGGCTGTTGGCTTCTGAAAGAGCCGGGTGCCCAAGGTTGCAATTTCAAAAGACAAAGCAGTAGCAACAAGCTGCTACTCTGTTCCCTCCCATTCTGGAAAATTTTCAGATATTCACAAAAGTAGAAAAATGAGCCCCATGGACCATCTCCCAGCTTCATCAATGTTTTGCTTTTTTTATTTCATTTCTGTGCCCCCTTCCCCCTTCATTTTTTTTTTAGTCGGTGGGGGGCGGTGGTGCTGGACTATTTCCTAGCAATTTAGTGGTATTTGTATTTTCATAAAGCCTAAGTCCTTCTCCTGTTGTGGAGGTTCTCAGCCCTGGGGTGATTCTGCCCCCCTGCGGACCTTTGGTGATGTCTGGAGACCGTTTTGGTTGTCGTGACGGTGGACGTGGGGCTTACCGGCGTTACACGCTGCTGAGCATCTGGCGATGCACAGGGCAGACCCCCACGACAAAGAACTATCTGGCCCTAAATGTCCGTGGTACTGAGGGTGAGAAACCCTGTCCCATGGGATACAGTCCAGACGTTATGAGCCAGCCCCAGCTTTTTTGGCTGGTGCCCCCTTCTTCTTGTATCCTCCAGCAATACCAGAGGACTCCACAGTTTCTGGAAGCTTCTAGCTTCTGGATCTTTGTACGCATGATGCCCTCTGCCTTGAGAGCCTCAGCCCCCCCCCATTGACCCCCTCAGCCACCTGCATTCTTGAGGGGCAGGTTTTGTGGAGCCCAAAGGTGGTGCGTTTTGGGGGGTGTTAGATGAGGTGTCGTCTCAGTGATACGGATGACTGGCATCCCAGTGCTGAAAGTTACCGTGTGACTGGGTTCAATTTGGGCCGAATGTTACCTGGAAAATGTGAGTTTATTTATCTCTTCCCAGTATCCTTCCTTTCCCCAGCATCTTTCCAGTGCCTGGAACCGAGACAGCTCGCCACACAGTTGGAGCCTTCTCTGTATAAATGTGTGCTGCATAATTGAATGAACGAATGGCTGTGTAATCTGTGGTATGAATGGACTGTAATTTGGTACCCCGTGCGCTTGCCTGGTGAGCTTTCCATGTGTCTCCAGTTTTCTCTGCTGTTAAAACACACTGCAGCGAACATCCCCATGATCTCTCTAACCGGTGTGTTCCTTCTTTTTTTAAAGATTTTATTTATTTATTTGACAGAGAGAGACACAGCGAGAGAGGGAACCCAAGCAGGGGGAGTGGGAGAAGGAGAAGCAGGCTTCCCGCGGAGCAGGGAGCCCTATGTGGGGCTTGATCCCGGGACTCCGGGATCATGACCTGAGCTGAAGGCAGACGCTTAACGACTGAGCCACCCAGGCGCCCCCCGGTGTGTTCCTTCTTACGCCCGCCCGACAGCCAGTCCCTGCCCCCTGCTCACGGTGCACCTGTTTTCCCTTTCTCCTTTGCAGACCCTTCCGTCCCCCTGGATCCAATCTCCGTTTCTAACTCCTCGTCCCAGATTATTCTGAAGTGGAAGCCTCCCTCTGATCCCAATGGCAACATCACACACTACCTGGTTTTCTGGGAGAGGCAGGTAGAAGACAGTGAGCTGTATGAGCTGGATTACTGCCTCAAAGGTGAGTGCAGGTGGGTGTGTGGGAGCAGATGATCTGCTTTGTCCTGCTTCCAGGCAAGTGTCTCCCCCCCACCCCATGCTGGCTTCCCAGTGTAAGTGTGGGGGCATGTGCCCACACACACCATCTTGTACCAAACCACACAGACCCATTTCTAAACATCACCGCCTCGTGACACTCTGAAGACTCGTGTCAAAACCAGATAGTTCCATGTCTTGGCACCATTTCTATCTGAAATTTTCTCCCCCTCCCCCTTCCCCGCTGTGGGGATGCAGCTCTGTTAACCCGCTGAATTTGGGGGCTAAGCTAGGAGTCGAGAGGTTAATGACAAAGTCAGGAAAGAGTTTTAGCCCCTACATTTAGACCCTTAACGTTTTAAGGGTTGGAGGTAGCCAGGAGCGGTAATGTGTTCCCTTCTGTGCTTTCCATGAAAAATTTATACTAGAGATGATTCTCCTCCCCGCCGCCCCGTCTTTAATCTTGTTTACTTAACAGGCTTCATCCATTTGCAGGAAAACAGAAAATTCTCTGAGCCTCAATCTAGTTTGTATAAATTAGTTTACAATTTTAAAGCTGGATTTTAAAAAAAACCCATCAAACCGGAGAAAGAGATGTCATTTTTTTTCCTTTAGTTTTTTTTTTTTGGTGTTGTTCGTCTGTGCTTTATGTTTGTCCGTATTTATTTTTCTTTAGATTGTTTTGAGTTAGCGATTTCCTCAGCCCTTGACCTTGGAAGCAAAGGCTCAGGGACTGCTGGTGAGGCGTGGCAGAGGCCTCGAGCCTGCGGGCGACTCTTGGCCGGACGTCTGACCTGCTGTAGGGCTTTGGGCAAGTCACCGGGCTTGTCACCGGCCGCCTCCTTTTCGGGAGAAGGGGCAGGAGGCCAGATGATCTCCGGGAGCTGTCCCAGCTCTAAGATCATGTGCTATATGTATGCCTGTGACCTCATTCCCCGCCTGAGCTGAGGCTTGCAAACGTGATTTATCTCTTCAGATTCTTTATATAACTCAAGAGCAAGCACAGGCCTCAGCTTAGCTGTGAGCTGTTGGCCCTGCATTCGAGTAACCGAAACCACCAGCTTGAACCACCACCAGCAACAGCCCTTGGTGCTTCCCTTTTTTTTTTTTTTTTAAAGAGTAACAACTTCAATTCTGGAAGTCTAAATCTATCATTACAATGTGGCTATTTATACATGGCTTACTTTGTAATGATCGCAAAGTTTGTGGAATTGATAAATAAACTTACTAAGGACAGATATGGTACGATTCCACCCATAGGAGGTCCCCAGAGGAGTCCCGTCCACAGAGGCAGAAGGTAGATGGTGGGAGCCAGGGGTTGGGGAGCGGGAGGGGAGTCAGTGTTTCATGGGGACAGAGTCTCAGTTCGGGGAGATGAGAAAGTTCTGGAGATGGATGGTGGGGATGGTTGCACCTAATGCCAGTGAGCTGTGCACTTAGAAATTATTAAGATGGTATATTTTATGTTACGTGTATTTTACCACAAATTGAAAAACATACACAAAATAAATAAGCTTACTCACTATGACTGGGAGTGGTTTCCCATTAGTATCACCAGTAGGGTTTTTTTTCCCCCCAAGCTTTATTGAAATGTGGTTGAATTATAAGATATTGAAAGGTAAAACTGTAAGATACTGAAAGTGCCCATCGGGATGATTTTGATACACCTATATGCTGTAAAGCGATTTCTCCCAGGTAGTGAGTGAGTTCATACATCTATCACTTGTATTGTGTGTGTGGGAACATTTAAGTTCGACTCCCTTAGCATATTTCAGTTCTAGAATACGGCGTTACCAATGCATTTTTAAAAATTGTGGTGAAATATATATAACATAAAATTGACTATCTTAATCATTTTTAAGCGCACAGCTCAGCGGCACGAAGCATGCTCATGCTGTCGTGCAGCCATCCCCACCCTCCATCTCCAGAACTTTCCATCTCCCCAAACTGAGACTGTCCCCATGAAGATGGACTCCCCACCCTCCACCCGACCCCCGGCTCCCACCATCTCCTCTCTGTCTCTGTGGATGGGACTGTCTGAGGTGCCCCATTACCTATACTTTCACTGTGTAGTCACAGAAAAACCATGGGACGCTATGTGCCCTGCGATGGGGGCCAGAGAGGGTAACAGGAGTGAAGAACTGTGTGTGGCCTGATCAAAAGGTCCTTTCCTCTCCAAAAAATTCTTAGGATCCTCCCACACGAAGGAAACCCGACCTTTTTCTTCCGCCCGTCATGCCATGACCAGTCCCTGTAATGGTTAACCCAGCCAGGTTAGTCTGTGTCTATTAATAAATGTTAGAAGTGTTTTTAAGAGACCCTTGTAGCCATTCACAGCTGTATAAATACTTGGGCTTCTGAGTGGATACTCACCATTCCCGGGAAGGTACTTAGAGCCCATTGTCTCCAGGACCCATTCAAGGGGAGAGGGAAAAAAAATGCTCAGTAGCCCCTAGGAGGCTCCCAGCGCAAGGGCTGGTGGCGGGAAAGGTGAATCCCAGGGGCCTTCGTGAATTTTGCCCGATGAGAGTAGCGTTCATCCTCACAGTCGCACCCGAAGCATGTCTGTGGCCTGCACGATGGATGACAGGTGTCCCTGGGATTGGACTCGGGGGTCGCGACACGGCCAGCTTCGGCACTTAAAAAACAACTTTGTGTTTTTGAAAAATGTCTTCCCCCATCTCCCCTCGTGTCGTTAGTCCAGAGCTTCTCCACCTCAGCACTGTTGACATTTGGGGCCAGATCATTCTCTGCGGTGGGGCTGTCCTGTGCCTTGCCGGACAGTGAGCAGCACCCCCGGCCTCACCCCCCAGGTGCCAGAATCTCCTCTACCCCCCAGGATTCCTCACAGCCAGAATATCTCTTGCCCAGTGTCCGGGGGGTGGGGGACGGTGCAGAATCACCCCTCCCCCACCCCCGACCTCGGGGAAGAACCACTGCTCTACTGATTTCTGGATTCCTGAGTGAACTGTAGATTCTTTAATTTGTAACCATTGGGTCTGTAGGTCGGACCCTTTATATGGCCTCCCGTTACTTTATATGGCTGGCTGGCTGATTCATTCATTCATACAACTGTCACCTGCCCCCTCAGCCTTTCTCTAATCCCACCTCCCACCGTCCCGTCCCTCATTCTGTCCTGCTCATTACTTTGGGTTCTTGGTGTCTTTTGGCATGCCAGGGAAATTCCTGCCTCAGGGACTTTGCACTTGCTTTTTGCTCCGTCTGAACTGCTTTACACCAAGATGTGTGCGTAGCTCATTCCTTTCCTTCATTCGGGACTGCTCAGCAGTCACTTTCTCTGAGACCACCTCGTAAAAAGCATCAGCCCCAGACATCCTCTGTATGTTCATCCTGCGAGCTGACCCATGGTATATGTGTTTATGTTTCTTATGTAGCCCCCCCAGTTCCCAGCCACTAGATTGTAGGTTCCATGAGGCCAAGACATACCTGGTTACCTTAGTCTCCAGTCCAATGGGGTTATGGTGTCTTCTGGTGTCTGGAACACCCTGACATGCACAGGTGTCCCATGTGCCCAGCCCCTCCGAGAAGACCCCCTTGGCGGCGTGCATGTTGAGGGCTCGGGGAGGATCCGAGGCCACCTGCTCTGCCTGTGTCTAGGGCTGAAGCTGCCGTCCCGGACCTGGTCTCCGCCGTTCGAGGCCGAGGGCTCCCAGAAGCACAACCAGAGTGAATACGAGGAGTCTGCCGGCGAATGTTGCTCCTGCCCCAAGACGGACTCTCAGATCCTCAAGGAGCTGGAGGAGTCCTCTTTTAGGAAGACCTTTGAGGATTACCTGCACAATGTGGTGTTCGTCCCCAGGTCAGGACTGTTCCTTGGCTCTGTGTGGAGGGGGCGGTCATTAGGGGAACAAGATGAAGAGGGGAGCCAGGGGGTGGGCGGGTAAAGGAGGAGATTCAATAGGAACCTTAACCAGGAAGAGCAAATAAGCACTCCAAACGGGGACAAGTTAAAAAAAAAAAATAACAAAAAACAAAAAAAACCCCGCAGACCCTCAACATTTGCTTTCCCACGTGGCCCAAACTCTTTATCCCAGCCTGGGGCCTCCGTCTGCGTTCTTAAACGAGCTCCATTAGATTTTGCGGCGCACCCTGAGGAATGCCTACCTGGCCCCATGCTTGATTTATCTTGAAGTCTCAAGCTCAGAGCATTCTCTGTGATCATCCCGCCAACCTTCTTGTCCTTCTGGAAATTTCTACTGCATCTTCAAAACCCGGAGGCTTCTCCTGTTTAAATCTGTTGAGTTTCCTTTAGGAGGGAAGGGATGTGCTGATGTACATGGGCTCTGAGAGGGTTTGCAGGGAAGACGACCCCAGGCCACTCCTCTGTCGTTGCCTCTCCCAGAGGCAGAGACGCTCAGGTAAACGGCATGTGTCTCTCGCTGCCTTAGTTTACTTATCTGCCATGTGCAGATAATAATAGTTCTTGTTTCTTAGGATTGTGAGAGCATGTGAGTCACCCAGGCTTCACAGCCTTGACCCTGTGGACGTTTGGAACCAGCTCGTCCTCTGCTGTGGGGCCGTCCTGTGTAGGATGATGAGCCACATCCCTGCCTCCACCCACCCGACACCCCAGCGCTGTCTGCATCCTATTAGTTCATGAGTCTTTAGAGTAACCCACTGACGTAGCTGTCACCTCCCTTTCATGGGTCCAGAGCCGGTGTTTCTGAGCTGGCGAGGGATCCGACCCCGGATCCGGCTGCTGGTGAGGGGTGTGGGTTGTGAGACGCCTCCTATCCCGCCCCCCTTACCAGCAGATGGGCCCCCCAGCAATGTCTGATGCAATGCGCTGTCTCCAAAGTGGATCGAAACCCCAAAGGGTGACATTGGGATAAAATAAGATTTTAAAATGGGTCCCTTCAAATGCCTATCATCGCTTCTCATAAGAATAGACGTTTTCCCAGAACCATCGATGTGTGACATTTAAAAAAAAAAAAATTTCTTTCTTGTGTTTTTTTCCCCCCCGACCCTGAGTCCGAAAGAGCGCTAAATGTCAGCGCCCAGGCATGGAGGGTGGGAGGCAGTTACTGTTTTACCCGTTAAAAACAAAATGCTGCTGGACTTAAGGAAACGGCTGAGTCAGTTGTGATGTTTAAATGTAGTCAAGTTTGGCATCTGAGGGGGATACCCCAGCTGGCCAGGTCTCGGGGGAGGGGAGGGTATTTTCTCTGATTCTCCCCCCGCCCCCGCTGTGTTCTCTGCATCTTATGGAGATGATGTGATTTGGGGGGTGGGAGACGTGGTCCACAGTCAAGGGCAGGGCACCCTTGGGCCGCTCGGAGGGAATGTGGCTTCCAGGGTGTCAGAAGCCAGAGGTCTGTCTGAACGAGTTCTGTCTGTCCTCAAAGTGGTTGGTTTTGTTTTCACAGAAAATCCTCTTCAAGCCCTGGTGCTGAGGACACTAGGTACGACTCACCTGCAGGAGGTCTGCGTGGCCGCTGGGGGCTGCTCAGCGCAGGGCCGGCGGACCAGGCAGGGCAGGAAGCATGCTGTGTGCCTTTGAGACTCCAGAGGCTTCCGTGGCCTTAATGCATGTGATGGGCTGCTCTGCAGATACCGGAGGCTTCACGAATTCATACGGGAACTGCCTTCACCCTCAAATGGGATCTGGGCACAAATCTGCACTAACACACTCTTACTAAAATGTAGAATCAAGGGGCGCCTGGCTGGCTCAGTCGGTGGAGCATGTGACTCTTGATCTCTGGGTCAGGAGTTCGAGCCCCACGTCGGGGGCAGAGTTTACTTAAGAAAAAAAATAGAACAGAAGGGGGTACTTTCTGGGCACCTCTTAGATGCCACGCATTTACCCCACTGCGTTCACCCGCTGAACATTTATTTAAACATTTGTTTATCGGCACCTACGGTGTGGGCCGGACTACGCCTGGACCCCACAGTCTGAGGCACGTGCAGCAGGTCTTGGGGGGAGCCTGATCTGCGAACAGAACGTTTTTATTTGGGGTGGCAAGTGCGGGGTTGCAGGCGTGTGAGCAAAGGCATGCCGTGTCGCTGAACTCCACTGAGGACAGGCGGGCTTTCCTTTGATTTGTGTCTTGAAACTCCAAGGGGGCTTGTCCTGGAGGAGAGGACAGGCAGAGAGAGGCTGGGGAAAGGAAGGCCTTGGGATGAATCACGGGCCCCTAGGAGGAGCCAGAGGGGAGACCGCAAAGGCAGGTCAGGGCCACGTGGAGGGATGCTACTCTCTCAGCAGAGGATTTGCTTCTTGGTTTTTCAGGCCTATTTGTGTGGCCCTGATCTGACCTCTAGTGGCCATTTGGAATATAACCTGCAGAAAAGAAAGGCCTAGACATTTGCGGCTTGGGTCCATCCACATCGGGGTTTCTCAAATCCCAGACGTTAGACATTTAAGGCCACATCATTCTCAGTTGTGGGGCCCGCCCTGTGCATGGTAGGATCTTGAGCGGCATCTCTGGTCTCACAATGCCAGTAGCTTACGTGTTCCCCCAAGTAGTGACAACCAAAAATGTCCCCAGACACGTCAGATGTTCCCCCATGGTGGGGGGAGGGGCAGACTCGCCCCTGGTTGAGGACCACTGGTTTGGTATGAGATTGTGGGGTGTGTAGGCAGCGGAGAATGTGGGAACCCCAAACGACAGATAGCGGGGGAGGGGGGTGACCGCATATACATTCGGCTTGTTTGATGAGACCTTTTCATGTTCCAGTTTTCATGTTTGGACACCCACTTCTCAGTAGTTTTTCCTGAGGCACCAGTGTCATGGTCATTTGGGAAAAGGCCCATTTATGCCTGGATGGAAATGTTCTGAATCTTGCTAACATGGGTCTGTCTTTGGTTTCCGTCCAAGAACGTCACTGGTCTTGCAGATGAAAAGACCAAACAAAAAATCTTAATGCATGTCCCCTGCCCATGTAGGGTTTTTCTTCTGACTACAGTGCAGTTGAAACTAAAAATTGACTTCAAACATTTGAACAGAAAAGTGCTCCCTGGTGATTTAAAGTTGATTGCTTTGATACCTTTTGGGAGAAGCAGATGTGGAGACTTTCATTAAAGTCCATTTGGAAAATAGTGGGAATGAGAATGTCATGTACCTTAAATTTGTAGAATATCGCCAAAGCTGGGCTTTGATGCAAAATTAAATGATTTTGCTAGTTAAGAAAACAACCTAAAAAGGTAAAAATAGAAATGTATTGTGAGGGAGGGGAAATCGTTGAACTTGCAAATATAAGGATGAAAACCACAAATAACTAGAAGTAAAGCAGGTGATCTGAAACCAGGGTCGAAGAAAGATTTTAATGTTGAATTCGCTGGACAGGCTTGTGTTGTTCAATTTGAAGCTTTAGGTGAGGAGGAAGGTTTTAATTTGATCTGATTCAAGATGAAGCAGAAAAAATTAAATATTCTAATAACTTTGGTAAATGAGTAAAAATTACGTCCCCAAAAGGCCCTGGGCCCAGAGAATCTTATAGATGAGTTATTTCAAACTCTGTGATATAGAAACTTTTCTGAGCATAGAAATCTATGGAAATCTTTCCAGGTCATTTTATGAAACTAACATAACGTCCCTTAGCAGAACTTGATGTAGATGCTATATTGACAGAAACCCCAGGACCGGCTAAAATGAGACTTTAGATCCAAACGTCCTAAATGAAACAGTGTGCTGACATTATTGTTTCACTCAGAAGTACAAGGATGGTTTACGATCAGGAGATAACGATAATTCATCAGGGGCCCAGGAAAATCATATGATAATCTCATGAGACAGTATTAATTAAAATTCCTAATTTAGGGAAATGAGCAAAAAAGAGGCCTTTTAGAAAAGCGGGAGTAGAATACTTCTGCTACAAGGTAAATAAATATTACCTAGATGAAACCGACAGCCAAGCTAACATTGTATTTATTATTTATTTATTTATAAAACATTATACTTATTTATCTGAGGCAGAGAGAATGAGAGAGAGAGCACATGAGAGGGGGGAGGGTCAGAGGGAGAAGCAGGCTCCCTGCGGAGCAGGGAACCCGATGCGGGACTCGATTCCGGGACTCCAGGATCATGACCTGAGCCGAAGGCAGTCGCTTAACCAACTGAGCCACTCAGGCCCAAGCTAACATTGTATTTAAACTGTCCCTGTTACATTGAGAAGGAAGCCCAGTGTCGTTGTTACTAATTAACATTTTCCTGGGTATCTAGCCAGTGCAGTAAGACACAAAATAGAAATTAGAATAGCAAAGAATGGATTGTGTGAAATAATGTCATGGATATTCGCAGATAGCCCAGTGCAAGGGTAGACGTGCTGTGGTGTTAACAGGCTGGACAGCCTGCTGCCCATTTTTTTGGTCAATGAAGTTTTATCGCAATGCAGCCACTCCCATTTGTTTATATCTTTCAAGCTACAATAGTTGTAAAGCCATTGAAAGTTGAGTAGAGACAAAAAGTGCTTGGTGACACAGGCCCTGCAAAATCCAAAATATTTACTTCCTACCATCGACAGGAAAAGTGTGCCAACTCTTTTTCTAGTGTGTTCCTTGGAAACCCAAGGATATCAACTATGAAGCTCTTAGAAGAGAGTTTGGGAAAGAAGGTACAATGCAAATAAACAAAAAGCCCGGTGATACACTAGCAATAGTTAGAATAGAAAACAGAGGAGACGATCCCTTTCGTAATTGCCATACCACCTTGGTAACCCCATGGAGAATTAACTGTATAGGAAAAAGTATAAACGTCTGCTGAGCTCCAGGATTGTCCAGATACATGTGAAAGACTGTTTTGAATCATTTATAGAAAACTCACTGGCAGTAGTGTTGATAACAGTGTTAATATCCTTGGTGAATAAACAGGGCAGCAGTAAGAACGGCGAGGAAAGCACTAGAACATCGTAGAAACAGAGGAGAAAGATGGACACTTCCCTAGAGAAACACAAGGGACCAAGGAAGGAAAGACAAGCTCACACGGAATGGTCTTAAGAGATGCAAACAAAGCAACAGTGCCTTGTTTTTCAGTTAATCTTTTGGGCTGAAAATCTGCAAACAAACAAAACCCAAAAAACCCTGAGTACTGATGAGGTTACCCTGAGGTGCAGTTTCAGGGGCTGCTGGTGAGAGCCCCCGGTCCGTAGAAAGGTCCCGCAGAGCAATTTCACCGTATGGATGAACAGGCACAGCCTAGCATTTTCCCTTCTAAGAGTCTAGTTTTAGGATCTAATAAGACAATCGGACAATGATCAAAGCGATATTTATAAGAGCAAAAAACCCTGGGGATACTCTTATGCAGACATCTTCAGAGGTCCTGTGGGCTCGGTTGCAGACCCACTGTTGTAAGACGAATATTGCAATAAAGCAGGTCGCCTGAAGTTTTTGCTTTCCCAGTGTGTATGAATGTTCTGTTGGAACCAGACTGTAGTCTACAAGGTTGCCATAGCATTGCATCTAACAAACCAGTATACACACCTTAAAAAATACTGCTCCGAAATGCAGACCATCATCGGGGCTTTCAGTGAGTCATACTCACCGATCACAGATAGCTGTAACAAATAATGATAATAATGAGAAAGTTTGAAATAGCGTGAGAATCCCCAGGAAGGTGACCCAGAGACACACAGTGAGGAAATGCTGCTGGAAAATGGTGCTGGTAGATTTGGCCGATGTGGGGCGGCCACAAACCTTTGGTTTGTAAAACTGCAGGATCGCAAAGCACAATAGAGCCAAGTGCAATAAAATGAGGTATGTCTGCATTAAATAAAATAGGAGGGTGGTTAGTAATTTATGGCTCATGCATTAAAATGAATATTTTCCAGTTTTCCAAGTTTTCTGCAGTGAGCATGTTTCCTTTTGTAACAGGGAGGGAAAAGCTTCACATTGAAAAAGACAAAACATAAATTCTGTGCTAAGTACTTAAGGCGTTACGTTTTAAGGAAGCTCTTTGGTGAATATTTCCAACAGAACAAGCGAACAAAGGATTACAAAGCTAGCTTGGTCCTCATACCTACACATAATATTTCTAGGAAAAAAAATTGCCTCCAGGAAACAGAGGGCAGTGGAATGATGAGTCATTTAAATTTTCTCTCTGCTTTTTGTGTTTGCGTGTTTATAAGTTTTTAGGCTATTGCATTTATTTCTTAATTTCTTCTTAATTGGGGGGGAATGTGTGTCGACTGCATTTTTTTTTTTTTTTTGAGTTACCCTTACCAACCTGAGTGGTAAGATTTTTTTTTTTTAACCCAAGAACTGAAATTTAGTCACTACTATGATGCAGATGCCCTATATGGTCATAAGAATTAGAAGATGCATTTTACCTGTTTAGACAGATGTTGCTGGCCAGTAGTTTGGGATGCTGGGCTCGTGAAAAGCTGGACTCTGACATGCCTTAGGCATTTTGTCTTTAACGCTGACCCGGGGTGGCCGATTAATCTGCAACACGACAACCTGAAATCAAGCATGTTGAGGGGAATACTGGTGTGTGTCCCCTGCCGATGGTCCTGGAGCCCCGTCCCCTCGAGGGCGTCCTGGGGAGCTGCTCTGGGTTGTAATTCCGGGCAACCTGCATTTAATCTGCGTGCCTCCTTGCATCCCCACCGCACCAGTCTTTGATTCCGAGCCTTTTCTTCTCCAGCATTGTTTTTGTCTTAAAGACGGCGACCGCATGACCGTGTGTGTCCTGCTGTCGTGACAGGCCATCGCGGAAACGCCGGGCCCTCGGGGACGTTGCCAACGTGACGGCGGCCGCGCCCACGGTTCCGGGTTTCCCCAACACCTCGACCAGCGCGCCCACGAGCCCGGAGGAGCACAAGCCCTTCGAGAAAGTGGTGAACAAAGAATCCCTGGTCATCTCTGGGCTGCGCCACTTCACTGGCTATCGCATCGAGCTGCAGGCTTGCAACCAAGACTCCCCCGAGGAGAGGTGCAGCGTGGCGGCCTACGTGAGCGCCAGGACCATGCCCGAAGGTGGGTGGCCCCGTCGCGGTGCCAGGAGACCCGGGCGGACCGAGGGCCAGCCCTCCGCCCGTTAGGCAGCGTAGATGTGTACTTGAACTTACCTGCCTTTGTCGTTTCTTATTTTTATTTGCGGCCGGCTTCACTGAGATCCCAGCTGACATGTAACATTGTGTACATCTAAGGTATACAGAGTGTCGATTTGATATGCGCACGTATTGCAGCGTAATTACCACCGTGGCGTTGGCTGCCACCTCCGTCACGATACGTGGTGACTATTTCTTTTTCTGTAGCGAGAACGCTTAAGATCCACTCTCTGAGCACCTTCCAAGGGTATAGTAAAGTGTTATTAAGTGTAGTCAGCATGCTGTGCGTTAGATCGCTACAGCTTCTTCGTCTTCCAAGCTGGAAGTTAGTATCTTTGCATTACCCCCGCCCCCTCCAGCCCTTCCCGGCCCCACGTAACCACCATTCTACTGTCTGTTACCTGTGAGTTCCGCGTTTTTAGATTCCACATATCAGTGAGATCATACACGATTTGTCTTTCTCTGTCTGACTGATCTCCCTGAGCAGAATGCCCTTAGGGGCCATCCATATATGCCGGTATTATTGTTTGATTACACGAGTCATACGTAGCCAGTATATGAACTTCAGTAAAGACGCATGAGCCATGAGAAATACAAACTAAAATTAAGAAATACATATATGTATGGTATTAATCAGGGTTCTCCAGAGAAACAGAACCAATGGGATATGAGATAAATGGACAGATGGATAGATAGGTATGTAGACGGTCCTATGAAGAAGTGAGTTTTACGTGTCCGTTTTCCTTGTGGGAAAGTTACGCAAGCAGCTTGAGGTTGGTTGCTCGGCTGGTAGGTGGTGGAGGTGGTATTTGATCCAGGGGTCAAGTGCCGGCCTCTAAGCACTGCTCTTTACAGCCAAGGCAGATGACATTGTTGGCCCCGTGACCCACGAAATCTTTGAGAACAATGTCGTTCACCTGATGTGGCAGGAGCCAAAGGAACCCAACGGTCTGATCGTGCTGTATGAAGTGAGTTACCGGCGCTATGGTGATGAGGTAAGACCCCCTGATGCTCGGGTACATACCTCAGGGCTGTCGCTGGTACCCCCTCCCTCTTCTTAAATTCTGGCCCAAATGCTTCTCCTATTAGCTACGTTGTCATTAGGACTCCACGCCTTGATTTATAACTTTCCAGGGAGACGGGTGAGAAATTCCAGTCTGCAAACTTACTTATTTCCTCAGTTTCTCCCATTGCTTCTCACATTTTAGCTCCGTCCGACAAGATGAATGATGGCTGCCTGCATTTGTGTCCCCCCTGACATGACAGGAGACCCATTTCACTTTAGACAGAGTTCTCTGAGTCTGGGGAGAAATCACTTAAGATCTTAATAAGGAACTTTCCGTTTACTACCAGACACCGTGCGGGGTGGTGGGTGAACACAGAGATGCCCAAGATATGGCATCTAAGAAGAACAAAAAAGGAGCCAAGCTGTCCTGAGGGGTCACTGTGTGTCTCGCACGTATGAAGCGCTGTGCACACATAGTCATATCTCATTTATCGTATTTTACCACGTCTAAGGCATGATAAGCGGCCCCATGATTTTTATGGACTGCTAAAAAAAAAAAAAAAAAGATGCTGCCAATTCTGAGTTTGTGTTGCTTCTAAGCTGCATTGCAATTTCAGAAATGCCAAAATGTGAAAATAATAAGCCTCTCAGGACCAATGAAATGCAATAAATCCTCAGAATAACCCAGTGAGCTTGGTCCGGAGGCAGCCAGAATTTTTTTGTCCAGGATCCATAAGAATAAAGTCAGGATTCAAACCCAAGACTGTCTGATGTTCTAATCCGAGGGTTGGCAACTGTTTTTTTCTGTCAAGGGCCAGATACTGAACATATCTGGCTTCCCAGCCGGATGGCCTCTGTTGCAAATACTTAACTCCGCTGTTGTAACTCTGTATAATGGGTATGGTTGTGTGCCAATGAAACTTTTTTTTACAAAAACAAGCAGCAGGCTGGCGTTGGCCAGCCCCCGCTCTAAGCCATGCCCGTAACTACTCTCGGGTGGATCTCCATTCCCAGAAGGGCTGGGGTCTGCTCCTGCCGGGAGAGGCGCCGGCCAGGGCTTGAATCCACCTGCGCACAATTCTCCCCTTGACTGTGACTTCAAGCAGATGAGTCGCATCACCTCCTTGGGTTTGACTGAGCCCTTTCCCTGTCCCAGACACAACCCTGAGTCCTTTACAACCATCCGTTTGAACCTCTCAGTGACCCGACCAGGTGGGATCTGTTAGTGTCTCCTTTTTTGGCCAGGAGTACGGAGGAGCTGAGTGGACTTGCTCAGGGCCACACACCCGGCATCTTAAATCCAGACCTTTGCGCTCCCGAATCTACCGTCTGCAGTTGAGGGCGGTCACTTAAGTCAGAGGTCGTTTTCTGTAAATGGCCAGAGTGTTTAAGTTTTTAGTTTTGGGAGCCATAAAGTCAGGCTTGGGCATGAGGGTTTTTGTTTGTTTGTTTTATAATAACAGCTTTACTGTGACACATTCACATACCATAAAATACACCCATTTCAAATATACAATTCGGGCGCCTGGCTGGCTCATTCGGTGGAGCGTGCAACTCTTGGTCTCGGGGTTGTGAGTTCGAGCCCCACGTTGTGTGTAGAGATTACTCAAAAATAAAATCTTTACAATACAATAAAATAAAATACACAATTCAATGGTGAGTTTTTTTGTTAATTTTTTACAATTTTTAAGTATTCTCTACACCCAACGTGGGGCTCGAACTCACAACCCTGAGACCAAGAGTCACACGCTCCACCGACTGAGCCAGCCAGGCGCCCCTATAATTCAATGTTTTTTTAATTCACAGAGTTGTGCGACCATCACCACATCAATTTCAGAGTATTTTCATCACCCTAAAAAGTCCCCCCACCCCCAATCTCCCCTGCCTCGTCTCCCTCCAGTCTCTGTCAACCACTAACCTACTTTCTGTCTCTGTGGATTTGCCTGTTCTCGATACTTCCTATGAATGAATCGTACAATACATGGTCCTTCTGTTGCTGGCTTCTGTCATTATCATAATGTCTCCAAGGTCCATCCGCGTGGCGGTGCATGTCCACGCTTCCTTCCTTTTCATGGCTGAGAAATATTCCAGCATGTGGATGGACCACATTTTGTTACCACTCACACGTAGACGGACATTTGGGTCGTTCTCACCTTCTGGCTGTTGTGAGTAATGCTGCTTAGAGCATTCGCGTGCAAGTGTTTGTGCGGACGCATGGTTTCAGTTCTCCTGGGTGCATATCAAGGGATGGAGCTCCTGGGTCCTGTGCCAACTCTTTTAAGGAAATGCCCACTCTTTCCCCAAGGGGCTGCACCATTTTATATCCCCACCAGTGGCGTCTGAGGGTTCCAGTTTCTCCACATGGTCGCCGACACATGTTCTAGGCTGTCTCTGATTAGAGCCATACTGGTGGGTGTGAGTGGTATCACACTGTGGTCTGGATGTGCATTTTCCTGATGGCTCATCTGGGCTCGAGTTTTGTGCCTTTCCCTGAACCCATGGGACTCTTCAGCTTCAGGCAGCTTCGGGCAATTTAGCGTCAGCCCTGGAACCGGGGTGGGGTTGAGGATGGGAGGCAAAGAGGAGGGGCAGCTTCCAAAGGAAGTTTGGGATGTTGTGGGCAGCAAGGAAGAGAATATGGATTCTGGGCAGTGAGCATCACATTTCCACTACAGACCCTCCTTGGTTTTATTCCTGCTGCTGTGACCAACTCTTTCCCATTTGCCTGGAATTTGCCAGTGTTGAGCACTGAAGTCCTACATCCTAGGAATCCCTTGGTTCTGGGTAAACTGGGACAGTTGGTTACCCTATTGGCATTGGACCTAACCCTAAATTCTCCCAGCTGCCTTCGGCTGGACTGCCTCCCCCGTTCCTGGAGCCCACGGGTCACCGGTAGGAATCCCCACTAGAGCCTCTGCCCCACATGGCCCAGCACCAATCCCAGATAGACTGGCCCTATTTGCCCTTTAGGGGAACAGAGACTTAGGGGGGGAGGGAACGGGAGAGAGTGAGAGATTATAATCACCTTTTAAAAAAACCTTTTCATAGATAAGATGGCCGATCATCTCCATTTTCCTTTATTGCCTAGCATTGCTTTGATAAAGAAAATAATGTAAAAAAAATTTTTTTTGTATACACCATTAGTACTCTTGTGGTATGATTTTGCCAGTTCTACAAAATTCTCTCCAGCATTTGGTGGGAGGTCATCTTCTTTTTCCTCTTCTTCTTTTTTTTTTTAGTATTTGTTAGGCTGATAGCTGAAATCACTTCTAGCTGCATCACTTTTGCATCTCTCTCTCCTCGAACCTCACGTTCAAGTCATTTGCCCTCCTACTTCGTCCCCTCTCTGCCCAGAAGACCCGGACTGCCCCCTTCCCTGGAAGGGGCATCGCTTTTTAATTTTGGTGTACTTCTAAGCTTTGCTTTAGCGTCTTTCATGGTTTTGAGCTTCTGTCTTGTTGGCACAAACTTTCATATAACTGGCTTCTTTACTCTTAGGTTTCGCTTCTCGTTTTGCTTTCCGTTTTTGTGTTTCGGCGTCTGTGGAGACAGCTGCCTCAGGGTCTAGTTCCTTCTGTTCATGCTCCCTTCCCTCTCCTTTGCCCCTTGAGGTGTGTGGGGTGCATGGCCGGCCGTGGAGGATGCCTTTCCCCTTTGTCCCCAATAGCAGCTACCTTCGGTTTCTATATTTGCTTATTTGTCCCTTTCTACTTGGTGACTCATCCGACTTGGATGAACCTTTGGACCAGAGCCCCCACCCCCTGCTGCCAGCCCGATCCAGCCCGATCTGTTTTCTTGCTGTTGTTGTCACATGATGAGCATGGGAGTTTTTACATTTCTTTCTCTGCCCACTAAAATTTTCCAGTCCAGCTCTCTGCATGCACTATAAACTTGGAGCTGTTTTGGAAAGTTTTTAAAATTTGGCCCGACGCGTGCAGGGTTCATGGTCCCACTTCCCAGTGAGCCTCTTGCCTCTCCTCCTAAGGTCTGGGTTGATCTCTGTTTACACGGTGGTCACTGGGGTGTGTGCGCTTGACTTATCTCCTCTCTGTTTTCAGAGATTGAGGTAGGTCCCAACTCTTCTTCAGAATGGTCAAGTAAATCGAATCAAAACAAAAGGCTGCACCAGGGGAAGGAAGGAGCTTTAAAATTTGTCCTTAAGACATTAAGCCCATGCATATGTAAGCCCATGCATGTGTTTGGTTCTGAGGCCAGGAGGTGTGTGTGGGGGCAAAGCCTGAAATTTGATTTAGGTCATGTGGGGCTCTTCTTTCCTGTCCTTCTGGGACTTTCTAGAGGCCTGGTGACAAGGCCTCATACTGGTTCCAAAAAGGCTGGGAGCCAGATGGTTCTGGATTCAAGGGTGGTTGGCCCAGCCACTTACCAGCTAGGAGCCCTCCGACCAACCGTCTCGTCTCTTCAGCCAGGGGTCGGCAAAGTATTTTTGTTCTCCTGTTCTTGTACAGCGTGAGCTCTAAGGATCGCTTTCATATCTTAAAATGGCTGGAGAGAAAAAAAAAATTCAAAACGTCGAGAGAAGAACAGAGTCACGACACGTGTCAGCTTAACGTGGAGTTCAGCGTTCGGCGTCCACGACGCTCCGTGGGCACACGGCCACGTCCGTTTGTGGACGGATGTTACGGATTTGGGCTTGGTCCCCGGCTGCTTTCGCGCTGCCACAGCAGAGCTGAGTGGGTCACAGTGACCGTGCGGCCCCCTTGACAGCGAAGGTTCGCGGACCTCCGCCCCGGGCCCCCAGCATGAGGCCGAGCCCCAGTGGGGTCGTCATAGGAAGCAAATGAGCCGATCCAGGGCGAATGCTTGGCTTGCGGTTTAGGAAGGGTTGGCTGTTATCAGTGATGACAGCCTCCACGTCCGCGTCCTTCCCCGGAGAGCGAGTGTGCGGAAATTCTGACGGTCCCGATGCGGCTCGAGTGCGTGGTGCCCTGATCGCGCCTTCCTTCCAGGGATGGACGCTCCCGAGTGGCGAAGAAGGACCCCCCACACCCTCCCCCTCTCCTCCCCTTGTCTTGCAGGAGCTGCACCTCTGTGTCTCCCGCAGACATTTTGCTCTGGAGCGGGGCTGCAGGCTGCGTGGGCTGCCGCCGGGGAATTACAGCGTGCGAGTCCGGGCCACCTCCCTGGCGGGCAACGGCTCGTGGACAGAAGCCACCTATTTCTACGTGACAGACTATTGTAAGTCTGCGCTTGGGGCTGGGCGTGGCAGGACACTGCAGAGGATGGCCGGGGAAGCTCGGAGGCTGTGCCCGCGGGCCCTGGACTTGACCTCCGGTTCTGCTGGCTGCTGCTGTGTGACCTGGGCAGTGTGCTTGACCTCTCTGAGCCTGTACGTTCTCATCTGACCATGGGGATAATTATAGGAATACCCCCCTCCCCGCCCCGCCTTGGAGGTGAAAGGAGGTTTCAGTGACATTATGAAGGTCAAGTGGCTGGCCCAGGGCACGTCTGATGAACACATTAGCTCCTGTTACTAGTGTCCTGATACTGATTTTTGATGGGTTGTGCCCTCCAAGGGAGGACACGGGAGCTTGCTTGCTGAGTCTCAGATGTGCTCTTGATATGCAGGCAGTGAATGCTGCCGTTGGGTGAGCAAGACATGCTGTGGACAGTAGGGTGGGCGGCTGGGAAGGCTGAACTGGTCAGGGAAGGCTTCCTGGAGGAGGTGCATCTTGACTGAGACCCAGAAGAATATACAAGCGGGGACAAAAGAAGACGGTCATCCTGGCATGTGGCAGGAGCCTAGACACTTGAATGAGTGAGCAAATGACTTGGAAGGAGGGGAGATTCTAGACCAGGAGGAGTGGGAGCTTGGGTGGGAGGGGCTGAGACAAGGCTCCTGCTTGGCCGGCTGGATTTTCACATACCAGGCCTGGTGGGACTTGGGAAAGTGGGAAGTGATTCTTCTCTGGTGTCTGGACACCAGCTGGGTATGTGACACCACGATTCTGATGCTGCCTAGTGGGGTGAGCACAGACCCTGCCAAGTTAGGAGCACGGTTCCCAGCAAGACGGCCCTCACTTCAGATGCCAGATGCAAGTTGGGGGTTCTCCAAGCCCCCCACACTTCTGACCAACTGGCAACAAACTCAGGGGTTCCCACGACCCCCCTCAGATTCAGTCATTTGCTCGATCAGCTCACAGAGCTCAGGAAAGTGCTATATTACAATGACGGTGTTATTGTAAAGGCTATCAGTCGGGACCACCCAAGTGAAGAGACACCCAGGGGAGGGTCGGGAAGGTCCAGGACACTGAGCTCCTGTGTCTTCTCCCAGTGGAATCAGGACGTGTGGCGACGCCTTTCCCGCATACCCATGTGTTTACCAGCCAGCAGGCTCCTCTGAGCTTTGGTGTCCAGGGTGTCACTCGCTAGGCATTGCTGATCACATCGTTGGCTGTGTGATGGAACTCCCTCTGCAGCCCCTCTGCTCTCTGGAGGTCAGGCTGGCGAAGGCCCAACCTTCCGATCACGTGTGTGGTCTGCTGGTGACCAGCCCCCATCCTGGGTCATCTAATCCCATAGCATAAGCTCAGGTTGTGTTCCAAGGGGCTTGTCAATAACAAAGACACTCTTATTACCCAGGATATTTCAAGGATTTGGAATCTCTCTCTCAAAAACCAGGGATGCCGTGAATAAAATTCCAAGGAAAATATCAAAGTGGGAGAAACATTGGTGATATCATTGACAAAGAGTTAATATCCTTGATATAAAATGAAGATATATGTGTAGGACATGAGTAGAAGATATATATAAATCATAACACAAGGATAGGCAAAGAACATAAATAGCCAATTTAAAATGAAATACAAAGATAAAAAAACATAAGAAAAAAAGTCCAACCTCAAAGCCACAGCAAAAAAAAAAAAAGGAAGAAGCAGCAAATTAAAATGAGATGTGATTTTTAACTTATCGAATTGGCAACGCTTTTGTTTCTGTTTAATTATAGTACTTAGTGTTATTCAAATTATAGACACATGGACTTTTTTTTCATGGTTGGTGAGTGCTAAAATATAGTACTTTATTTTTGAAAAGATTTTTATTTATTTGAGAGAGCAAGCAAGAGAGAGAGCATGAGCTTGAGGGGAGGGGCAGAGGCAGAGGGAGAAGCAGGCTTCCCGCTGAGCAGGGAGCCCGGTGCTGGGCTCCATCCCAGGATCCTGAGATCATGATCTAAGCTGAAGGCAGATGCTTGACGGACTGAGCCACCTAGGTGCCCCTAAAATATACTACTTTTATAATATGTATCAAACATAAAGGATCTTACTATGCGAACCGACAATTCTGGTTCTAGAAATTTATCCTGAGGAAATGATCAGAGATGTCCAAAAAAGATACATGTCCAAGGAAATGCAGCCCAGCATTACCAAAGATAGCAAAAAGTCTGGAGAATTAAAACAGTTCTTTATTTTGCAGCAGGGAGGCAGGCAGGGCACCCAAGGTGCAAATCTGAAGGAGGCACTCACCCCCAGGGGCTGACCCTGCATCTCCATGACTCAGAGGAAGAGTCCTCAAATTTTTCACCCTGGTGCTTCCCTTTCTTCACCCTGGTTCCATGGCCACGCGAATTGGTGGCGTGAGCAGGACTGTGGGGTCTGGGAAGCCGAGACGGGGTGTGGGGGGTGAAGCCTGGTTCTCAGATTGTGTCCCCAGACCCGCTAAGTCCTGGCAACTTGGTGACCTCCAGCTTCCCTGCTCCTGAGGAAGAAGGGACAAGGAGGAGGGACATGCAGACAACTGCATGTGGCCATAGGTTTCCTTTTCTCATGTCCCATTCAACCACCAAATATTTACAGAGTCTTTCTGTGGCCAGGAGCTGCCGGGGAGGGGGAGGAGGCAGTTTCCTGTCATTCAGGAGGGTGTCTCAGGGTGCCCTCCGTGGCCTTGGCCAAGCACTTCTTCAGATGGCCCCGCTTGAAATCCCTGCTCCACCAGGGGTCAGTTGTGGGATTTGGGGCAAGACCCCTCCAGTCTCTGAGCCTCTTTTCCCAGTCTGTTAACTGGTCTTAGTCACGGTCCCTCCCACCTTGGCTTATGTGACGATTAAGTAAAACCAACCAGCACAGAGCACTTCAAATAGCGCCTGGTGTTTTCCTAAGTGTTTGGTAAACCGCTGTTGATAGGAAAGACCTTAGGGACCAGGGACCAGGTTCCCTCCGGGATTCCTTAGAACCCATTTTCCTCCTTGGCTTCGGAGAGTCTGAATACACAGGCATGTTTATAAATGTAGACAACTTGGCCTTACATGCAAATTTTTAAAAAATGAGGGCTCCACAGCATTTCTTCGGTGAATTTAAAAGGATTTTTTTGAGGGGAGGACCGCCTAGCACCCAGGGCCCTTCCTGGTGAATTTTTCATCTGTGAGAGGTGCTGTTGGGATTAATTTGCAAGGCCCACTGCAAGATGAAAATACAGGTCCCCTTGTTTAAAAATTATTAAGACTCTTTTTAAAGATTTTATTTATTTGAAAGAGCAAGAGAGCACGAGTGGCGGGTGGAAGGGACAGAGGGAGAGGGAGAAGCAGGCTTCCCGATGAGCAGGGAGCCGATGTGGGGCTCGATCCCAGGACCCAGGGATCAGACCTGAGCCAAAGGCAGACGTTTAACCGACTGAGCCACCCAGGTGCCCCTAAAAATTATTAAGACTTTCAAGATGGTGACAGTGGAGTGTTAGGGATGAGGGCCCTTCCAAGTGTGGGGACTTGGGCGATGGCCTGGGTTGTGTGCCTGTGAGCTGGCCCTGGGGGGGGCGGGTGGGAGAAGGCTGACAGTAGGCAGTGGTCTGGGGGTCAGGGTCTCTGAGCCTGGCGCCCAGCCCCGTGGAGCAAGCTGGTGTTTTAGGACTGCTGGAAAAGAGGGGCCGGGGAGACCAGGGGAGAGGCTCGGGGACAAGGGAAGGGGCAGGTGCGTGTGGCCCTTCATTATAGGTATAGGTGTGATTTGTGATAGGAACACATTTTGATGTGAACCATTTATTTTCTTATTCTATTTCAGTAGATGTCCCGTCGAATATTGCAAAAATCATCATCGGCCCCCTCATCTTTGTCTTTCTCTTCAGTGTTGTGATTGGAAGTATTTACCTGTTCCTGAGAAAGAGGTGGGTGTGGTGGTGTGCTGGTAGATGATTAAAGACTGGCTCTCCAGGAAAGAAAGTATGCCTCGATCTAGAGACAGCTGTTAGCTAAGTTTATTATAAATTGGACTGACATAAGGGATGGGAATAGCACGCAACTTACAGGTAATGATCATAATACCATTTGTAACACTCTCTATCCTAAATTCCCCCTAGCTCGTTATTCTCACCAAATGTTTTGGTTGATTTTTCTTCCCCCCGCCGTGAACCTTTGTATCTACAGCCAACCTGTGGTGGCAAGTGATGAATGAGCATAGCTCGACCTGAATGTTCATTGATACTTTGTTTTCATTAAAGAGCAAGGTAAAAATGAACTAAGATGTGTAGGTTCATCAAGGAAGAAGTGACTTCGCTCAGTCACGTAGTAACTCTTAGATGCTGGAGGAACATTTTCTCAATTTTTTTTTTTTTTTTTGCCATTTGCAAATCATGGCCACAGAGATGACATCCTTTTTTGTTGTTGTTGTTGAAGACTTATTTATTTTAGAGAGCGAGAGCAAGAGAGAGAGAGAGAGCAGGGGGTGGGGCAGAGGAAGAGAGAATCCCAAGCAGACTCCATGCTGAGCACAGAGCCCGATGCGGGGCTTGATCCCAGGACCCTGAGATCATGACCTGAGCCGAAATCAAGAGTCGGCCGCTTCACTGACTGAGCCCCACCGGCGCCCCGAAATGACACACTTTTAAGCTTATTCTGCGTTGTTAACATTTTTTGCCATCCTTTTCTCAAGCCTGGACAGACAACAGAACAATAGATCAAGTCTTGGTTTGTACCGTTCCCGTTTCTTTCTATGATGTAAATACTCCTACTGTGGCCAATTTCCAGCTACAGACATACCACTGATGATAGTAAGAAGCAAAATGATAATTAGGAAGTGGTGAGTTTTGCTTTCAATGTCATTTTGTTTAATCGTAAGCCTATGTCATTTAATTTTGGACGATGGCTCTATTAATAACCTGCTCTCAGATTTCCTGAAAACTTAGCAGTTGTTTCTCAGGAGCTGGGCTGAGAACAGCAAAGGGCGAGTGGCTTGTAGGTATTACACGGACAGCCACAGATTACAGTGTAGGGTCCCATGTTGATGTGCGTAAGTAGCCGTCTGATGGGCTTCTACTCCTAACACCCCAGGATCCAGGGGTGTTATCCAGGATCACGTGGATGCTGCTGCTAAGGGTTGTCATTGGCACTGGGGAGCTTGTGACCCCCCCGTGTGAGTGACCCAGAGCCCCGTGAGAATATCCAGCGGGAATGTCTGCCTCTTTCTCTTCCAGGCAGCCGGATGGGCCACTGGGACCGCTGTACGCGTCTTCAAACCCCGAGTACCTCAGTGCCAGTGACGGTGAGTCCCATCCCCGTGCCCCTGGGTTGCCAGAATCCTGCCTTTTGGGGTCCCTGGCCGTCACTGTCAAGTGCAAGTCCGGGGCTGGCCCCGGGGAGGCTGAGATGAGCCCTCTGGTTCACGTGAGCTCGCAGACCTGCCCTTTGCTGCAGAGACTGAGTTACTGAGAACAGCCAGACAGCCGCCGTCTGGCACCTGTTTGGACGGGCTGGTCTAGCTGGTCTGGGACCTGTGAGCTGGGCTGGGAGGCTGACAGAGAGTCCGGTGTCCCAGCTGTTGGGGGCCGGGGGTGGAATTGGGACCTGGGCCAGAAACCCGCACTGAGGGTCAGAGCCAGAGGGCCACGTATGGACTCGCCATCCAGGTTGGGGGTCGGGAGCCAAAATGAGACACTGCGGATAAGGGGCGGGGAAGACAAGAGTGAAGGGTAAGATGGGGTCCGCAGGAGGCTGTGTGGACTGAAACTTGTATTTCCCCTGATTGTACACTGAGCGGCCCCTGCAGATGAGGCTCTCCTTCCGAGGAGAAAGCGTCTGCCACGTTACAAGTTTCCAAAGTCCTTCACGCAGCAGAAACCAAAAAGTGACTTCCGAGGCATGAACGCTGTTGCCTGGCAGGATGCTGCCGTGGGATACGAGGGTGATGTTTTTAGGGACATCCAGGATTTGTTTTCATCAGGTCCGACAGGGGAGTGTGGGAGAAGGTGGACAAGAGCTTTTATTGTGGTGTCCTTGGGAAGGCAAGGCAAGGCGGGGTAAGACCAAGGACTCGCTGTCTTGAATGATTTCAGTGGGTTCTGGGGTGTAGGGGCTGGCTCTGGGGTGATCGGCCCCCCTGGGGGGGGGTTACGGCTTGGGCTCTGGATCGGTGGTTTTGCAGGTAGAAGGTGCTCTCACAGGCAAGTCATTTACTGTCTCTAGGGATTGGCCGCCCTTGGGAGGGGCAGTCCCTCCAAGGTCATCGAGGCCCCAGATGCTAAAGCATCAGAATAGGGAAACTAGGAGAGGTGGGCCTTCCAGGTGGGAATTGTGCAGGGAACAGGAGCGGGAGGGAGTGAACATGGATGGGGGCGCCTCCTCCCCCAGCTCGGGGATGGCACTGTTAGCGCACTTCGGAGGTGGGGAAGCTGAACCTCAGGGCTGCCCCTGCGCCCTACCACCCTGCTTCCTTCTGGGAATGCAGGAGCGGCTGAGGGCACAGGGGTGCCCGGTGAAAGCTGGAAATTGGACCTCAAGGGTCTCCAAGGATGGGAGGGCCGGGGGACAGGGTATCCCCACTGAGCATCTGTGTGTGCTCATCTGCCTGAGGCCCTGGTGACCGAATCAGTTTGCTGGGGCTCCTGTAACGAACACTATGGACCGGATGGCTTAGCAAACAGAATTTTGTTTCCTCACGGTTCTGGAAGCTGGGAGTCTGAGATCAAGGCGTCAGGAGGGTTGTTGGTTTCTCCTGAGGCCTCTCTCCTTGGGCTGTGGACGACTGTGTTCTCCCCAGGTCCTCACATGGTCAGCCTTGTGTGCATGTCTGTGTCTGAATGTCCTCTTCTTAAAAGGACACCAGTCATATGGGCTTAGAGCCACCCCACTGACTTCATTTGAACTTGATTGCCTCTGGAATGGCCCTGTCTTTAAATACATTCTGAGGTACCAGGATTAAGACTTCAACATAAGTTCTGGGGGGGTGGGGGCACAGTTGAGCCCCCCTTCTGAGGAAAGCAAGAACCATTTTGGCTTTTCTTATGAGGCCTTTGTGCATTCGTCTGCAAATTTGTTTGCTGTGTAGCGAACCACCCCAAAGTTAATGGCTTGAACAACCAGCATTTCAATTCGGTGGGTCTGCCACCTGGGATCTGCTCGGCTGGGCAGACCTTTTGATCTCTCCGGGGCTCATTCACATGGCTGTAGGCTGCCTGCCGATCAGCTGGTGCTGGGTAGTCTCGGATGGGCTCACTGGTATGGCCAGCAGTTGGCAGGCTGGCTGGTCTCCCATCCCCTTGGCACTTTGCAGAAACAACAGCCTCAGATGGGAAGTAGTGTTGTGGGGTGGCGGGGCTCCGAAATCAGATAGAAAGGACGAGGAGGCAGGCTCAGCTCGGCACGTACCGGCCAGAACCCTGGACTGATGGTGGCTCCTTCCCAGGCCTCTGCTGTCCCCTCCATGAAAGACAGGGACCCACGCCTGTCCTGTTCTCGGCTCTGCACCCAGTGCCTGGCACAAGTCCTGGACCACAGAAGTCCCTTAATGAACATTCGCCAGTGGGAGGGCCCCGGTGGGAGGTGGCTGGGGGTCCCCCCCGGGGGTCCGCCGAGGATGCTGTGTAGATAAATGAGGAGTAGTCTTCCCATGTTCTGTGTATGTGCCGGACGAGTGGGAGGTGCCTCGGGAGAAGATCACGCTCCTGCGTGAGCTGGGGCAGGGCTCCTTCGGCATGGTGTACGAAGGCAACGCGAGGGACATTGTCAAGGGCGAGGCGGAGACCCGCGTGGCGGTGAAGACGGTCAACGAGTCGGCCAGTTTGCGGGAGAGGATCGAGTTTCTCAACGAGGCCTCAGTCATGAAGGGCTTCACCTGTCATCACGTGGTGAGTCCTGCCTTTGCCCTGAAGCGGACAGAGGTGTCCTTTCGTGCCTGCTCCCTTGTCCCCCCCTCCTCCGTCCTTCCTCCTCCTCCCGCACGAAGCAGGAGGACTCTAGGTGTGGACCCCCGGCCTGTTCCCCACTCTGCTAAGCACCCTAAAGGTGTCGGGGAGGCTCCGTCCCTTCTCCCTTCTCGAATCCTGTCCTCTCCCCCCTTGCATGGAGCCGGACTCCTTCCTTTGCCTTCCACAATCTTTTGTCTCTTCCCTCTTCCTGGCCCCTTTGAAACCCTGAAATATGCAATGGATGGTTCGCTCCATCCCTGTCCCCCCTCCTGAGTCAGCCCAGACTCTTCCCATGCTGCTGTTCCCACGTGGCCCCACAGCTTCTCCTTGAGCCTTGTGTCCTTTCTTCCCTGCCATGTGTGGCTGAGGGGATCTGCTCTGTGCTGAGCCCCAGTCTTGTCTCTTCGGTGCAGCAGATTCCTGCCCTCTTACGGAGTTTCCAGGACAGCCATGGACACAGACCCTAAACCCAATAAGTTCCTCATGGAGGACGTTAGGAGCCGATGCTGTGGCAGGATGGAACAAGAGAGCAGAGTCAGGGGCTGGGCATTTGGGAGTGGGGAAGGTGTCGTAAGGACGGAGGGACTGAGCCATGTGGACATGGCAGGGAACAGAGGGCCTGGCAGAGGGAACAGCAAGTGCAAAGCCTTGGAAGTGGGAATGTGCCTTATGTGCTCAGGGCCCCCGAGGAGATCTCCAAGGGTCTGCCTCGGAGTGTTGCTGTGTGGGGGCATGTCCCTCTGCTCCCCCACCCCGCCAGACTGTGACTCCTGAATTCCCCCTCCCTCACCTGACCCTCCTGTCCCCACAAGGCACTGACCCTGGCATTTGAGCTAGACAGACCAGGGCTCCCCACACAGGGTGCTGTGTGTGACGCAGACATCAGACGGGGAGACCTTGGTGATGGAAACCTTCCCACCGACCCTCACCCAAGATTGCGCCCTGCTTGCTCTGCAGGTCCGCCTCCTGGGGGTGGTGTCCAAAGGCCAGCCAACGCTGGTGGTGATGGAGCTGATGGCTCACGGCGACCTGAAGAGCTACCTCCGCTCCCTGCGGCCGGAGGCTGAGGTGAGCTGGTTCTGGGGACCCGGCAGGGCGCCTGCCCCCAGCCGCGGGCACCCGGGTCCCTCAACGCCACCCCCTGTTTCGACTTCAGAATAACCCTGGCCGCCCTCCCCCTACCCTGCAAGAGATGATTCAGATGGCGGCGGAGATTGCCGACGGGATGGCCTACCTGAATGCCAAGAAGTTTGTGCACCGAGATCTCGCAGCCCGAAACTGCATGGTCGCCCACGATTTCACTGTCAAAATTGGAGGTGCGTCTGGCCTTCTGCTTGGAAATGGGTGGCCCGGGCCCAGTTTGATTGCAGAAGGACTTGTCTGGCCTGAGCAGTCGAGTCTTCGCCAATAGTGCAAAGAGGGCCCGGTCCTCAGACTGTAATTTAATTGCATTTGCTCGTGAGCTTGCTCACTTCCTGCTCTGGATGACAGTGGTGTTCCCTGTTGGCAGAAGCCACTGCACTAGGAGCTGACAGATGGGACTGACGATGGATAGGTCACCATGATTTTCCTGCCCTCATGCAGCACGCGGTCTTCATCTGCATCACCCACTGCGGTAGCGGCCATTTACGTTCAAGTTAACTGAAATTAACTAGAATTAAAAACGTATTCCCTTGGCTGCACTGGCCACATTGTAAGTGAGCAGTCGCCACCTTGAGCCTGGTGGCTGCCATATTGGGTAGTGTGGCGTAGACCGCGTTCATGATCCCGGCAAGTTCTACTGGACAGGGCTATTGAAAGGCGAACAGTAAAATCGTGCTTGTATGAACAAGAGAAGGAAGGCTGGGGAAAGAGCCCAGGTGATGGTGATGGAAACCTTCCCACCGACCCTCACCCAAGATTGCGCCGTGCTTGCTCCGCAGGTCCGCCTCCTGGGGGTGGCAGCCTTTTGGCCAAAACTTGCAGGATGGGTTGACCTGAATGAATGACAGCATCCCAGGGGGCGTTCCAGCATATGCAAAGGCCTGAGGCTGGAAGCATGGCTGATGTGGGGTGAATAGAAGGAACAGGGAGGGGAGCAGAGTGGCATGAGATGTGAGGTTAGAGAGAGAAGCGGGAGCCAGACCTGGAAGGATCTTATTAGTCAATAAGTCATCTAGCCGTTATCCTAAGGAGCCAGCGTGAAGCCAGAAGTAATGTGATTCTATTTATGATCCCAGACGACATTATCAGCAAGGGAAGCCAGAAGGGATGTCATCCCATTTATAATCCAACAAAGACCTTATCCTCCATTAGCCATGGGAAGCAAGATATAATGTGATCCTATTTATGTAGCTTCTCTTGGGCAGTGGGCTGTCAGAGTCAGGATGGAGGGAAGGTCCTGCAGGTGAGAGATGGCGGGGGGGCTGGAGTGACGGAGAGGAAGAGTTGGGTTAGAGCGGGATGTGGAAGGAGAGCCGGCAGGACTCGCCGCTGTCTTAGATGTGGGTATGAGGAAAGGGGCGTGGTCAAAAGGGGACCTGCCCCTGGGTTTTGAGCCAGGCACCTGGGTAGCGGGGGGGCCATACCTAGTGGAGAAGAGGAGGTTGGCTGCAGAGACTCAACTCTTTGGTTTGGGATGCCTGCAAGGTCATGGGTGGGAAGGAAGTGTTGCTGAGAATGGGATTCCCAGCTTGTGGGCTGGAACGTCGCTTCTTTGCCACTTGGTGCTGCCTTTCCCTTCCCTTTACATGGTGGCCCATGCTTTCCCTCCACATCCCCATGAGTACCCTCAGAATCCATCCTCACGGGATTTGGCCACCACCAAGGTGAGCACACCTGGGGCAGCTGAGCCCATCTGAGGGCTCTACAAGGCAAGATGGGGCAAGATGGAGACAGCTGGACTGTAGGCTGAAGGTTAAGACCATGTGAACCCTTGGTTGTCAGATTTTGGGATGACCAGAGACATCTATGAAACGGATTACTACCGGAAAGGAGGCAAGGGTCTGCTCCCCGTGCGGTGGATGGCACCGGAATCCCTGAAGGACGGGGTCTTCACCACTTCTTCTGACATGTGGTAAGTGGTGCGTGGATTGGCGGACAGAGTGCTGGGCTCGAATCCCAGGGCATTCCCTTAGTGTGACCAGCAAGAGGGGGCCAGTTAAAACATGCCTTCCTCACAGCCCCTTGATCAAGAAAGTGAAGGGGAGGACCCTTGCACGGCTACTCACGTTCCAACTGAGACTCATCTAGGCATTTCTGAACGCAGCATGAATTGTTTAACGAACTGGCCAGCCACGTTCTAGTAAACCAAGGAGGGGTGCATGTGTGTGCGCGTGTGTGTATTTTTATGGCTCCTTTGTTACTACTTTCAACTGTCATTGGCAGGTCCTTCGGCGTGGTCCTTTGGGAAATCACCAGCTTGGCAGAACAGCCTTACCAAGGCCTGTCTAATGAACAGGTGTTGAAATTTGTCATGGATGGAGGGTATCTGGATCAACCCGACAATTGTCCAGAGAGAGTGTAAGTGTAGAAAGACCAGGTGGTGTGTGGGCTCTCCATCAAAAAGGCACTGCCCTTTGGTTTGCATGTCGTATGTCTACATGTGTGTGCTTGTGTTTGCATGTTGTGTCTTCTCATGGACGCTTTTTTTGCGCATCACATCGACATACATGCTTGTGTTTGTATGCCGTGTCTTTACACATATGCTTTCTTGCATATCATGTCCGTGGAAGGTTGTAGAAAAACCCTACAGCAATGCTTACCACGGGAGAAGGAAACTGGGTAGCTAGGGTGGGATATTTATGTTTAACTGTTGGTTCTTTATATACTTAACATTTTTTTTTTTTTAAAGATTTCATTTATTTATTTGAGAGAGAGAGAATGAGAGACAGAGAGCATGAGAGGGAGGAGGGTCAGAGGGAGAAGCAGACTCCCCGCTGAGCAGGGAGCCTGATGCGGGACTCAATCCCGGGACTCCAGGATCATGATCTGAGCCGAAGGCAGTCGCTTAACCAACTGAGCCACCCAGGCGCCCCTATATACTTAACATTTTGTCAGGGAATGAATATAATCTGACATGTCCATTATATCTCAACAGAGTTGGGAAAAAAAGAAATCAGAAGCAGAAACATTAAAATTATGTTTTGGTCAGGGATATGTGTTACCTATCTCCCGCTCCCCCAGTTTTTGTTGTAAATTTTGGTCATAGAAAAAATAAGGGGCGCCTGGGTGGCTCAGTTGGTTAAGCGTCTGCCTTCAACTCAGGTCGTGATCCTGGGGTCCTGGGATCGAGCGCCGCCATTGGGCTCCCTGCTCAGCGCAGAACCTGCTTCTTTCTCCCCCTATACCCCTCCCCCAGCTCATGCTCTCTCTCTTGTTTGCTCGTGCTCTCTCTCTCTCAAATTAATAAATAAAATCTTTTAAAAAACTATTAAAAAATAAAAAATAAAATGGCATAGCAATTGAAATTTTAAATGATGCTTATAAAATATTTTATAACTTGGTGGATAAACCTATGTTAAAATATTAAATATAAAAAGTGTCTATATATTACATTACCAAATATCTTTAGATAGGAAAGATAAGAGGTTAGATCTGAAGGAGAGTTGTATGCAGACTGCATTTTCTCTATGTTCTGGGGTGTTTCCTTTCTGCCATGAGCTTGTTTACATATAAAGTCCTTTATCAGTGTTTCTTAAGAAAAAAGTTTGCCCGGGGCGCCTGGGTGGCTCAGTTGGTTAGGCGACTGCCTTCGGCTCAGGTCATGATCCTGGAGTCCCGGGATCGAGTCCCGCATTGGGCTCCCTGCTCAGCAAGGAGCCTGCTTCTCCCTCTAGCCCTACTCTCTCTCATGCTCTCTGTCTCTCATTCTCTCTCTCAAATAAATAAATAAAATCTTTAAAAAAAAAAAAGAAAAAAGTTTGCCCTCCTGAAAAATCCAGGGGGAAAGGCCAATCTGAGGCTTCATCCCCCAAAGAATAAGACTGTTCATTTAGAAAACACAATTGGAAGGGACCTCATATGAAAAAGAGTATGAAGCAGAGTTACTTAGAAACTGTGAGCAAAGTATTTCTGAATGGTGCTTCGCGAGAGTCCTTTCCTGGCCATTAGCAGCTTGCTGGACCGTTCCAGGACCAGGGAGATCAGGTAGGCCCTAGGGCAGAGGGCCACACACTTTCTATAAAGGGCCGTATTGTAAATATTCTGAGCTTTGTGGGCCCTATGGTTGTCTGCTACGGCTACCCAACTTTGTTGTGTAGACTGAAGGCAGCCGTGAACAGTGCATAAGTGAGGACGTGTGGAGACACTTCAGGGGGCCGGATTTGGTAGTTACAGCGGGGAGAGGAAGAGGTAAAAGAGAAACCCCGAGCCCTCAGCACTCGTACTGTGTGTTCTTGGCGGAGTCGGGTTGTAACCCCCTGCTACCAGCTTGGAGAGCGTGAGCGCCAGGCCCGCAGGATGGCTGCTCAGAGCTGGCCCTCTAGGTTCAGTCCACTCAGCTGCCCCATCAGGCCTCAAGCATCTCAACCCTGAAGGATCTTTGACCCTAGAAAGATTGCTTCTTGGCACAGGGAAGCCTTTCAAGCAGCCCCAGTAGGAATTAAACTTTATGAAATGCACCAAACGGGAGGAAAAGAAATCAGGAATGTATAAAATGCTCAACCTTGTCCAACATGTAGGTGCATCAAGAGGGGCCCCTTTTTTTTTTTTTTTTTTGCATGGTCATTCTTTTTTTTTTTAATTCCTATGTTAATCCCCATACATTACATCATTAGTTTCAGATGAAGTGTTCCATGATTCATTGTGCATAACACCCAGTGCTCCATGCAGAATGTGCCCTCCTCAATACCCACCACCAGGCTAACCCATCCTTCCACCCCCCTCCCCTCCAGAACCCTCAGTTTGTTTTTCAGAGTCCATCGTCTCTCATGGTTCATCTACCCCTCCGATTTCCCCTGCTTCATTCTTCCCCTCCTGCTACCTTCTTCTTCTTCTTTTTTTTTTTTTTTAAGATTTTATTTATTTATTTGAGAGAGAATGAGATAGAGAGAGAGCATGAGAGGGGGGAGGGTCAGAGGGAGAAGCAGACTCCCGCTGAGCAGGGAGCCTGATGTGGGACTCGATCCCAGGACGCTGGGATCATGACCTGAGCCAAAGGCAGTCGCTTAACCAACTGAGCCACCCAGGCGCCCTACCTTCTTCTTCTTCTTCTTCTTCTTCTTCTTCTTCTTCTTCTTCTTCTTCTTCTTCTTCTTTTCCTTAACATATATTGCATTATTTGTTTCAGAGGTACAGATCTGTGATTCAACAGTCTTGCACAATTCACAGCGCTTACCAGAGCACATACCCTCCCCAGTGTCTATCACCCAGTCACCCCATCCCTCCCACCCCACCCCCCACTCTAGTAACCCTCAGTTTATTTCCTGCGATTAAGAATTCCTCATATCAGTGAGGTCATATGATACATGTCTTTCTCTTTTTGACTTATTTCACTCAACATAATACCCTCCAGTTCCATCCACGTCATTGCAAATGGCAAGATCTCATTCCTTTTGATGGCTGCATAATATTCCATTGTATATATATACCACATCTTCTTTATCCATTCATCTGTCGATGGACATCTTGGCTCTTTCCACAGTTTAGCTATTGTGGACATTGCTGCTATAAACATCGGGGTGCACGTACCCTTTCGGATCCCTACTTTTGTATCTTTGGGGTAAATACCCAGTAGTGCAATTGCTGGATCATATGGTAGCTCTATTTTCAACTTTTTGAGGAACCTTCATACTGTTTTCCAGAGTGGCTGCACCAGCTTGCATTCCCACCAACACTGTAGGAGGGTTAAGAGGGGCCCTTCTTGATCTGGCCTGGGAATGAGGCAGTCCCTTTGGCTCTCTTTCCAAAACCAATTTTTTTTTTTTTAAGCACCGGTAGAAATCCCATTTCTGTCCTGACCGTTGCCAGTGCTGGTGGCCGCCCTCTGACGTTGGCACTTGGAGGGGGCTGGGTGGGGACTGCTCGGCCGGATGTCCCCGGACACATTCCTGACATGTCCCTCTGTCCTGCAGCACCGACCTGATGCGAATGTGCTGGCAGTTCAATCCTAAGATGCGGCCCACCTTCCTGGAGATCGTCGACCTGCTCAAGGACGACCTGCACCCCAGCTTTCCAGAAGTTTCCTTCTTCCACAGCGAGGAGAACAAGGCGCCTGAGAGTGAGGAGCTGGAGATGGAGTTCGAGGACATGGAGAGTGTCCCCCTGGATCGGGCCTCACACTCTCAGAGGGAGGAGGCCGGGGGCCGGGATGGAGGGTCCTCACTGGGCCTAAAGCGGAACTACGAGGAGCATATCCCCTACACCCACATGAACGGGGGCAAGAAAAACGGACGGATCCTGACTCTGCCGAGGTCGAATCCTTCCTAACAGCGCCTGTTTTGGGGAGTGGTTCCCATCTTCGCTTTCCTCTGGTTTGAAGGCCTCCTGAAAACTCAGGATTCTCCTATGAATCTGCCACAGTGTCAGACGGAGCTCAGAGATCATTACTATCCATTGATGTTCATCTATGACTTAAAAACACATGTGTCTGACTGCCAATTTGACGAGCTGTCAGAGAACTGAACTGTGACCCTAGAGGAGAAGGGGTTTCCTCAGCTGCTGTCCTTGTAGGCAACTGCGGTTTTAAGCCAGGATGTTACTATTTTTTTTCTAGTAGACTGAGAGCAAGCACCTGTTTTTACAAATCTTCTTCTTCTTTTTTTCTTCCTGGTGTCTGAGCTACAGTATAAAGCATAAAACTTGTTTGTGGAACAAAAGTTTGAAAGAAAGAAAAACAAAACAAAACAAAAACCCAACCCTGTTCCAGTAGAATTTCAGGCTTTCTGGAGTGGGCTTCAGGAAGGTTTTTTTTCTCATCCAGGCTGAAGGATTTTTTTTTTTTCTTCACAAAATCAGTTCCTCAAATTGACCAATAGCTGCTGCTTTTATACTTTTGATAAGGATCTGCAGTCCCAGTGCGTGGCTCACGAGTCTCCGCGTGTGTGCGTGTGTCTATATGTCCAGGCTAGACAGGGCTGGTCAGTGTGTGCAAAGCGTTCATGCTGAGTTGACGCTTTGAGGGTCGGCTCATGAAGGTTCTGCTCTTCTTGAGCTCCTGATCCTCCCATCTCCTTCCTTCTTATTTACTGGGAGACTGTGCCCTCCACAGATTGTTCTGCCCCAAGCCTAGTCTCAGGAGTCTTTTCTCCCTTAACTTTGGTGAAAAATGTTTCCCAGGAGCCAAGGGAGTAGTTTGGAGTGATAGTGGATCTTTTCAAGACCAAACAAAGCTAGGACAAAAAAAAGACAAAAAGAAAAAAAAAAAAAAAAAGAACTGAGATGATTAAGAGTTTTGAGAATATATTTGTAACATATTTAATTTTTTAAAACTCTCCAACGTCAGCCTCATAAGTTATTAACTGTTTCCCGGGGTTGGGGGAGGGCTTGTGGGTTGGTCTGCCTGTGTGCAGAGGGGGAGCGAGGCACCAGTTGCTGATTTGTTTGGTCTTAAAGGCATCCACTTTTCTGGGAATAAAGCCACATTAGCTGCTGACCCTTTTGGACGTGATGAGGCCACGCTGAGGGTGTGGGCGATTGGGTTTGGTGGATGGTTTGGTTTCTGCTTGGGGAAGCTGATAGCCACCTGGAGCTGAGTCCCACCTTCAGACACACTTGTGGCTCTTGGATCTGTTGGTTCCTTGTGTGTACCTCGCACGCTTCCTCAACTGGGTGTGCACATACCACAACAAAATCAGACCCCAAAGGGTGACAGCCCAGATGGACTTTGAGAACACTAAGCAATATGAAGCTAGATGCACCTGTCGGTCCCTTCCACCCTCAGGGCATCCAACTGTCCTCAGAGTTGACCTCCCAGAAGCTGCTCTGTGCCCAGTGACCTCAGCTGGGCCAGGTGTGGGGCCTGAGCAGAACTCTCAGGTGCTTATGATGTTGCAGTCCCCAAGAAAGTAGAGTCTGGAGGAGAAACCGCTAAGGACCTTCACACCACCAAGAACTTCTGAATGGGCGTGAATCCAGTTTCTTCCCTTTGGGGAAAGAATCACAGCTGCTCAAATAAAGAACATGGTGAACTCATTACTTCGGTTCATCAAAATCATCACCCACGGGTTATCCCTGAGAGCATTTTCTCATGAGTTTTTGATTGCTTCCTTCTCCTCTTAAAAGTTGTGGGCTTAAGAACAGGATAGAGACAATGGTGACCTCTGAACCTTCTCAATTCTTGGTTAAGAACACAGGTAGACACAAATCCCAATTGCCTATTACTATCTTATTTATATGATTTGAGAAATTACAGCACATGAAATATTTCTGGGGAGCCTCAGTGATTGGGTACAAGGAACAAGCGTACAGAAATTATTTTCGCCACATTTATTTTGTACATATAAGAGGGTCTGTACGTAAATTAAGAACACATAGATCTAGGTATTTTGTTCTTTTCATAGTAAATTTGTAGTGGCCATATACGACACTAGCAACAATTTTCACATTTTTCTAATTCAGAAAGGTTTTCTTATATTAGGGGAAAATTATTTATTTTAATATATAAAAATCACTGTAAAAATCACTTTCGTAAAAAATGGAGTGCATGTAAATTTTTATCAAAGAAAAATAAACAGGTGAATGTGGGGTAATGATTTTTTTTTTCCAGCACAGTCTACCTCAGTGTATCATTAGGATGTGGTTCAATAATGGACATCTTTGAGACTTCAGAATTCTGCCTGGATCCAATCTGAATCAGGGAAAATCTGTATCAGCTGATTCCAAATGCCAGGGACCAGTAAGAATTTTGAGGGAGGGAGTTGGGATAAAGTGTGGCTTTCGTGTGAGCATAGATCCTTTTTCTGGCTGATAATCTTCTCTGAATTCAATCCCCCTCCACTTTGTTTTGATCCTCCATCCATTGTCACCGTGCTCCCAGACATGAACTAAATTTCAGGCCATCATGATGTATCTGATGTGTGGAGTGCCCAGGCCTGAGCTGCCTTCCTTTGGTGGGGAGAGGCTACTCCATCTCCTGCTGGGGCAAAGAGAGGCTTTAGTGCAGAGCCAGCATCCCCACTGTCCACTGCATCCCCCTGAAGTGAGCATCGAGGTGCCTTGGCTCTCCATGGCTTGTTCCTACTCCTTTTAAGCCCGGATGCTTTTGGGGAGTGAAACAAATTGCACTTGTGGGCACCTCACATGCAAACACCCGATGTAGCATTTCTATTCTCTTAAGTGGAAAGGGGGAATGTTGAAAAATTCCAATCCAAAATGCACCAGCATGCTGAGTGTATTTTTTAGCAACAAAACCTTGGACCCCTGTGTTTGGTTGACCTCAGACCGATACTGTTTGAACTTATGGGACTTTGAGAACCCATTTGTAAGTCTGGGAAGGGCCAGCAGGGCTGTTGTCCTACTCGCCAAACCTCACCGCCCTTATACTTTTAGACACTGCCCCTGCGGGCTCACCCTTCTGTGCTTACCCTGAAGAGGTACAGTGGAGTGCTGGGCCCACCTGCACAAATGGGATTTCACCTATTAACTTCAGTTGTCTCTGCTACTGTGGTAAGAAGAGCAAGCAGCCATTGGGTCACAAGCCTTTTTCATCACACAAAGTTGACTCTAACAACTTTGGTCCTAGAAAGTCATGGTTGCCCTCAGGAGGGGGTTTATAGGGATGAGCTCTACTGGGGGGGCTCGTAGTGATGGGCTATAAAAAAAGCAACAAAGCCAGCTTAGGTTGACACTTTTTGTTGTTTGCTTTTAAAGATGTCTCATTATTATTAAAACCCTTTTCATTAATGTGGCCTAATCCACATAGTAGTTTCTTCTTCCGGGAGGAGAATAGCAAGCACATTACTTTCTCCCAGGACAGTGATGTCAAACACACTTCTGCAAATGTCTGGATTCTGGGAGCTATCCTTGGTGCTTTCCTGTTATTTCAAGCTAGTAGGAAGAGATGTTGCTGGTTCTCTCGGAGAGATGTTGAGCACAACGGAGAAAGTGTGGGAACTGATGCAAGGGTCTGCACATACAATCCTGTGACCGTTGGAGACTGCTGCCAATTGATGAACAAATCTTCCAGAATCCCACTGGAGCAGACAATCTGCCATAAAATGTGCTTGTTGGGTTGGGAGGTGTTCATTTGTAGCTGTCAAAACAGTGGGCAGTGGGCAGCATTGCCATCAGAGCATGGCCCATGATAGTCATCTGGGTAGGTGATGGATGTGTTGTAGTCCCAGGGACAATCATTTTTCTACTTCATGGTGAGTGGAAGTTTGGTGTTAAATGTCTTTTGGATACCACTTGGCGAGTCCTTGACACCTCAGGCTCTTCAGAAATTATGGTTTTGTTGGGGGTAGGGAACAGGGAAATGCTGATTGTATATAAATGGTGCACATAGAATGGTGTCCCTTCAGAAAGCCTTCCAGAATGTTCTTTAGAATATTGATTTCGATGGAAAGAACAAATGCTGATTTATTCGTGTGTTTGAAAGAATGTGATAGACTTTCAGGGGCTACAACTGAAGGTGAATGTTTCCTTGGGGGATCCCCCAGAAGCAGAGGGAGACATTGACTTTTTGAGCTCATGGTCACCTATACCAGTCAGGGCCAGAACCAACCTCTAGCCAAATTCTTATTTGGATATGGGCCCTAAAAGTCCTTGTTAAAAACCAGATCACGAATCTGAGGCTCTTGGTCCCCTTGGGAAGGAAGGAACAACTTCCAAGATGAGTGTGTGTCTATGCACACATTCAGGAATGACTTGTTTAGTCTTTCTACTTTGTGTGCCTGGGGGCGGTCTCGGTCCTGCCTGTCAGCAGCAGAAACTTCCCATCTGTTTTCAGCAGGCACAGGATCAAATGGGCCTCGGCTTATGTAGAAAACAACTCAGAAACACAAAACCCACCAAAAGCTCAATTATTTTTTCAATGTTTTCCTACAAGAGCCAAGTAGCGCCATGTACAGAATATGCTTTTTTTTTTTTTTTTGAATATTGAAATTGCTCTGCATGTAAAATATGGGATAATTACCTGTTTATATGAAAATTCTGAATAAATTATCTGAGAATAGTCTTTGTTTTTGTGTGGTGTTCGAGCAAGGACCTGTGACCTGTGTGGGATTGTGGCTATGGGGTGGGCTGTGTTAAGGGAAATCTGGAAGTTGTGGGGATCTGTTTTAAGAAGGAACAAACCTATGGGTTCTTCAGAAAAACGAAGCAGGAGGTTAAATATTGTTATAATCAGGGCTGATGATCTGCTGGTACATACCTGTACAGTTGAACTGGTGGTTTAAATATTGAACTATTTCCATACCAGTTGGTAAGTAACTGCTACCCCAAAGACCCCCAGACCCTCCCATGATGCAAGCACTGAGAGGTTCATTCCAGGAATACGAGGGGATCTCTAGGATCTTACTCCATTCCACCATGCTGAAGACTTACATATTGAATACTTTTAATGTTATCCTGGCAGCATGGACCTGACCCCAAGGTGGGTGGTCAGTGGGGGACTACAGATTGGAAGAGGATTTTGAACAGCCTTGCATGAGCTATACACAGAATGTAGTGGGTAAGGAGATAGACTTCCTGCCTTCAGCTCCCTGTGTGACTTTGAATGAGTCACATGACTTCATATGTTGGTTGTTGCTGTGTAACAAACATCCTCAAGACTTTGTGGCTTAAAACAGCAAGCATTTATTTCTCACAGTTCTGTGTGTTGGCTGGGTGGGTCTTCTGGTCACAGTCTCACTCCATCTATCCATCCATCTATCCATCTGTCCATTCATCTATCCATCTGTCCATTCATCCACCCATTTACCCATCCATTCACCCATTCATCTGTCCATTTGTCTGTCCATCGGTCTGCCCATGTTTGCCCAACCATCCATCTGTCAAGCCATCCTTCTGCCTCTCCTTCCTTCCTCCATCCCTTCTTTCCTCCCTCCCTTCCCTCCTCCTTCCTTCCTTCCTTCCTTCCCTCTTTCCATCCATCCATCCATTCAACCATCCATGTGTTTGTATACCCATCTGCCTGTCCATCCATTTATCCACCCACCTGTTCATCCATTCAGCCACCTATCTGTCTATCTGTTCACCCATCTGTCCATCCATCCAAGACTCCTGGCCTTTGGTGAGAACCTGGCAAGGCTGAGGAAGCATGGTCTTTGGCTGGGCTTTATAGGCCACGGTCTTGCAACCAGAGGAGGAGCTCTGGCTGGGCTCTGGGTTGGAGTGCGGATGTGGGTGGTTAAAGTGCTCAGGGTTAGGAGCCACAAGTACAAGCTCTGGCCCTGACTCTGCATGACCACAGATGAGACAGTTGTCACCAGCACAGTGCACAAGTGAGAGGAAGCACATGAAAGCTTTGGTATCTCCAAAGTACTCCACAGAAGAGGGATGTGATACTCTTAAAAGGGCAGACATGGTTAGCAGGTGGTCTAGACTCTGTGTGATGAGGTTCGCGCTTTCCAGCTCTTGGTCTCTAACTTTCTTGGATGCTGCTGACCCATCTCTTGGGGCATGGTTTCAACCCCATAAGCCTGACTGTGCTGCCTGAGATTGTGCCCTCAACATGACTCACCCAGTCTTACACCTCAAGCGCCTCTAGAAGCCCTTGTTGTAATCAGAACCACAGGTTGCCACTGCAGTAGATGCTGTAGTAGATCTAGTGGGTAGATCTATCACTGTGGTAGGTGTAGTGGGTGCTGTGGCAAGTACACCACTGTGGTTGCTGTGGTGGATTCACTGTAGTTGACACCGTAGGGCACCATCCAGAACACCTCTTCAGAACCCAGATGCTCACTCTTCCAGCTGTCAGGGGCTGTTGCCTGCTGGGGGCTCACAACGGAGTCCCTCTGCCAGCACTCTCCTAGGTTTAAGGGAGCTGCTTTGCCCACAGTTATGCTCCCTTCCTTAGGGCAGCCACATCTGATGACTGGTTTATGTGGGGTACGAAGCTCTGGCCCCTGTGCCTGTTAAGGGTTTGATTGTGTCTCCCCCAAACCCTCTAAAAAAAGATATGTTCAAATCCTTACCTCCAATATCTCAGAATGTGACTTTCCTTGGAAATAAGGTCACTGTAGATGGAATTAGTTAGGGTGAAGTCATGCTGGAGTAGGATGGGCCCCTGATCTGATATGACTGGTGTCCTTATAAAAGGGGAAAGTTGGACACAGGCACACAGGGAGAATGCCATGCGAAGACAAAGGCAGAAACTGGGACAACACACCTGCAAGCCAAGGTGTGGACAAGGAGCCAAAGATTTCCAGGGAACCACCAGGACCTTGAAGAGAAGCAAGGGACAGATTCTCCCTCACAACCTCAGAAAGAACCAACCCTGCTGACACCTTGATCTTGGACTTCCAGCCCCAGAACTGTGGGAGAATACATTTCTGTTGTTTAAGGCCCCCGTGGTCCTTCAGTACAGCAGCCCTAGTAAGCCAGTGGAATGTGGGACAACTCTGAAGAACCACCACAGTTAGAGTGCTCCCTGTGGGATCAGGGAAGGTTTTGGTTGCAGATGCACTGCAGTGTGATTTTCCCCTCTGCTCAGACCCACTTCCCTCCCTTACGGATGCTGATCCCAAGTTACCCCTGATAAAACTCCCCCATGTAAATAAACTAAACCCTTATCTCTATTTGTTGCTGTTAACAAACACTCCAATACTTAGTGGCTTAAAACAACAAACAGCTGTTATTTCTCACCATTCCATAAGCCAGGCCAGCACTTAATTAAATCCAGGCTTCTGTGTCTAACCTCTTGGGTCAGCCAATGGCTTGGCTGGACTGGATGATTCAGGATGGTTTCACTCACCTGTCTGATGATGGCAGGCTAACAGATCTCAGAGTTTTTTCCTTAGGGAACCCAATCTACCACACCAAAGATGTTAGACATTAGGGAAGCTTTCATTGACAGCTTTAGAAAATGAATCAGAGAGGACAGTGAACTCTCAAAGGTCACACAGCAAGTTGCTTTGTTTCACTGTGCTCTGGTTGATGGACCTACAGGTACATTTGGCATTCCAGCATTAAGGAGAAACAAGGAGCTGAGGTTTCTTTGCTTTTTTAAAAGATTTTATTTATTTATTTGAGAGAGAGAGAGAGAGAGGAAAAGAGAAATAGAGGGTGAGTGGGAGGGAGAGAGAATCTGAAGGAGACTCAATGCTGAGTGCACAGCTGGATGTGGGGCTTGATCTCAAGATCATGTGACCATGACCTGAGCTGAAACCAAGAGTCAGATACCCCACCTTGTGAGGTTTCTGAGCACAGTCCCTATAGGGCTGCTCTGAGAAATACAGAATGCTGAACAGTAACCCATAGGGGAAGGAGCAGGCAAAGCTCCCATGGTTAAGGGTATTCCTCTGGAATGGTTCACAACAAGACTTCAAAGTTAGAAATTTGTCAGTTGGCTGGTTGTTCACCAGGCAGTTTGAGACAACTCATTAAACCTCCCTAAGCCTCAGTTTCCTCAATTTTAGAAAAAGATAATTACAGAACTACTGCAGGGTCATTCTGAGATTAAATTGGATAAGACTGGAAAAGCATTAAGCACTGAGCCTGGTAAATGGTATTAGCTCAATACAGGTAAGTAGCTTTATTAGTATTTTTATTATTATAAATATGCATTTTCAAGCCTCAGGGAATGAGTTCCATGGTGTATGGGGTCATTTCATGAACCTCACATGGTGGACTACTCAGGACGACCGTGTGTTTCACAGATGTGACACCTGGGCTTCAGGGAGTTAAAAGAACATCACTGATCTTCCTTTCTGTCCTGTCATGTTGGGGAAAATAGCTGTTGGTGGATGCACTTTAGGATGACCCCCCCCCTCAATAATTCCCACTTCCTGGTGTCCACCACTTTGCATAATCCCCTCTCCCTGAGCATGGCAGGGTATGTGACTTCTTTCTCTCTCTCTATTTTTAAAATATTTTATTTATTTATTTGTCAGAGAGAGAGAGAGCGCAAACAAGCACAGCAGGGGGAGCGGCAGGCAGAGGGAGAAGCAGACTCCCCGCTGAGCAGGGAGCCCGATGTGGGACTCGATCCCAGGACCCTGGGATCATGACCTGAGCTGAAGGCAGATGCTTCACCAACTGAGCCACCCAGGCGTCCCTGTGACTTGTTTCTAACTCATAGAACATGAAGAAGATGATGGAATGTCACTCCCATGATTATGGAATACTATATAAGAGTTCCTGTTAGCAGGTTGGAGAGAGATTTTACTGGTGGTGTTGAAAAGCAGACAATCCTATTGTGAACTGCCTATGAAAGGGGCCACATGAAGGGAACTGTGGCTGTTCCTAGGATCTGAGGGTGGCCTCCAGCCAACAGCCAGTATAAAACTGGTATCACAAGTCTTACAACCACAAGGAAATTAACTTTGCCAATAACATGAATGAGCGTGGAAGCATATTCTTCTCCAGTCGAGCCTCCACATGAGAATGTGGCCAGCAGACACCTTGATTGCAGTCTTGAGAGCTCTCAAAACCTAGCTAAATGATGTGCAGACTCCTGGCCCACAGAAATTGTGAGATAATAAATGACTGTGTGGTTTTAAGTCGTTAAATTTGTTACACAGCAAAAGAAAACCATTAAAATAGCATAGTGACCTGATTTACAGTATTGTGCAGATGAAGAGTCATTTCATGTGTGGCACATAGAATGTCTTTGCTAAGTGTTAGATAATATGAATCACCGGCATCGACATCATCATGATTCTCCTGGTAGGCATCCTCCTGTGTCAGTCTTTTTTTAAAATATAGATCCTAGTTTTTCTTTTCTTTTCTTTTTAAAATTGAGATATTATTGACATGTAACAGTATATTAGTTTCAGGTGTACAATATAATGATTTGATATTTGTATATGTTGCAAAATTATCACAAGGAGTGTAGTTAAAATCCATCAGTATATATACTTACTTTTTTTGCCATGAGAATTTAAAAAATTTACTTTCTTAGCAACTTTCAAATACACAATACAGTATTATTAACTATAGTCACCATGCTGTACATGACATCCCCATGACTTATATATTCTATAATTGGAAGTTTGCACCTTTTGACCCCCTTCACCTCCTGCCTCTGACAACCATCAATTTGTTCTCTGTATCTATGAACTGAGTTTTGTTTTTGTTTTTAGATTCCACATATAAGTGAAATCATATGGCATTTGTCTTTTTCTCTTACTTCACTTAGCATAATGCCTTCAAGGCCCATCTATATTGTTGTGAATGGAAAGATCTCACTCTTTTTTATGGCTAAATAATATTCTGTTCATATCTATACCACATTTTTGTTGTTCATTCACCCATCAATGGACACAGGTTGTTTCGATATCTTGGCTATTGTGAATAATGTTGCCATGAACACAAAGGTGCCAGCCTTGTTTCTTCTACTGTCCCCTGCCCCCCAGAGAGTGACCCACAGGTGCAAGATGCCACATGCACAAACCCCTTGCCTTGGGCTGTCCCAGCATGTATCCTTTAAAGATTCAGAAACAAAGCCCTGGATAAACTTGGAAGACTCCAACACCAACATTCCAGTGCCCTCTGTGAATCTAGTCACATTTGGCAAGTTATATTTTTCTAAGAATTTGTCCTAGAGCTCATTTGCTGAAGCTTCCCTGGTCTCTGATATTGGGGTAACTGGGGGGTCAGAGGCTGAGGTTCCTGTTGTTTCTGGTCTGGAGATCTGCGGGAGGGGTCACCAGATGGAGATCCTATTTTCTCTAGTTTGGGGTGAGTTTTGAGGATAGGATAGGGCTCTACTTATCCCTAGTCACTTTCTGGGACTCCCTTTGTCTGTCTTGTTGGTATAGACTGGGTGGGTCACTGGGATTGGGCTCCCCATTCTCTACTGTTGCAGGGAAGCTGAAGGAGTCCCTTCTGGGCCTGCTGCTATCTTTTCTAGAATTGGAAGTGACTGGGGTGCTTGTTAGAATTTCCATCATCTCTGGTTTGGGAGGACGGAGGTGTTGCTTGTTTGGACTCCATCTTTTGTGCTTGGAGGTGAGTGGGGGATTACTATTTGAAATTCTGTTGCCTCTAGTGTTGGAGGAGGCTGGTAGTCTCTTGCTAGGGTTTCTGTCAGCTTCACTGTTGGATGCCGATTGTGAGCATCACTTGCTGGGGATTCCATAAGTTCTAATCTTGGTGGACAGACCGGGGGGTCACTTGCTGTGCCTTCCATCATCTCTATGGGGGGAATCAGTTCAACAATTTCTAAAACCTTTTTTTAAAAATATTTTATTTATTTATTTGAGAGAGAGAGAGCATGAGAGGGGGGAGGGTCAGAGGGAGAAGCAGACTCCCCACTGAGCAGGGAGCCTGATGTGGGACTCGATCCTGGGACTCCAGGATCATGACCTGAGCTGAAAGCAGTTGCTTAACCAACTGAGCCACCCAGGTGCCCCCTAAAACCTTTTTTATTCAGAAAAATTTTAGATTTCCAAGAAAATTCTAAAACTATACAGGTTTTTTTTTTTAAATAGTTATTATTTGTATTTACTCACATTTATGTTTCCTATTGATCTACATCCATAGGTCTCCACATGGAATGATTTTCCTTCAGCCCAAAGAACTCATTTTAGTGTCTTGAAGTGCAGCTGTTGATTAGTTCTTTCAGCTCTTAAAAAAATCCACTGGTAAACATTTTCATTTCATCTTCACTTTTGAAGAACATTTTGTCAAGTTATACAATTTTAGACTGAGCTTTTTTTTTTTCAATCTAATCCTTTAGATGTCATTTACTGTCTTTCTGTTTCTTTGGTTTCTTTAAAAAAGTCATCATTAGTCTTATTATTCTCTTTTGAAAGTAATGTGTTCCTTTGGTTGCTTTGAAGCTTTGCAGTTTGCTTTCAGTTTTCCACAATTTGTCAATGTTTCCTTCATTTTTATTTTTTATTTATTTTAAAAAAGATTTTATTTATTTATGTGAGAGATAGAGTGAGTGGTAGGGAAGGGGAGGGAGAATCTGAAGCAGACTCCATGCTGAGCACAGTGGCTGACGTGGGGCTCGATCCCACAACCCCAAGATCATTACTTGAACTGAAACCAAGAGTTGGATGTTTGACTGACTGAGCCACACAGGTGTCCATTTCCTTCATTTAAAAAAAACCATATTTTTCATAATTATTTTGAAGTCCTTGTCTGCTGACTCCAATACCTGGATTGTTTCTGGGTCAGCCTCTATTGACTTACACATTCATAATTGGTACCTTCTCCTGTTTCTTTGCATGTCTAGTATTTTTTTATTGTGTGCTGGATATTGTTAATGATATGTTGTAGAGGCTCTTGATTATTCTTCTAATGATTAAGTTTTGTAATGGCAGGCAGTTATAGGACTAATGTATCACCTCGAGTTTTTAAATTTTGTAAGGGCAGGTTTATTTCAATTTTGCACTTACTCCTAAGGTGTATCTCTTCCTCTTAGTGCATGATACATATCATGGTGTGGCATTTCTAAGGTATTGGTTGAAATGGGTTTTCCCCAAGATCACTCCACTGTGGATGAGTCCAAAAACCAACTCCAATTCCTAGAATGTGTGTCCTCTTAAATTTCTGTGCCACTCTTCACCTTTCAGTAGCTATTCTTGGCTAAGCCTCCTAGTGACTTTTCCTGCGTAGTTACAGGTTAAGTGTTTTTCAAAGACCCGAAGGAAATATTTAGGCAGGTTTTTTGGACTTCCCTGGGACTCTTCCTTCTCTATTAAAAGAGCATTTAGGTTGGCACCTGTGTTTTTTCAACAAGCACCCAGCACCTTTTGAGCATTTCTTTACTTTACTTTATGGCATCGCAAGATATTCCAGGATCATTTTATATTTTCTCTGCCCGAGCCCTGGAATTAACCACTTCTCCAAGGAGCCCTGGTTACCATCCCCTTTTTTTGAGAATGGCATTTACAAACCTAGATCTAGGTGCCAGGTGTACTCATTGCTACTGAAGTGCCACCGCTTCTAGGTCTTCTTCTCTGTTGACAGAGGTTGAAAATATATGTATGTACTCCACTTCAGGCATACGCATACCTCTGTGCTTATCTAGTTATGTATCTATGTACGTATCTATCATCATCTTTCAAGAAACCCCAAGTTCTTACTTCTATCTCCAATTCCAATCCAACACCACAGGGTCCACTCTAGCCTTTCTCTTTCCTTGTTTGTAACGTCTCTGAGAGCAAGAAACTGGCTTTAAGGATCTACAACATATATACTTAGTTGTCCAACCCTAGTATATACATAAAGTGGTTCAGAATTGCCAACCCATACCCTTGAGAGAAACAAATTTATTAACTCTAGTACAGGATTTCTGTACAGTTCTTTTTGCTTTTAGCCTTATAGTATCTGGTCAAAATACAGTTTTCCTAAGTAAGTTAGGTTTCTTCTCCATCCTCTTCAGTGTGGTTATGATATTCATTTGTAATACAGTTAAGTTCATTTGTTATAGTCTGTATTCCATTTTGTGTTACCTCTGCTACCTGGTGATTGTATTTTGTTTTAACCTATAATAATATTCACTCTTTGTGGTTTAATGTTCCGTAAGTTTTGAAAAAATACAGAGAGATTTGTCATGCTATAGGATAGTACCAAAACTCCTGAATTCCCTTGTGCTATGCCTTTGTAGTTATCCTATCTTCTACCTCTTATCCCTAGCAACTACTGATTTGTCCTTCCCCACAGTCTTGTCTTTTCCAGAATGTCATACAACGGAGTCATACAACATGTGGCTTTTTGTCTCTTTCACTTAGCGAATTGAGTTTTAAATTGAGGCATAACTTACATGCAGTGCAATGTACAGATCTTAAGTGTACAGTTTGATGCATCCTGCCAAATAAATATATCTGCGTAACTTATACTCCTATCAAGATATAAAACATTTTCTCACCCTGTGAAGTTCCTTCTTGTCCTTTCCCAGTCAATCCAAGCTACTGCCTCACATCCCTTGCCTCATACTTAGTTGCAACCCCTGTTCTCCACCCCCGTCCAGATTATTTTCTGCCTGTTCTAGAAATCTATGTAAATAGAATCATACAGTATTTACTTTTTTGTGTCTGGCTTGTTTTGCTTGGTATAATCCTACAATTAATTTTAATTAATTCACAATAAAAAATGAAATATATATATAGGGTTTCCTATATACCAGGCAGTCTCCCAAGTGCTTTACATATATTAATTAATTGAACCTTCAATTCAAGTTTACAAAGTAGGCACTCTCATTGTTAGCATTTTATAAATGAAAAAACTGGCACAAAGTGTTTGTTACTTGCCTGAGGTAAGCAGGTGATTAAGCAGTAGGGTCTGGACTTGAACTCAAATAGTTTCTCTCCAGAGTCCATACTCCTAATTGCTATGCAATAGAACACTGTCTCTGTACCAGGCATGGCTATGGTACAGGATCTACAGTGATAAATCAAACACACAGTCCTTGCTTTCGTGGTGTTCACAACATAGTGGGGGTTGGGATGGGGAATAAATATTAGTCAAATAAAGAGGTATATATAGAGTCAGTCAGATGGTGGTAAGTGCTATTGAGATGAATAACTTCCAATAAAGATAATAAACGTGGGAACTGGAGACTTGCTCATATATTTGGAGTGGGAATGAAAGCCTTTCAATTCAAGTGACATTTTGGCAGAAACCTAAGTAAACTGAGCGAGTGAGCTATGTAGCTATGTTGGGAATATCAGTCTAGGCATTACAGAGACCCTGATACTGAACTGTGCTGGGATGATGGGGCTACAGCAAGACCAGCGCAACTATAGTGTAGGAAGTAAACAGGAATGGTGGAAGGTGAGGTCGGCTCTGCAGTGGATCTGAATTGTTTGGGGCCTTGTAGAAAATGGTAAAGACCTTTCATTATATTCTCAGTACATTGGTGTATCACTAGACCAGAACAATTGCAGGCAGGGTGTAGGGAAACAAAAAAGGGATAGTGCATATTCAATGACTGGAAGAAGAACAAGGAAGGAGAGGACAGAGGAGGGAGTGATTATTGAAAATTTGGGGCATGGTAGGAAGAGGGGAGAGGGCTGCACTACAGGGACTGAAAAGTGGCCAAGTGTAGCATCCAGAACCCAATTCTCCTGCAGGGATATGCTGTGGGGTGGACTCACTCTCCTCTATCCTTCTGATCTCCCACCTGGGCTCCCCACTGACCAACCCAAACAGAAGCCTGAGGTATATGAGCCCACTGATATAGTCCATTAACCTCTCGAGGCACAGAGCAGGGGAGAGTAAAGTAGAGCGGAGAGTGCCAATTGTTTCCTTCCATATTCCTTATATACAGTGTTCCTGTACAGTGTGATTTCTTATGTATGTCTTAAAGGATGAGTGTCTTCTGAAGAGTTTTCCATTTTGATGATATTCATAGGGTTTTCCCTTCATGTGAATTTCATGTGATTCACAAGATACCACAAAGGCTTTCCTTTAGCCAATGCATTCCTCCTGTTTCTCCCCAGTTGGTAATTTTTTTTTACTTCTGTGAGAGTTTGAGGTAAAAGTTTTACCACAAAGTAGGCACTTATAGGGTTTCTCTCCACAGTGAGTTAACATTTGGGCTATTGAATGGTATTCCATATTGACTGGATTAGAAGGAGGATCTGCTGATAGCTTTTCTTCACTGAGTCATGATCAATCTCCAAGATGGTTCCCAGTGTTTTCTGTCTCCTTGTATCCATATCTTGTGTAGTTTCCTCCCACACTGTCAGAACCAGTGTGGGTGACCAACACAATACAGATGAAGAGAATATATCCTGCGGCTAGGTCATAAAAGACATTATGGCTTCTGCATTGGCTCTTTTGGATCACATTATTTGGGGAGAACTTGCTGCCATATTATAAAGACACTCATCACTGCAGAGAGGCCTACATGGCAAGGAACCACAGGTCCCATGCCAACAACTGGCACTAGTTTGTCAGGCATGTGAATAATCAATCTTCAGAGTGGACCCTTCAGTCCTAAAGACTTCAGGTGACTGCAGTTCTGGTCAACATATTGGTTGCAACCTTGTGAGGGAACTAGAACCAGAAAGACATAGCTAATCCATTTCTGAACCCCTGACCTACATAAATTGTGAGATAATAAATGTTTGTTGCTTTAAAGCACTAAGTTTTGGGGCTAATTTGTTATACAAAGATAATTTCTACATCCAGCATGAGTTCCCATGATGTCAGAGGGATGAGAAACCAATGAATGCTTTCCCATAGTCACTGCATTCCTATCTACCTATTATGAATTCTCTTGTGCACAGAAAGGTAAGAGTTACTGCTGAAAGATTTCCCACAATGATTACATTTGTAGGGTTTTTCTCCAGTGTGAGTTCTCACGTGTTTCTTAACAGATGAGAGATTATTAAACGCTTTCCCACAGTCACTACATTCATAGGGTTTCTCTCCATTATGTATTCTCTTGTGCACAGTAAGAGAAAAACTACTGCTGAAGGATTTTCCACACTGATCACACTCATAGGGTTTTTCTCCAGTATGAGTTCTCACGTGCTGGGTCAGATGTGAGCTCTTCCTAAAGGCTTTCCCACAATCGTGGCACTCATAAGGTTTCTCCCCTGTATGAATTCTGTTGTGCACAGTAATGGAAGACCTCGTGCTGAAGGCCTTGCCACACTGATTACATTCATAATGATTCTCCCCAGTATGAACTCTCTTGTACCTTTTGAGGATACATCTAGTATGGAAGACATGAAAACACTGATTACATTTGTAAGGTTTTTCTCCAGTGTGAATTCTCACGTGCAGTCTAAGGGAAGAGGGATTACTGAAGGCTTTCCTGCAGTCAGTGCATTCACAGGGTTTCTTCCCATTATGTATTCTTTTATGAACAGTCAAGTAAGAACTACTGCTGAAGGATTTGCCACACTGATTACAGACATAGGGTTTTTCTCCAGTATGAATTCTCTTGTGCTGAGTGAGGTTAGATTTTGTGCTGACGATTTTAAAGCACTGATTACATTTGTTGAGTTTCACTCCAAGATGATTTCTTTCCTGTTGATTAAGAGATGAATGATAACTATAATTTATAGTATTTTTAATATTCAGTGCTATTGTAGGAATTCTCTCTCCCAGGAATTCTGTTATGTATAACATTATAATTTGGCATTTTTGCTACTTTGAGTGTTTGTATAGGCTTTATGCTAGTTTGAGTGATTAGAAGTTAAAAAAGATGGGGCACCTGGGTGGCTCAGATGGTTAAGCGTCTGCCTTCGGCTCAGGTCATGATCCCAGCGTCCCGGGATCGAGTCCCACATCGGGCTCCCTGCTCCTTGGGAGCCCACTTCTCCCTCTGCCTCTCTCTCTCTGTCTCTCATGAATAAATAAATAAAATCTTTAAAAAAAAAAAAAAGAAGTTAAAAAAGATGGCTGTGGTGCCACAAGTCTTTATCATATTCAGAGAACAGTTTTCTGATAGGTTTAACACCAGTTTATGTTTGAAATCTTTAATATCTGAGTCACATTTATGGAAACAATTATGGAGATGCTCAGGGAAGAAATAACTGTGAAATCATTTTTCTCCAAATTCACAACAGTTTCATGGTATCTCTTCAGAGGCCACTTTCTCTTGGGAGAATGACTCTCTTGGTAACTTTGTAGTTTTTCTAATTTATGGCATATTCCTACTGTGGAAAATTAGAAATCTTACCATTTTTACACCTTCATATTGTTCTTTTCTAAAAACATGCTACTTAGAAGTTAACCCTTTGGCTTTAAGTAGAGTCTCCAAATCTGAAACAAATTGAAAAGAAGTTTAAGTTTGTGGAGAAAATAAAAGATAAAATGCACATATTACTGAAGACAGACCTTAAAGGATTAGTGTTTTTCAGGAGGTTTGCAATGAAAGGGACACAGGTATGACAATTTTAGGTATTTTTAAAAGATTGTATTTATTTCAGAGAAAGAGAGATAGCAACAGAGATAGCGAGAAAGAACACAAAGCCTGAACCGAAGGCAGACACTTAACCGACTGAGCCACCCAGGTGCCCCAATTTTAGGTATTTTTAAGACTCTAGGAAGATTGAGATTGAGGCTGACAGAAGAAGGAATCGTCAGGAATGTAAAGTGGGATGGAGCTCACGTGAAACTTACATTTAAGAAGAAAAAGAGACATGTCTTTTTTCTTCCTCTAAGGCTGAAGTGTGAAGTGATGAACAGAGAATTTAAGAGGAAGCAAAGAAGGTACACAAGGAAGCTTATCCTAAATGCTTTTGATCTTGTCAGGAAAAAAAAAAAGGGCATTTTACGAAGTTCCCTGAGTGACATTTCCTAATGTAATACTCCAAACTCCCAAGCCACAGGCCAGACATGTTCCTCACAAGGACTCACAATCTACCTGGTGCTCACCTGGACAGTTGCCTGGGAGAATTCTGATTTCCTCTGTAATCACTTTATCTTCTTGCTCCAATTCAGACACCAGACCAGGTTTATCAACTTGATTTCCTATACATAAAGAAAGGACATAGTATGTAGGGGGACTCTACAGGGGAAAATGAGCCCCACCATGAAACTGAAGCCCCTACTTCTGAAAATAAGCAGGTGTGGCTTTAGGAACAATGGGATAATTATCCCTAAAATCTAATAAATACAGTAGCTCTCTTTCATAGTGAAAAAAAAAAAAAATGAATGTATCCTCAGTCAATGCCCACGGTGCCTGGGGGAATAACTAGTACCAGAAACTAATACCCAAGCTCAAATACATATTTAAAAGCTCCAAAACTTTTATGCATAGAGAATATAAAGTCAGTCCCAGGACTAGATCTTCAGTTCATAGGGCAGGCATTAGAGTGTAAGCTCCATGATGGTAGGGACCACATCTGTCTTGTTCACCACTGTATTCCCAATTCCTAGCACAGGCCTAGGAACATAAAGGTGCTCAAGAAAGACTTCTGAGAAGTGATGTCAGCAAAAATGGTGGAGTCGGGAACTCTACAGTCTAACCTCCACAAAAAAAAAAAAAAAAAGCAAATTAACAGGTAAAAACTGTTTGAATTACTAAAACTCTAGGAAGTGATCAAGAGCTTACAGCAACAAGGAAAATGCTTAATCAAGACAAACAGCTGAATCTGTAAGAGAGCTTTGTGACATTTTAGCTGATCCTCACCCTATCCTCCGTCCCACCCAAGCAAGCATTTTGAAGACAACAATCTGTGCTCTTAGTACTGGTAGAAGTAGGACAAATCTTATTTTCAAAGAAGTGTGATTGTCTGTTTTGACCTTCCTGGTGGCTCACAGGGCTTGCCTTTATTTCGTTTAACTCCAAACTCTCCTGGAATTGAAGTGGCTATGGGGGCGGAGGGCTGGGGCATGTACTGACTACATTTAAATGTATTAGCTACTGCTGCTTGGGGCAAGGGAAAATCACTAAAGCACACATAAGACTAGCCAAAAAGTCTCAGAGGAAAAGCAGGGAACAAGATGCTTTGGGGGAAAGGGGCTTTGAAAAGCTCGCACAGTCCTAGGAATATAGAACATGTACATACCCACGGTTGGGTGTACGCTCAGAAAATATCTGAAAAGGCACTAAGCCTTCACCTTTGACTGACCTTCAGGCTCTACACAAGCAGTTAGTGAAGGCTAAGGCAGAGTTGTAAACTGTTTGAGTTTTGAAGGCATGCTCCTATATACACAGAGACCATCTGCAAAGACTGGGAGTTTTGGAGTTCCAGGCATTTAAGGAAACCTCTGATAAATCACTAGCTGACCGTTAACTTAACAAGAGATTGCAGTGGCCACACACGACAAATACAGACATTACAAAATTAGTTCAGAAAATGTCACCAAACAATACTAACTAGAACAAGCAACAACAATAAACCTTGGGGATAGGAGAATCTCTGACTTACAGAACTGTCCTAACATTCCAAACGTTTTTGGAGTTTTCAACAAATTATGAGGCATGCAAAGAAACAAAAAAGCATGACCATTACAGAAAAAGGAAATTAAGAAACACTGTCCCTAAGGAAGAGACTTACTAGACCAAGATTTCTTCTTTTTTTTTTTTTTTTTAAAGATTTTATTCATTTGACAGAGAGAGACACAGCAAGAGAGGGAACACAAGCAGGGGGAGTGGGAGAGGGAGAAGCAGGCTTCCTGCTGAGCAGGGAGCCCAATGTGGGGCCCAATCCCAGGACCCTGGGATCATGACCTGAGCCGAAGGCAGATGCTTAACGACTGAGCCACCCAGGCACCCCTAGACCAAGATTTCAACTATTTTAAGAACGTGCAAAGAGCTAAAGGAAACCATGAAAAAGGATTCTCAACAAATAGTGAAAGAAATTATAAAACAGAACCAAACAGAAATTTTGGAGTGGAAAGTACAATAAATTAAAATGAAACATTCACTAGAAAAGTTTATCATCAAACTTGATCTGGTGGAAGAAAGAATCAGTGAACTTGAAGACAGGTCAATTGAGATTGCCCAATTTGAAGAGCATAGAGGGTAAAAAAAAAAAAAAAGAACAGAGCATAAGAAACCTGTGGGACACCATCAAACAACCAACATGTGCATAATGGAGTTCTTGAAGGAGAGGAGATGGAGAAAGGGGCAGAAACAATATTTTAAAAAGATAGATGGCCAAAAAATTCCCTTAACTGAAGAAAGTCATGAATCTACATATCCAAGAAACTTAATGAACACCGAAGAGGATAAACTCAAGGAGACCAAATTGAGACACATTATAATCAAACTGTTGAAAGCTAAAGACTAAGAGAGTATCCTGAAAGCAACAAGAGAATTTTTAGTTCATCACATATATGGGATCACCATCAATCAGATTAACAGCTGATTTCACATCAGAAATCACAGAGGCCAAAAAGTAGTGGGATGACATATTCAGAGTGCTGAAAGGAAAAAACCTCTGTCATTCATTAATTCTATATGTAGCAAAACTATCCTTCAAGAAAGTGAGAAGACAATCCATAGAATGGGAGAAAATATTTGCAAATCATCTATTTGATGAGGGTCCAGCATCCTGAATACATAAAGAATTCTTACAACTCGACAATAAAAAGGCAAACAACCCCAGCCCTCTCAAAGTGGGCAAAGGACTCAAATACACATTTTCCCAAAGAAGATATACTAACAAGCACATGGAAAGAGGACCCATCTTATTATTCTTTAGGGAAATGCAAATAACCAAGTGTTCCCACATTGTTGGTGGGAATGTAAATGGTGCACAGGTACCATGGAGAAAAGTTTGGAGGTTCCTCAAAAAGTTAAACATTAAATGACCATATGACCCAGGAATCCCACTTCTAGGCAAACGTACAAGAGAATTGAAAACAAATGTTCAGGCAAAAACATACATGAATGTTCATAGCAGAGCACAGCACTCTTCACAGTAGCCAAAAGGCGGAAACAACTCAAATGTTCATCGACTGATGAGTGGGCACAGAGAAAGTGGTATATACACACCATGGAATAACATTCAGCCAGAAAAAGGAATAAAGTTCGACACATGCTACAGCATGGCTGAACCTTGAAAACTTTATTCTAAGCAAAAGAAGTCAGATACAAAAGGCTATATATTGTATGATTCCATTTATATGCAATGTCCAGAACAGGTAAAACCAGAGACAGAGAGTAGATCCACGGTAGCCAGTGGCTGGAGTAGGTGGGAAAGGGAGTGGCTACTTAATGATTATAGGGTTTATTTTTGGTGCAATAAATGTTCTGGAATTAGAGATGGTTGCACAAAACTGTGGCATTACTAAAAATCACTGAATTATACATTAAAAATGTTTTCTGTTCTGTGAATGTCACATGAATTAAAAAAAGAAAAGACTTATTACCTGAGTCATTAAATAAATGCAGGGCTGAGGTGGGGCTTACCCAGCAATGCCAGATTTATGCAGTTCTCCCGCATCACGTCTCTGTACAGTGTTCTTTGAGAAGGGTCCAGCAGTGCCCACTCCTCCTGCGTGAACTCTACGGCCACATCCTCGAAGGTCACCAAGTCCTGAGCCGTCACAAGCATCATGGCTTAGCCAAGGACCACCCCCACCAAGTTGATAGGAGGATGACAGGGCTAGGGACAGGAAACCCCAAGCACAAGATGTACGGGCAGTGTTGTGAGCTCTGCTCTCCACTGCTCCTGGGCTCAGCCTGCAGGGCTCCTCTCCTGCCTACTGACGCCCACTCCCAAGGTGAAAGGTACCTTTAACATGTAGGTGAGTCCCTTATTCCAGTGAGACCATGGAATCCTGCAGTCTTATTTCCCTCGATCTCAGGGCTGAGCATAGGCCGGGGACATGGCAGATGTCAGAGATACTCCCCAGTGGCCATCACCAATTGCTTGAATATAGGACACAGTCATGTCTTTCCTTTAAAACTAATAATAATGTAATGTATAAAGTGACTCTGGAGGAAGTTAGGAAAATATAGAAAATGTTGATAAACACTGACAACCCTTTATCCACCACCAGATGCCCGGAGATCCTGGAATGCCTGAAGACCTGGCTTGGCTGTGGGGCTCCAGGCCCTGAAAGGTAAGTCCAACTTTTGGTCAAAAGAATAATTATTTGGGAAAAAAATATGTGACTCACCGGTAACCAGCTTGTCAGGAAGCCATGAACCAACTCTTCCTCCTCTGTGCATCCTTTTTGAGGAGAGGCTGAGTACAGGGAAGACTGGGCTGGAGAAGAGAAGAGTCGGAAGAGTCCAGGATTGCTCTATATTCTAGCACTCACCAGTTTGGAGGCTTCCTCACCTACCTGTAATTGACCATACCCCAACACACACACACACACACACACACACACACACACCTTTCACAGGACAACAGAGCAGAACCCTGTCTCTCTCTCTCTCTCTCTCTCTCTCTCTCACACACACACACACACACACACATACACACACACCTTTCACAGGACAACAGAGCAGAGCCCTGTCGCACCAGGGCCAGAAAACAGGGCCAAGGCTCTTACTGCACGGGAGGAAAAGAGGATAATTCCTATTTCACAGATGAGGAAATTGAAGTTCAAGGGACAGCACTTCATTTTATCAAGTTTATAGAAAGAATTTGAGGTAAATTCAAAGGCTCTCCCATATTCAGGACACAGGTGAGATCTCCACAGACACACTCAAACCACCAACACCCCAAATCCCAAGAACCACACGGGGTCCTGGTGACCCCTGGGCATTCGGGGCTCTACTCCCACCTCCCTGCTCAGCCCCTCCTTTCCTGCTCTGTGGTGCAGGGGCCTTTAACGCTTGGATTTTGAGGGCCCCCCAACTTACTGAAGTGGGGGACAGAACCATGGCCGCCATCCTGTGACTCAGACAGAGCACCCGGACACTCCTCCTCTCGTCCCCACAGTGCACGCAGGCCAGGCTCTGGACGAAATAGGAAAACAGGAAGCTTTCACAGCCTTTCTCCCTCTCCAGGCTACTGAGGATGAACGGGTCTCAGCCTGCCCACCGTGTCCTCCTTTAAATGCAAGTGGGGTCTCCAATCCTGGGTCTTTACTTTGCTTACTAGCATGTGATGAACGGAGGGCATGTGAAAAGCTTGTCCTCTTCTGTCCTAACTGGAACAACCAGCACAAGCCTGTGTCACCCCCATTTAAATCCTCAGCTCCACCGAGTCTCAGGGCACATCCTTCCCATCCAAGCGGTTGTCACAAACACATTCCCAGCTACAACCCCTTTACCAAATAGACACGCTGCCATCTGCCTCCCATGAGTCTTTCCATCTCCAGTCCCACTGCCCTCAGATAACATCAGAGGGCGTGAGGATGACCCTCACTGTTACGAGCTGGTCCCCATCCACGTTGGCCGCACCTTCCATCGGCACCACCCTAGACTCTGTCATCACCTGACCCTGTTCTACCATCTAGAACAACAGCTCAGAAATGTCTCTCTGAACCCAGCCTCCCAAACCTCATCGTTGTCCACTCAGTTGTTCTCAACCACACAAAGGACTCAGTCCAGCCGCTCTCCTGTCTCCTCAGGCACTCCCCATTTGATGTTTACAACATCTAGCCATTTCCTAAATTTATTACTAATGAGAGTTTGTCAGAAGCTGATATATCTCTAAATTTAAGCTAAGTTTATTTAAATTAGGGTGTTCTATTAACCATTTTTCCTGCTGCTTAGAAAAGTAACCCTCACAGAAAGATTAATTTCATATTATGGTGAAATCTATGTGTTACAGTGACATTTCAGTAGAATGCCCACACTTCCTTAATTTAATTCCTACAAGAGGGGGAAATATTACTGGCTTTTCAATATTTCTACCTTAAGTGGGTTTTGCCATGATAAAAAAAATAATAATTGTTGGACTGCTATTCAACTACTCAGTAATAGGTTGCTGTCTTTATTATAAATCCATATTCCTGATATTGAGCCGTTTTTACCAATATGTTGGCTTAACAGTAAATATATATATGGGGGAATGCAGTGTTTTTAGTAGTGAAATAAATCTATCATAAGGGCAGGTTTCCTTCTGTTTCCACCTAGTCTCTCCCTGATCACTGGCAAAGTGTTTTCAACCCTTGACTCATTTCCTCACGTCCCACTTACTCCTCAACTTGGGACACTCTGGTTTCAACCATTTCAAGGACACCACCCTTGGTAGAATCACTGGTGATCTTATTCATAATAACAGAGATGCAGATTGCAACTACACATACTATTTCTTATCTGTCAGATCAAGAAAAACCCTTTATTGGAAAGTCTGTCCGGAAAGGCACTCTCATACACTGCTGGGGTGCAATCCTACAGAAGGAAATTTGTCATCATCACGCAAAACTGTGAAGATGTTTACTTCTTCTCTGTCAATCGCACTTGAAGGAATCTTTCTCAAAGATACGGAAATACTAAAACCGATGTCTAAGACTATTTACTGTGACAATATATATAATAGCGAAGGACTAAAAGCAACACAAATGACCATCTATAGGGAACTGGTTGAATAAACTAGGGGATATCCATACAGTGAAGAATCATGCAGCCATTACAGAATGAGATGATCTCTAGGTATTCATAGAGATTATTATCCCCAATAAATATAAGGAGAGAAAAAAAATCAAGGTATAAAACAGTGTATGGAATGTTCCTTTTTATAAGAAGGGAAAGGCCAGGAGAGACACATATGTACGTATATATATGTGCATATATATATTTTGCATATATACATTTATAGACACATATAGACAGATACATACACAGATACACATACCCATTTGCTTCTAAATGCAAAAGAAATACTGAGAGAATAAAACAAATGAATATAAATGGTGACCAATAAGGGCAGGAGAATAACTGAGAAGAAGAGACAGGAATTATAGTTAGAATTCCCTGAACATGTCTTATTAGAGAATTTTGGCTTTGGAATCATATTTAAAAAAATACAACTGCAATCCTCAAAACTGAAAACAAACAACAAGAGAAACCTAATTGCTCATCAATTTGGAAACACGACCACAACAGTCTGAAAAAACAATACCTTCCTATGACTTTAAAACAAAGTATATTGCTAATTCTGCCACTTTCCTACTGATGGACATTTGAGTTGCTTCTCATCTTTTGCTGCTGGAAATAATGCTCCCACAAATAATCTCATATTGTTTTGTATTTTGGGAGGTTGACACTCAGAATATATTTCCAGAAGTGGGGTTGCTAGATATGGGCAGCAATGTTTCTGAGTGTCATTTTTTATATACAGGGAAGGAGAGTACCATTAAGTAAATAAATCAATGTTATTAGGAGCCAATATTTTTAGTGTAACATATAAAAATTAACATAAAATCCAGAAAGTTAAGGAAAAAAAAAACACTGCAAAATTAAAACTGAATTAGAAATACCATGTTAAACTCATGATTTAAAAAACATATATTTCCCGGGCACCTGGCTGGTTCAGTCGGTGGAGTGTGTGACTCTTGATCTCGGGGTTGTAAGTTTGAGCCCCACCTTGGGTGTAGAGATTACTTAAAAATAAAATTTTAGGGGCACCTGGGTGGCTCAGGTGGTTAAGCATCTGCCTTAGGCTCAGGTCATAATCCCAGGGGATGGAGCCCCAGGTGGGCGGGCTCCCTGCTAAGTGGGGAGTCTACTTCTCCCTTTTTGTCTGCCCCTCCCCCCTGCTCATGGTCTCTCTCTCTCAAATAAATAAATTTAAAAAAAATCTTTAAAAAATAAAAATAAAACCTTAAACAATAAGAACAACCTCTCCCCCGCCCGGCCAAAAACACACATATATTTCCTAGCTAAATCCAGGGAAAGGTCCTAGAAGGAATGTTACTCAAGGGGCACTTACTTAGCACACCCAGTGTCTAGATCTTGGTTTTTAATACTATTCGCCATTACAAGGAGCAAAGTATGAACTAATAATGGAAAAATCTCCAGTATATGTTAAGGGACAAAACGCAAGACAAAGAAAAACGCATACAGGACTACAATGTTTTGTGTAAGTAAAGTGGAAACAAGAATACATTTGCTTGTATTCACTTGAAAACCTGGAAGGATAAGAATGCACGATAAACCACTAAAAGCAATTACCTATATAGGTCCCTAAGGGAAGAACAGGATGGAAGAACAGGGGAGGGCAAGATTTTCTAACATAGACCTTTTCGTATCATGTTAGTTTTGAACCAAATGCAAAGAAAAACTTTAACCAGAATTTTCAACAAGTGAGTATTTTCTAAGAAAACTGAGTAATTTAATTTAAAAAAAATTTTTTTTATTCTTATGTTAATCCCCATACATTACATCATTAGTTTTAGATGAAGTGTTCCATGATTCATTGTTTGTGCATAACACCCAGTGCTCCATGCAGAATGTGCCCTCCTCAATACCCACCACCAGGCTAACCCATCCTCCCACCCCCCTCCCCTCTAGAACCCTGTTTGTTTTTCAGAGTCCATCGTCTCTCATGGTTCATCTACCCCTCCGATTTCCCCCCCTTCATTCTTCCCCTCCTGCTATCTTCTTTTCTTCTTTTTTTTCTTAACATATATTGCATTATTTGTTTCAGAGGTACAGATCTGAGATTCAACAGTCTTGCACAATTCACAGCACTTACCAGAGCACATACCCTCCCCAGTGTCTATCACCCAGTCATCCCAACCCTCCCACCCCACCCCCCACTCCAACAACCCTCAGTTTGTTTCCTGAGATTAAGAATTCCTCGTATCAGTAAGGTCATATGATACATGTCTTTCTCTGTTTGACTTATTTCGCTCAACACAATACCCTCCAGTTCCATCCACGTCGTTGCAAATGGCAAGATCTCATTCCTTTTGATGGCTGCATAATATTCCATTGTATATATATACCACCTCTTCTTTATCCATTCATCTGTCGATGGGCATCTTGGCTCTTTCCACAGTTTGGCTATTGTGGACATTGCTGCTATAAACATCGGGGTGCCCGTACCCTTTCGGATCCCTACTTTTGTATCTTTGGGGTAAATACCCAGTAGTGCAATTGCTGGATCATATGTGAGTAATTTAATTTTTAACCCTCACTCTTAGTGACCCCTGGTGTCACTTGCCCACAGGAAGGGACCGTTGGCAGTTCTGCGCAGTGGAGGCTGCTGGAACCTCTTGATACAATTTCCACGGGGAACTCAGCTGGTCACACGGAAATCCACGGACCCCTGAGACCGAGTGGAGCCTGAGGCTGGTTTCCACGCCAACTTGGAACTAGAGAGGTGCTCTTCTTGCCTTGGGGCGGGGCGGGGGGGGGCACAAAGATTGCTTTTGAGGCCTTTATAGGAAGTAATAGTTGTTCGACAGAAAGACCGCCCATTCACCATTTTGAGAATGTACTGATTTAAGGTGCCGCGAGAGCCGAAGTTGCCTGGTTCCCCAGCCGTCCGCTCCCAAGTGGGAGAGCGCGGCGTCAGGCTGTGCGCATTCGCCTCGCTCCCTCACTTCGCGGGATGGAGCTTCTGCGGCTGGTCGCTGGGGGGGCGATCGGCTACGTGACTCCGCTGACTTCGAACCGATTTCCACAGCTGGTGCAAGACCTCGGACACGCAAGGCCCTGCAGACAGCAGGAGGGTTTCCCAACCTGGGCACTGCGGACACCCGGGCGGGATGGCTTTTTGTCGCGGGGGCGGTCCCATGCGTCGGGGGATGCTGAGCAGCCTCCCCGGCCACCACCCTCTAGAGGCCGCTGTGTGGTATGTGACAACCCCACTGTCCCCAGACAGGGCGGGAAGTCCGGGGGTGGGGGGAGAGGGGGCAGAGTGGCCCCCAGGCGAGGCGACGGGGACCGTGCTTTCTGAGGGGGACGGCGCGTCCGGCCCTACAGGCTGACCTGAGCAACAGCCTGAGGCCCCCGGGGACGGACGGAGGGACACCGGCGTGACCGGGGGCTGCCCGAGGCCCAGCCCCTCCTGGCTGGGACGCGAGATCCCGGGCTCGCGGCTCCCCGGCTGCGACTCGGACCGCACTCCCGCTTCCGGCCTCGGGCTCGCGGCGGCCGAGGGGGGCGGTCGGCGATTCCGGGCTGAGGCGGGGGGGCGGCGGGGGCGGGCCTTGGGGGGCGCGAGGGGCGCGAGGGGCGGGGCCCGGGCCTCGCGGAGCGGCGGCGGCGAGGGGAGGAGGGGAAGCGTCGAGGGGCGGCGGGGAGGGAAGGGCGGGGAGGGGCCGGGCCTCAGACCGGGGGGCTTAGTTCGCTTAGTTGACAAATAAAAATCCAGGAGGGGAGGGCTCCCGGGCGGCTCGGTCTTTGCGCATCTGCCTTGGGCTCGGGTCATGGTCCCAGGGTCCTGGGATCGAGCCCCGCATCGGGCTCCCTGCTTCTCCCTCTCCCACTCCCCCTGCTTGTGTTCCCTCTCTCGCTGTCTCTCTCTGTCAAATAAATAAATAAAATCTTAAAAAAAAAAAAAAAATCCATGAGGGGGAATATGGAAAAGAGAGACACCGAAGCAATCTCTAACTTTAGTTATTGGAGAAAAAAAAAAAATCAACAAAAGTAACCGATGGAGGGAGGAATGCAGTGGGTGCAGAGACAATCCTTGTATAAATGGAAGCTTAGTATGTGATCAAGTTAGCGTTTCAGATGAGCTGGGAAATGAGGATTTAGTAATGGTTTGAGGAGAATATAGGACACATTTAAAAAATTAAGTATTCAGGAAGAAATTCCAAATATATTTGGAAGGTAAAATTAAAACCTCTAAAGGAGTCAGAAGAAAACATGAAAGGACAGATGTATACCCGAGGTAATTTTACCAAAATGGGAATCTTTATAGTAACTGTCACTTGGTAAAAGAAAACAGAAGGTGCGATGGAGGATGGCCTGAACATTTCTAAGTTACGAAGTGAGTGTTTCAGGCTAGAGAGGTGGCAGGAGAGAGAATGTGCTTACTGAATATGTAATAGTGGAAGAAATAGCTCGATTAAACAGGAAAAACTTTGAGGATAGCCATTAATCCAAAGTAGAACTCCTGTTTGTGAGCCTTGATGGCTAAGGGAGGTGGACATAGGGACTCTTAAAATAGAGCAGAGAAGTTGGTAAACAGATAAAGAGATAAAGAGAATAGTTTTGGAATATCTGAGTGAAAAACCAGAGTGATGCTTATTGTTTAAAGACCTAAAAATGTGGTAGAGACTTATGAGATAAAGCCTAAGAATGCCTGTTTCTCCTGGAACCTATTTTATTATTCCTTAAATCTTTTGAAGAGTGCTTGATGGGTCTTAATCAGAATGATCAGCACTTTGGGGCAGAGATGCTGCCTAGTAATCTAGCACTTGAAGGCAAGATGGAGATCTCCACCGGCACCATGAACTTGCCCTTGGCGCTGTGGTAGATGGGGAGGAAGGTGACTCAGACACTGCAGAACACGTTTCTCTCTTCTAGCCCTTCACCACCCTCAACCCCAACACACACACACACACACACACACCCCACCAACAGCAAAAGCATCACCAATACCAACACCAACAATGGGTACATGGATTACACAGAGGGGCAAAAGACGTGCTGCAAATTAGGAGACCGAAAGATGAAGACGGGGCTCCTAACAACTGTCTTTTAGGCTCAGTATTTTACCTGTAGGCTTGAACTACCTATTAGACTTTTTTTCTGTTTGGGGAGACAATAAACTATTTAAACCCTGACTCCAGAAAAGCAAGACTCCACTTGCAGCCATAGTCTCGGAGCTGTTGTTTGACAAGTTTGGGACACACATGGTCCTATATTTCTCCCTCATGTTTTATCAGAAATGTCAGGGTTTATGATCTAGTTATATAAAGCAATATACAATTTTCCTTATTACAGAAGTTATGTGATCATTTTACTAGAAAAGCAGGTAAACATGGAAAGAAGGGGCACCTGGGTGGCTCAGTCAGTTAAGCGTCTGCCTTCGGCTCAGGTCATGATCTCAGGATCCTGGGATCGTGTCCCGCATTGGGCTCTCTGCTCAGTGGGGAGCCTGCTTCTCCCTCTCCCTCTCCCTGCATGTTTTCTCTCTCTCTCTCTCTGTCAAATAACGAAATAAAATCTTAAAAAGAAAAAAGACATGGAAAGAAAAAAAATGAAAACTAAGTCAACTGTAAGTTCATCTTTTTTTTTTTTTTTAAAGATTTTATTTATTTATTTGAGAGAGAGGATGAGAGGAGAGAGAGAGCACATGAGAGGGGGGAGAGTCAGAGGGAGAAGCAGACTCCCTGCCGAGCAGGGAGCCCGATGCAGGACTCGATCCCGGGACTCCAGGATCATGACCTGAACCGAAGGCAGTCGCTTAACCAACTGAGCCACCCAGGCGCCCTGTAAGTTCATCTTTAAAAGATAGTCACTATTGACATTTTGGTGCATCCTCTTCTAGACGATTTTCCTGCTGTATTTATAAACAAACTAATTCATAGCACTGATATTGCATAATAACTAAACTTAGTTTTTGCTCAAAAATAGACTGAACTTTTCTCCATATTCATAAATATGTGATTTTTAATGTCTGGAGTCCTTTGAATATATCACAGTTACTTTAACCAGCATCCTCTCAATACCTGGGATTTTGGAACGTTTTCAGTGTTATACATAGGTTGTAATGAACTTCAGGGTGCTTCCATTTCTGCACATTTTTTGGATTATTTTCTTTGGAGAAGCCCCAAGAAAAGGAGTTTCTAGACAGAGGGTATGCTTAGTTTAAGATTTCTGATAGATTTCTAAATGGCTGTTTTATTTTATAGTCCCATCAGGAATGAAAACTAGTGTGACTGTGTTCCCATACTTTCTTCACAAAAGGGTATTATCACTATTTTTAATATTTGCAAATGGTTGAAGGCATTTCTTCGAGGGTAAATGTATTTTAATGTATTCACAGGTGAGTTGTATTTCCTCTTTGTCCACTTTTTTTAATTCTTCAACTCATCCTTATTGATTTCTAAGAGTTCAAAACACATCAGTGCTATTAATCTTTACTTTTCATGTTTACCAGATTTCTTTTAGCCAAGGCATCATTTGCTTATTAATTTTATCATGGGTTTTTCTGACAAAGGAAGTCTTTAGATCTTATGGAATCAAATTTTGCCCATATTTGCCTCGATGGCTTAGATCTTATAAAACCCATGACTATAAAAAAAAGAGTCACTTTTTTCTTCTAGAAGTTTGTGGATCCATTTCTTAGATTTGAGTTTTTAATTTATCTGGAATAGAGACGTAATTTCAACACTTTAGTATTCTATGGCAGGAAAGTGCCATTATAGAAATTATTCTAGGGAGAGATCTACACAAAAGAAGATGCGCAAAGAGGGTAACTGGAATAAAAAATAAATATCACAAAATATGTGTCAGGTTACAGGTAACTTGTGATCTGAATTAAATGAGAAACAAAGTGGCTCAGTGACAACAAAATAGCAAAGAAATAAAAAATACTCAAGAAAATATGAAGAAATTGAGAAAAACCCATGATAATCCAACCATTCAAAGTTAAGTGGTTTGAGACCGTTTCGCAGTGTGCATTTATTATCTTTCTAAATGCACAGATATTTTCAAGTCAATGTATTTTGGAGTGGATATCCACAATAGCAGGATTTAAGTTCGAAATTTAGGGAAGCACTAATAGGATCACAAAACTCCAGGCCTGGAGGGTAACTTAGGGGTCATCTGGGGTTATTACTCATCAGGAGATGAAGAAATGAGCCTTCAGAGATGAACAGTTTTAATTAATTGAAGTTCTTTTTTTCTTATGTAGAATTTGTGTATTGCTTCATATTTTTGCAAAACATACAAATCTGTACTATTATTTGTTTATAATAGTAACCTTTCTAGGTAAGCAAGATAAGTGGTCAAGTACTAGCTTCCTTATTTTATAAATGACTAAGCCTAAATATAAAATCTAAATATTAATTCAGTTTAGAAGTTTGAGAAGATCTACTTCTGCAAGACCTTTTGGTAAATTCCTCCTGAAGAGAAATGAAACAGTTTGTTCTCCAGAAGGGCAGCGTTTATGTGAGAACAATTTGCTGGCAAAATTATGGTGCAAGAGGAGATAGCCCATGACTACTATAGGCAAAGTGCAGTGCTCTTGGCATTCCAAGAAGGGAGAGGTTAAATTTCACTGGGGACAGACTGGGACACACTTCTGAAAGAGGTATTACAATGTGGTTTTATCACTTCATGCAAATATTGTGATATAACAAATTATTTGATATAAAAAGTAACACAGTGAAGACAAATCTGAAATAGCTCATCATCGTGCTCATATGGTCGAATGTTTCATAAAACTTGCAGAAGTTTAAATGTTACATACTTTTTCTTTTTTTCCAGCTTTGTTACGGTATAATTGACAATTAAAAATTGTATATATTTAACTTGACTTGATATACGTATGCGTTGTGATTAATTACCATAGTCAAGCTAATTTATATATCCATCACCTTACCTGCCTGCCATCTTCTTTTGTGTGCGTGTGTGTATGTTAAGAATGCTTAAGATCTACCTTCTTAGCAAATTTCAATATGCAATTCAGTATTGTTAATTATAATCACAGTGCTGTACTTTAGGTCTCCAGCACTGTTCATCTTGCGTAACTGAAACTTCGTACCCCTGGACCAACATCTTCCCATTTCCCCCTCCCCTCATCCCCTGGAAACCACCGTTATACTCTGCTTCTGTGAGTTTGAATATTTCAGATTCCATGTATAAGTGAGATCATGCGGCATTTGTCTTTCGGCATCTGGCTTATTGCACTGAAATAATGTCCTTCAGGTTCACTTGAATTGTCTCAAATGGCAGGATTTCCTTTTTTTTTTTTTTTAAGGCTGAATAACACTCCCGTTAACTAAATTGCATTTTCTTTATCCATTTGTCTATTGACAGACATTTTGGTTGTTTCCATGTCTTGGCTGTTGTAAATAATGCTAAAATGAACATGGGGTGCAGATATCTCTTAGAGATCCTGATTTTCTTTTCTTTGGACATGCACGTAGAGATGGGATTACTGGATCATATGGTGGTGCAATTTTAAATTTTTTTCCCTAAAGATTTTATTTATTTATTTGACACAGAGAGAGAGAGAGAGAGAGAGAGCACAAGCAGGGGGAGAGGCAGAGGGAGAGGGAGAAGCAGGCTCCTGGCTGAGCAGGGAGCCTGATGTGGGGCTCCATCCCAGGACTCTGGGATCATGACCGGAGCCGAAGGCAGACGCTTAACCAACTGAGCCACCCAGTCGTCCCTCAATTTTTAATTTTTTGAGGAACGTCCATACTGTTTTTCTTAGTGGCTACACCAATGGACATTCCCACCAACAATACACAAGGGTTCACTTTTCTTTCCTTTTTTAAAAAATTTTATTTTATTATGTTATGTTAATCACCATACATTACATCATTAGTTTTTGATGTAGTGTGCCATGATTCATATATATATAACACCCAGTGCTCCATTCAATACGTGCCCTCCTTAATACCCATCACCAGGCTAACCCATCCCCCCACCCCCCCCAGAACCCTCAGTTTGTTTTTCAGAGTCCATAGTCTCTGCTGGTTTGTCTCCCCCTCCGATTCCCCCCCACTTCATTTTTCCCTTCCTGCTATCTTCTTCTTCCTTTTTTTTTTTTTTTTAACATATAATGTATTATTTGTTTCACGGGTACAGGTCTGTGATTCATCAGTCTTACACAATTCACAGCGCTCACCATAGCACATACCCTCCCCAATGTCAATCACCCAGCCACCCCATCCCTCCCACCCCACCCCCCAACTCCAGCAAGCCTCAGTTTGTTTCCTGAAATTAAGAATTCCTCATATCAGTGAGGTCATATGATACATGTCTTTCTCTGATTGACTTATTTCACTTAGCATAATACCCTCTTGTTCCACTTTTCTTCACATCCTTGCCAACACTTGTCATTTCTTGTCTTTTTGATGATAGCGATTCTAACAGGTGTGGGTATCTATCCCCTTGTAAAGTATCTCTTACAACCTTGAAAGGCACAAAAACAAGTACTGAAATAAAGTGAACCTAAAATCAGACCTTTGGATCTCTGCATCATAATGTTAAAGCAAGATCTTTAAAATTAAACTTTCAAATTTTGAGAACTATAGATTCATGTGCAGTTGTAAGAAATAATACAGAGATCTTGCAGAACCTTTACCTGATTTCCCCCAATGACAACATCTTGCAAAACTGTAGTACACTACCACAGCTGGAAAATTACCATTGACACTGTCAAGATACTGAAGAGTTTGATCACCCACAGAGACCCCTTCTTATTCCCTTTTATAGACACAAACACGCCCCTCTATGGCCATTTCTATCCTTTACCCCTGGAAATCACTAACCTGCTCTCCATCTCCATAATTTTCTCATTTAAAGAATGTTTTAGAGCCACACAGCATGTAATCTTTTGGAGTTGGCTTTTTTTGCACTCAATATCCTGGAAATTCATCCAGGTCATTGCATATATCAATAATTTGTTCCTTTTTTTATGGTTGAGTAGTGTTCAATGGTATGGATATACCGTATTACTCCGTTTAATCATTCACCCATTGAAGTATATTGGAGTTGTTTTATTTTTTGGCTACCTAGAATAAAGGTGTTTAATAAACATTTGTGTACAAGTTTTTGTATGGACATAAGTTTTAGTTTCTTTGGGATAAACGTAGAAGATCTAAAAATTTTTTTGATTTTGCAGGATGCTTCAGTGGCTCAGTTGGTTAAGCGTCTGCCTCTGGTTCGGGTCATGATCCCAAGGTCCTGGGATCGAGTCCCACATCAGGCTCCTTGCTTAGCGGGGAGTCTGCTTCTCCTTCTGCCTGACTTTGTCTCTGACAAATAAATAAATAAAATCTTAATTTTTTTTTAAATTTTGAAATAATTGTAGACTCAGGCAGTTAGAAAAGCAGTAGTGGTTTTTTTTTTTTTTTTAAATTTTGAAATAATTGTAGACTCAAGCAGTTAGAAAAGCAGTAGTGAGAGTCCCATGTACCCACCGCTCAGTAAGCCTCATTGGCCTTCCATTTCAGGTCAAGCAGAGGGGACAGAATGAGTGCCAGACAGGTGGTCAGGTCACCAACCGTGTACCTTCTGGCATTAAAGGCAGAAGCGCCTCTCATCTTCTACTATTTTTAATATTTGCAAATAGTTGGAGAATGCATTTACCCAAGGCTGAATAAGGTAATCAAGTGCTTCTGGCAACTTCCTAACGCCTGAATTCAATGCCAACTTTTTCTTCTTTTTCACTTTCTTACTCTTGGACATTTTGTAGGTAATCTGTCTTACATATATGGTTGCTATGGAAAGAAACCACTTCATACCCTGCAAATTCACCACAATATACCTGTGGGTGGATTAATTTTCATTCTACTTAGCACTCCCTGGGCGTTTTAAAACTGAAACAAATGAATTTCAGTTTTGGAGATGTCACTGCTGTGATTTCTTTGAATTTGGATATTCTTTTGTGCACTCTCTTATTTCCTTCTGGAACTTCCTGCAGCAGCACCCACTCAAGATAACCTCCGTATCTTCTTTCCTTTTGTATTTTTCTTCCTTTCTCACTGTTCTGTGTTCACGGCACACATCTCACTAGTTTCCAATTTGCCAATTCTCTAATGGCTGTTCAGTTTGGGTCCTAGTATTTGTTCTGTGTATTTAATTTATATAATGTATTTCAAATAATCTGTATTTTGTTTTCATATTTCCAATTTTATGCATCATACATGCACTTCTGTGCCACTTGGCCTGCTTTGCAGATGCTTCTAAGATGCCCTCTTTGATTTTCATCTTCCTCCTCCTGCAGTTTCCTTCCTTTGTGTGCGGTTTGGCTGATCCCAGCCAACTATTGGGGATGAACCCCAGTGTATACAAGGATGGAGATGTGATTGTTGGTGGGTCCCCCCCGCCGCCTTTATACATTTCTCCCATACAGTGGGATCAATGGGCCTAGCAAGGATGTCATGTTCCAGCAGTAAGTGCCTTTCATTTATTTTCTGCTTGGTTTTTATGCTGGAGGGGGCCTCAGGGGTCTGTGGATGGATGGACCAAGGCTCTCCACATCACCTGTCCTGTCCTTTGCCCTGCACCCTCATGTCCCAGACTGTCCATAATTAATTTCTTCTCTTCCTGCTGACTTTGATGCTTTCCTCAAAGGAAGGAAGAGAGTTTTTATCAGGCAGACTATAGTTCTAAAAGCAAATTTTAAAGGAACACATAGAAGAAGGAATGATGCCTCATGAAGAAGGAAAAAACATGCATTAGTACCTACAGGAGTGAGTGGGCAGGAAGAGTTTGAGAATTGCGTGAAGATTTGAGAATCATAAAAATGAGAGCAGAGGTAGTAGGGGTAGACAAGGCCAAGTTTATACAGCATCCTTTTGGTCTTCCTAAGAGTTTGTGGGATTTTTTAGTGTAGGATAAACATGAGCACATTTACATACAGAAATGTCACTGTGATGCTGGACTGGGCAGGAAGCCAGAGTAGAGTTACTGTGATGACATAGGAGAGAAGCGACTAGAATCTTAACAGAAGTCGTGGGAGTGAAGTCAAGATGGAATGTATTGGAGGTCATTTTAGATGGCAGAGAGAGGGTCATTTTGAAGCTCCCTAGGAGTGAGGTCTCTGACTTGGTCATCTCTGTTTCCCTGGAATATAGCAAATTATCTGGCTCATGGTGGTTTCCCAAAGAGTGCTTGCTCACTGAATGAATGACTTCAAGCCATAGTGGACAGAGGTATAACAGTGAGACAGGAAAGGATTTCGGCTTTCTTGTGAGAAAAAAAAAAAAGCTCCTGTGAATATGCAAGATAGATACTGAGAAGAATAATAGTTCTGTTTATTTAACCCTAAAGATGTAGGCAGCATTAGCTGGGAATCATCCCATGCAGAGCATTCTCTTATGTGGTATTTAGAGCAACAAAGGAGAACGTTTGGCTAACCTTATACAATGCACTTCTCTGGGGGCCCGTGAATAAGAGATGACTGAGCCTGGGCTGAAGACACTTTGCACTTCTTCCCAGATGTGGATCAGTGTGTAAGGTGTCCAGATCGTCAGTCCACCAACAGGGAGTGACATCACTGCCTCCAAAAAGTGGTGACCTTTCTGGTTTAGAAGGACCCCTCGAGGATGGATCTGTGCTTCTCTGTCCTCATGGCTGTGGTCCTGGGGGTCTTTGTGAAGCACTGAGGCCTTCCCCTAGTCAAGGCCAATAACAGGGCTCTCAGCCACGGCCTGCTCACTTCTCTCCTCCTGGGCTTCTTCTGCTCCTTGCTCTTCATTGGCTGTCTCAACACAGCCACCTGTATCCTCCAACAAATCACATTTGGAGTTGTTTTTCTTGTTGCTGAAATGAATATGTGAGTGCAGATATCTCATCAAGCTCCTGTTTCATTTCCTTTGGATATATACCCAGAAGTAGGTTTGCCAGATCATGTAGTAGTTCCATTTTTAATTTTTTGAGGAACTTCCAGATTTCTATAGTGACTGCACCAATTTATAATCCCACTAACAGCGCACAAGGGTTCTCTTTTCCCCACATTCTTGCCAACACTTGTTACTTCTTGTCTTTTTGACGATAGCCACTCCAACAGGTGTGAGGCGATATGTTATGTGGTTTTGATTTGCATTTCCCTGATGATTGGTGATGTTGAGCATCTTTTCATGTACCTGTTGGCCATTTGTATTTCTTCTTTGGAAAAAATCTATTCACTCCTCTATGGATGTTTAATTGGATTTTTGTGAGTTGTATGAGTTTTTATGTATTTTGGATATTAACCCCTTATCAGATATATGATTTAAAAATATTTCTCCCTCAATCCACAGTCTTTTCATTTATTTGATTGTTTCTTTGGCTATGCAGAAGCTTTCTAGTTTGATGTAGTCCCACTTATTATCTTGCTTTTGTTGCTTGTGCTTTTGGTGTCATATCCAAAAATTCATTGCCATGACCAACATCAATGAGTATTTTCTCCTTGAAGTTTTACAGTTTTAGAGAAGTAAGTAGAATCTTAACACATCACTATATCACATTATTAGAATATTTTGAATTTCATGATATAGTTACATTTATCAGTGTATTTTATGTTTTCATATTATGAATAAGCATTCTTTCCTTTCATCTTGAAGAGATGAAGAGTTCCTTTCAGCATTTTTTTTAAGGCAGGACTAGTGGTGATATATACTCTCAGCTTTTATTTGGCTAGTTAAGTCTTTGTCGCTCTTTCTTCCTGAAGAGTAACTTTGCTGGATGGAGTATACTTGGTTAGTGATTTTTTTCTTTCAGCGATGTGACTATGACATCCCACTCTGCCCTGGCCCATAAGGTTTCTGCTGAGAAATCCACTGATAGCCTTATGGGGTTTCCCTTGTAACTTATAAGCTTCTTTTGCTGCTTTTAAGATTCTCTCTTTGTCTGTAATTTTTGACAGTTTTATTATAATGTGTCTTGGAGAGGATCTCTTTAGGTTGAATTTGTTCCATGACCTGTGAGCTTCATGGACTTGGATATCCCAATCTTTCCCCAGATTTGAAAAATTCTCAGCCATTACATCTTTAAATGAGATTTCAGCCCCTTCTGAAGATTTCTTTTCCTTCTGCAACTCCAATTCCAGATTCACAAATTGGTCCTTTTGATGGTATGCTATAGACCACATCATCTCTTCCCACTCTTTTTAAATCCTTTTTCCTTTGTTCTCTTCTGACTGGGTGGTTTCAAAATTCCTGTTTTCTGCTTCACAGATTCTTTCTTCTGCTTGATCCATTCTGCTGTGACATTTTCTATTGCATTTTTAATTTCATTCACTGTATTCTTCAGTGCCGGAAGTTTTATTTGGTTCTTTTTAATGATTTCTATCTTCTCGTTAAACTTCCCATTTCATTTTTATGCTGTTTTCCTGATTTCATCAATTGCTTTTCTGTGTTATCTTCTATCTCATTGAGTTTCCTTAAAACCGCTATTTCAAATTCTCTATCCAGTAAATCCCATATCTCCATGTATTTGGGATCAGTTACTAGAAGATTAATGTAATCCTTTGTTGGTGTCAAGTTTCCTTGGCTTTTCATGTTCCTTAAAGTTTTGCACTGCTGTCTTTGTATTGAAGTAACAGTCACCTCCTCCAGTCTTCACTAATTTCAGGAGAGAAATACCTTCCGCAGCCCTGCTAGGAATTCTTGGGGCTGCTATGGATATACCTCGATGTTCATTGTTTCCTTTCATGGCAGAATTTTTCAGCTTGTATGTGTTCTCTTGGTCCAGCGATACATCAGACCAGGTGTTGACAGCCTCCCTTTTGTTTTTCCAAAAGTGATGTGAAAGCTCGAGTTTGTGGTCTCTCCCTGGCCTGCAGATTTGGGCCAGCTTTCTGCACATTCTCACTAGCTGTCTGCCAAAGCTCACTTTTACCACCACCTTTGGGATCACACAAAGAGAGCAAGTGGTTAGGGGTGGTGTGTTCGGGTGAGGCACACAGAGCAGTTGGGGGTATCCCCAGGTGAGGCATTTTCAGCAATGCATGAGCAGGATTCTGGAGGGAGTCGTCAATGCAGCTAGTAATACCTGCTATAGGACCTCTCTCTAACGCCCTCCAGGAGTACCAGTGCACCTGCCAATGCATTCAAACTCTTCACATACAAACTCGTATATATATATATTTGCTTTAATGGTGTGCTGAAACTTCTCCTCTGGAAACCTGGACTTTAGCAGAGGGTCTCTTAACAATGTGTCATGGTCTAAGACAGTATTTTCCAGGGTCTCCTACACAGTGGCCAAGATGGGCTAGAGCCAGTTCATGGCCACTGCAGGGTCCACACCTGGGGCCAAGTTCTGTCCATATGTTGTTGGATGCACAGTAGGAGAGACTCCTCCCAGGTCCCTTGGAGTATAGTTCTGGATCCCACTGCTCCCGTGAAGACACTTTGGTCTATGGATGGATGCCAAATTATTGTTGACAGGGAAGTAGAGGGAGAAAAATGAGGGGCCTCTTCTTCTACTATGATACCGACATGCTTCTCCTTTGATTTACAGAGATTCAATTTTGACTCAACTTTTAGGAACATGCTGTTGCCTAAAAGGCTCTACAAACTCAGACCCTTCCCACTCCATGAGTTAAACACAAAGAAGTTGCTCAGACCTACTTACAAGGTCCAGGCAGATGAAAGCCAAAGAGTGGTTGCAGTCATTCTACTGGGCCCACATCAGAAACACGTGACACTAGCCCACAGGAATTGTAGGTGTTATGTCACACACACCTGAAGATGTTGCAAGCAAGAAGTTTCTAGCAAGATCTCTCTCTCTCTTGCTAGGCTAAGAGGCTGAAGAGGCCCCCAGTGGCACAAAGGCTTTTCCAGGACAGAGAACTGACAGAGAAAAAAGAGGACTGAACTCAGTTCTGACCCCTCCAAGCTGGGACCCTGGTTACATTCCCAACGAGTGGTGGGGTGGGCTGTGGTGGATTTGTGTACAGTTATGGAGATGACATGGCCAAGGAGGGTGAGTAGTCAACAGTCTAGTGGAGGCTTTAGGTGGGTCTCAATGCAGAAGGGACCCAGGGAATGGAACTTTGAAAAAGTGACCTCACTTCCTTGGTGACAGAACCAAACAGAATTCTGATCACCAGGCACCCACATTCTAGAGACAGCCCCTCATCCAACTCACTTGACCAGAGATGCTCAACAGAGCAACAGGTGGTCTTGTCATTTCCCCACTTTCCAAGGCTCTGGCCTCAGGAGAGTCAAGAGTGAAAACTTTATCAGTTGCTGTAGACATTGGCTCAGCCCTTATTTCTAACATCTCTGGCCATTCGGCACAGGGTACCCTAAGGTAACACAGGGCAGCCCAAGACAGGTCAGTCCAGGCCAGGCCACAGCTCTGATCCCACCAAGGCAGCCCCACACTCTTTACCCATTCCTGTGTGTGTAGAGGGAAGGGGGGATAAGGCAGTAAATGAAGGAGGGTGCCTTCCTGGGCAGCAGCAACTACTCCCTCTCCCAGGTCAGGGGGCAGGGGGCAGGTGCATCAGGCCACCACCAACAGCCAGGGTTGGTCTGAGGTGAGAGTGGGGGCAGGAGTCTCTATATCCAGGATGCTGTGATGAATGAGCAGGGCTCAGAATGCAAAATCTGGGGATTCTTCTGGGCCTTCCTAGGGCTTCTGCAATAGTTTCACAGTCTCACTCCCAAACGAGTCTACACTTGCACCTCCCCCACCAGCTGGGTGGGAGGGTGGAAAGATACTTTTCACATACTCATATGAATATTAGAGAATAAAATTAATGTTGTTTTCACTTAAAAATAAACCACTAGTATCTTTGAATTTTGCCCTTTTTCTGATTCTGGGATCTCCATATTGAGGGTCTCAAAACTCCCTTTATTTTTTTAAAGATTTTATTTATTTATTTGAGAGAGGGAGACAGAGAGAGAGGGACAGCACAAATGGGGGGCAGGGGAAGGGCAGAGGGAGAAGCGGGATCTCTGCTGAGCAGGGAGCCCAATGCGGGACTCGATCCCTGGACCCCAGGATCATGACCTGAGCTGAAGGCAGATACTTAAGCAAATCGACTGAGCCACCCAGGTGCCCCTCAAAACTCTCTTTAATGTGAAAGAAAAATCAGTGGCTTTGAAGTCATCAGGAATCACATAGAATGTGTCTACCCTGTATGCTGTCTCTAAACTAAGAAGGACCTTTTCTTCCACGTCAGGGGCAGACCAACCCTCAGCTTAGAGGCAGTGTCATGCAGCCCTGGCGGTCTCAGTTCTGACCCACAGGATTGCAAGGGGCCACTTGGCATCCTTAAGTCTCTGTGTTCTCATCTCTATAATGGGGATGTTTGTTGAAGACTCATTTGGACAACGTTCTTTTTTTTAGGTTTTATTTTTTATTTTATTTTATTTTTTTATTCTTATGTTAATCCCCATACATTACATCATTAGTTTTAGATGAAGTGTTCCATGATTCATTATTTGTGCATAACACCCAGTGCTCCATGCAGAACGTGCCCTCCTCAATACCCACCACAAGGCTAACCCATCCTCCCACCCCCCTCCCCTCTAGAACCCTCAGTTTGTTTTTCAGAGTCCTATCATCTCTCATGGTTCGTCTACCCCTCCGAATGCCCCCCTTCATTCTTCCCCTCCTGCTACCTTCTTCTTCTTCTTTTTTTTTTTCTTAACATATATTGCATTATTTGTTTCAGAGGTACAGATCTGAGATTCACAGTCTTGCACAATTCACAGCGCTTACCAGAGCACATACCCTCCCCAGTGTCTATCACCCAGTCACCCCATCCCTCCCACCCCGCCCCCCACTCCAACAACACTCAGTTTGTTTCCTGCGATTAAGAATTCCTCATATCAGTGAGATCATATGATACATGTCTTTCTCTGTTTGACTTATTTCACTCAACATAATACCCTCCAGTTCCATCCATGTCGTTGCAAATGGCAAGATCTCATTCCTTTTGATGGCTGCATAATATTCCATTGTATATATATACCACCTCTTCTTTATCCATTCATCTGTCGATGGACATCTTGGCTCTTTCCACAGTTTGGCTATTGTGGACATTGCTGCTATAAACATCGGGGTGCACGTACCCCTTCGGATCCCTACTTTTGTATCTTTGGGGTAAATACCCAGTAGTGCAATTGCTGGGTCTTATGGTAGCTCTATTTTCAACTTTTTGAGGAACCTCCATACTGTTTTCCAGAGTGGCTGCACCAGCTTGCATTCCCACCAACAGTGTAGGAGGGTTCCCCTTTCTCCGCATCCCCGCCAACATCTGTCGTTTCCTGACTTGTTAATTTTAGCCATTCTGACTGGTGTGAGGTGGTATCTCACTGAGGTTTTGATTTGGATTTCCCTGATGCCGAGCGATATTGAGCACTTTTTCATGTGTCTGTTGGCCATTTGGATGTCTTCTTTGGAAAAATGTCTGTTCATGTCTTCTGCCCATTTCTTGATTGGATTCTTTGTTCTTTGGGTGTTGAGTTTGATGAGTTCTTTATAGATTTTGGATACTAGCCCTTTATCTGATATGTCATTTGCAAATATCTTCTCCCATTCTGTTGGTTGTCTTTTGGTTTTGTTGACTGTTTTCTTTGCTTTGCAAAAGCTTTTTATCTTGATGAAGTCCCAATAGTTCATTTTTGCCCTTGCTTCCCTTGCCTTTGGCGATGTTTCTAGGAAGAAGTTGCTTCGGCTGAGGTCGAAGAGGTTGCTGCCTGTGTTCTCCTTTAGGATTTTGATGGACTCCTGTCTCACATTGAGGTCTTTCAACCATTTGGAGTCTATTTTTGTGTGTGGTGTAAGGAAATGGTCCAGTTTCATTCTTCTGCATGTGGCTATCCAATTTTCCCAACACCATTTGTTGAAGAGACTGTCTTTTTTTCCATTGGACATTCTTTCCTGTTTTGTCAAAGATGAGTTGACCATAGAGTTGAGGGTCCATTTCTGGGCTCTCTATTCTGTTCCATTGATCTACATGTCTGTTTTTGTGCCAGTACCATGCTGTCTTGATGATGACAGCTTTGTAATAGAGCTGGAAGTCTGGAATTGTGATGCCGCCGGCTTTGCTTTTCTTTTTCAACATTCCTCTGGCTATGCGGGGTCTTTTCTGGTTCCATACAAATTTTAGGATTATTTGTTCCATTTCTTTGAAAAAAGTGGATGGTATTTTGATGGGGATTGCATTTAATGTGTAGATTGCTCTAGGTAGCATTGACATCTTCACAATATTTGTTCTTCCAATCCATGAGCATGGAACGTTTTTCCATTTCTTTGTGTCTTCCCCAATTTCTTTCATGAGTATTTTATAGTTTTCTGAGTAAAGATCCTTTGTGTCTTTGGTTAGATTTATTCCTAGGTATCTTATGGTTTTGGGTGCAATTGTAAATGGGATCGACTCCTTAATTTCTCTTTCTTCTGTCTTGTTGTTGGTGTATAGGAATGCCACTGACTTCTGTGCATTGATTTTATATCCTGCCACTTTACTGAATTCCTGTATGAGTTCTAGCAGTTTGGGGGTGGAGTCTTTGGGGTTTTCCACATAAAGTATCATATCATCTGCAAAGAGTGAGAGTTTGACTTCTTCTTTGCCAATTTGGATGCCTTTGATTTCTTTTTGTCGTCTGATTGCTGTGGCTAGGACTTCCAACACTATGTTGAATAGCAGTGGTGATAGTGGACATCCCTGCCACATTCCTGACCTTAGGGGGAAAGCACTTAGTTTTTCCCCATTGAGAATGATATTCGCTGTAGGTTTTTCATCAATGGCTTTTATGATATTGAGGTATGTACCCTCGATCCCTATACTCTGAAGAGTTTTGATCAAGAAAGGATGCTGTACTTTGTCAAAAGCTTTTTCTGCATCTATTGAGAGGATCATATGATTCTTGTTCTTTCTTTTGTTAATGTATTGTATCACATTGATTGATTTGCGGATGTTGAACCAACCTTGCAGCCCAGGGATAAATCCCACTTGGTCATGGTGAATAATCCTTTTAATGTACTGTTAGATCCTATTGGCTAGTATTTTGGTGAGAATTTTTGCATCCATGTTCATCAGGGATATTGGTCTGTAATTCTCCTTTTTGATGGGGTCTTTGTCTGGTTTTGGGATCAAGGTAATGCTGGCCTCATAAAATGAGTTTGGAAGTGTTCCTTCCATTTCTATTTTTTGGAACAGTTTCAGAAGAATAGGTATGAATTCTTCTTTAAATGTTTGGTAGAATTCCCCTGGGAAGCCATCTGGCCCTGGGCTTTTGTTTCTTGGGAGATTTTTGATGACTGCTTCAATTTCCTTAGTGGTTATAGGTCTGTTCAGGTTTTCTATTTCATCCTGGTTCAGTTTTGGTAGTTGATACATCTCTAGGAATGCCTCCATTTCTTCCAGGTTATCTAATCTGCTGGCATAGAGTTGCTCATAATATGTTCTTATAATTGTTTGTATTTCTTTGGTGTTGGTTGTGATCTCTCCTCTTTCATTCATGATTTTGTTGATTTGGGTCATTTCTCTTCTCTTTTTGATAAGTCTGGCCAGGGGTTTATCAATCTTGTTAATTCTTTCAAAGAACCAGCTCCTAGTTTCGTTGATCTGTTCTACTGTTCTTTTAGTTTCTATTTCATTGATGTCTGCTCTGATCTTTATTATTTCTCTTCTCCTGCTGGGTTTAGGCTTTATTTGCTGTTCTTTCTCCAGCTCCTTTAGGTGTAGGGTTAGGTTGTGTACTTGAGACCTTTCTTGTTTCTTGAGAAAGGCTTGTATTGCTATATACTTTCCTCTTAGGACTGCCTTTGCTGCACCCCAAAGATTTTGAATAGTTGTGTTTTCATTTTCATTGGTTTCCATGTATTTTTTTAATTCTTTAATTTCCTGGTTGACCCATTCATTCTTCAGTAGGATGCTCTTTAGCCTCCATGTATTTGAGTTCTTTCCGACTTTCCTCTTGTGATTGAGTTCTAGTTTCAAAGCATTGTGGTCTGAAAATAGGCAGAGAATGATCCCAATCTTTTGGTACTGGTTGAGACCTGATTTATGTCCTAGGATGTGATCTATTCTGGAGAATGTTCCATGGGCACTAGAGAAGAATGTGTATTCCGTTGCTTTGGGGTGGAATGTTCTGAATATGTCTGTGAAGTCCATTTGGTCCAGTGTGTCATTTAAAGTCTTTATTTCCTTGTTGATCTTTTGCTTAGACGATCTGTCCATTTCAGTGAGGGGGGTGTTAAAGTCCCCCACTATTATTGTATTGTTGTTTTTGTGTTTCTTTGCTTTTGTTATTAATTGGCTTATATAATTGGCTGCTCCCATGTTAGGGGTATAGATATTTACAATTGTTAGATCTTCTTGTTGTATAGACCCTTTAAGTAGGATATAATGTCCTTCCTCATCTCTTATTACAGTCTTTGGTTTAAAATCTAATTTGTCTGATATAAGGATTGCCACCCCAGCTTTCTTTTGGTGTCTGTTAGCATGGTAAATGGTTTTCCATCCCCTCACTTTCAATCTGGGGGTGTCTTTGGTTCTAAAATGAGTCTCTTGCAGACAGCATATCGATGGGTCTTGTTTTTTAATCCAGTCTGATAGCCTGTGTCTTTTGATTGGGGCATTTAGCCCATTTACATTCAGGGTAACTATTGAAAGATAGGAATTTAGTGCCATTGTATTGCCTGTAAGGTGACTGTTACTGTATATTGTCTGCGTTCCTTTCTGGTTTATGTTGCTTTTAGGGTCTCTCTTTGCTTAGAGGACCCCTTTCAAGATTTCTTGTAGGGCTGGTTTTGTGTTTGCAAATTCTTTTAGTTTTTGTTTGTCCTGGAAGCTTTTTATCTCTCCTTCAATTTTCAATGACAGCCTAGCTGGATAGAGTATTCTTGGCTGCATATTTTTCTCATTTAGTGCTCTGAATATATCCTGCCAGTCCTTTCTGGCCTGCCAGGTCTCTGTGGATAGGTCTGTTGCCAGTCTAATGTTTCTACCATTGTAGGTTACATATCTCTTCTCCCAAGCTGCTTTCAGGATTTTCTCTTTGTCTATGAGACTCATAAGTTTTACTATTAGATGTCGGGGTGTTGACCTATTTTTATTGATTTTGAGAGGGGTTCTCTGTGCTTCTGGATTTTCATGCCTGTTTCCTTCCCCAAATTAGGGAAGTTCTCTGCTATAATTTGCTCCATTATACCTTCTGCCCCTCTCTCTCTTTCTTCTTCTTCTGGGATCCCAATTATTCTAATGTTGTTTCGTCTTATGGTATCGCTTATCTCTCGAATTCTGCCCTCGTGATCCAGTAGTTGTTTATCTTTTTCTCAGCTTCTTTATTTTCCATCATTTGGTCTTCTATATTACTGATTCTCTCCTCTGCCTCATTTATCCTAGCAGTTAGTGCCCCCATTTTTGATTGCACCTCATTAATAGCCTTTTTGATTTCTACTTGGTTAGATTTTAGTTCTTTTACTTCTCCAGAAAGGGTTTCTCTAATAACTTCCATATTTTTTTCAAGCCCAGCTAGTATCTTTAAAGTGATGATTCTGAATTCTAGATCTGACATTGTACTAATGTCCGTATTGAGTAGGTCCCTGGCAGTCGGTACTACCTCTTGTTCTTTTTGTTGAGGTGATTTTTTGTCTTGTCATTTTGTGCAGAGGAGAATAGATTAATGAGAGAACAAAATGCTAGCAGAGTAACAACGTCCCCAGAAAATATACTCTAAACAAATCAGAAAAGACCTGAAGCAGTGGAAAAAGAAACGGAAAGAGAGAAAAAAGAAAAAGAAAAAAAGAAAAAGAAAAAGATAAAAACAAACAAAAACAAACAAAAACAAACAAAACAAAACAACAACAAAAAAAACCAGAATGTGATCAAATATGATCAGGCTGGTATATAGATCAGTGCCACACACTAGATTTGGGGTGTATTTTGGTCTTTTAGAAGAAAGTGCCTCCCAAAATTTTAAAGAAAGAAAAACATATATGTACAAAAATAAGGGTTGATATGATGAAGGGATGGAATATGACTATACAGATGGAAATTATAAAAAATTTTATAAAAGGAATTGATAAGAAGTTGTTTGAAAAAAGAAATAAGAGGATTTAAAAAAAGAAAAAAGAAAAAAAAGGGAGAGAATGTGATCAGGCAGGGGAGTAGAAAAAACCATATACTAGAGATTTAGGGTATATTTTAATCTGTTAGAAGAAACTATCTCAAAATTTTAAAGAGAGAACAACTTATATATATATGCCAAAAATACGGGTAACTACTATGAAGGGATAGAATATGACTCTAAAAATGAAAAATAAAAATGTTTTTAAAAAAAGGGATTGATAAGATGTTGGTTGAAAAGGGAAAAAGAAAAATTCAAAAAGAAAAAAAAAGAAAAAAAGACAGTTAAAAAAAATTAACTTTAAAAGACTAAAGAATCATGGTAAAAAAGCCGTGAATTCTATGTGCAGTAGTCCCCTAGCGCTGGAGTTCTGCCATTCTCATTGATCGGTAAACTTGGTCTTGGCTGGCTGTTCTCGCTGATCTTCTGGGGAGGGGCCTGTTGCCGTGGTTTCCAAATGTCTCTGCCGGAGGTGGAATTGCCCCGCCCTTGCCCCCTCCCGGCTAAGTCATCTGCTCGGGTTTGCTCTCCGGGGCTTTTGTTCCCTGCGAGCTTTCCGTACAGCTTTGGAGGCGGAGAGTGAAAATGGCGGCCTCCCAATCTGCGCCCCGGAGGAGCCGAGAACTCGGGGCCCTGCTGCTCAGTGAGCCCCCAGAGAAAAGCCGTCAGTCACTCCCGTCTCCCCGGTCTCCGGCCGCACTCCGTGCTCACCCGGCCTGTGACCGCGCGTTTCTATCTCTGGCACCCGACCCCGGGGGGAGTCTCCAAACCCAGCAGATCCCTGCGGTGCACTCCCGCGCGGCTCCTCCCGGGGGAGGAAGGGGAGTCTCCCCGGATCTGCCGCTTGTGGGGTCCCTGCTGGAGGAGCAGGGGCCCGACTGGGCCGCGGATCACGGTCAATGGCCACCCCGAGCTGAGAGCCCGCGCCTGGGCTCCGCCTCTGCAGCCGGCTTCCCTGCTCCCTTACCTGGGAGCTCTGCCGCCCTCAGGCACCCCCGGTCTTTCTGTGACCCCGAGGGTCCTGAGACCACACTGTCCCGAGGGTTCCACCCCCCGCTTAGCCACCAGAGTGACGTCCCTCAGCGGAGCAGACTTTTAAAAGTTCCAATTTTGTGCTCCGCGGCTCCATCACTTGCCAGAAGCGGCCGACGGGGGCCCCTCCCCCGCCGTCTATCCTCCCGAATATCGCCTCGGATTCACTTCTCCGCACGTCCTACCTTCCAGAAGGTGGTCGCTTTTCTGTTCAGAGAGTTGTTGCTATTCCTTTCTTCGATCTCCTGTTGAGTTTGTAGGTGTTCAGAATGGTTTGATCCCTATCCAGCTGAATTCCTGAGAGGAGAGGAAATCCAGGTCTCCTACTCCTCCGCCATCTTGCTCCGCCCCCGACAACGCTCTTAATATAGGCTATTAATACAGGGAGGTCTGTTGTTCCCTAGCTAACAAAATGCCTTGAAGGTACTAATTGTAAATTTAAATTGTACTTCCAAAGCCTAGAACCTTTATCATTGTGGGGACTGCTGTCCTGCCTCCTGCTCATGTCACTGAGGGGCTGGGAGTTCCTGGGAAGACTCAACCCCACGAGCCTCCTGGTGGTTCATGGTGATGATGCTGATATCATGTGCCTCCTTGTCCCATCCAGCGTGAAGATGGGTCCATCCTGAACACGGATGAGAGCTGTAGGATGTGGGCGCTCTAGGCGAGCATGATGGGGAAACTGGCAGAACCCATGGTACTAGTCTTCCCAGGTAGAAACATCTTCCACATCACCATCTTCCCGTTCACATGCCTAGCCTTCAACCCCACGCAACAGGTGCTGGACCAGCTGTTCACCAGGTGAGCACCCACGCCTCCTCAGCACAGTGCTGACTCTGCCCACCGCTTGCTGTGTGTCTCAAGAATGTCACTGCATCTCTCTGAGCCTCAGTTTGTTCCTCTGGAAAGTGGGGTCACAGATGACCACCTTCAAAGGGTTCTTGTAGCAATGAATGGGATAATCCTTGGCAGGTGCTTACCTAGTACCTGGCTCTGCAGAAAGAGCTACTGGACATGCTGTGGCTATTCTTGGTCATTATTTCTCTCTCCCCCATGAAAAGCCATCTGTCTCACCCATCACTGGCCTGTGGCCTTTCTGAGTTTGGAAAAGCATATGGAAAGCAACTTTTTTTTTCCCCCCCTTCTTCCACGAGTAAAGGAGGTTTGAGATTTTATCTAGTTGGTCCTGGTCCTTGTCATTGTGTGGCCAGATGAGGGGTCTCTGGGGGGTAGCAGAGGAGCTCCTGGCCTACTCAGATATCTGGGAAAGTTCTGGTTGGAGTTAATTCAGTCAACAATATATCTTAAGCCCCCACTCACTACATTCAGCCACTATTTTATTTATTTATTTAAATTTATTTTTATTTTTTTTATGGAAAACAATGTCCTTTTGGTTAGTTTTTCCTACAGTTATATATGAATAGCCCACTTTAGAAAACAAACAAACAAAAAACCCCAGAGACTCAATGAATCTAAACAACCTTCCCAGCTAATTATGATACTAATTACTACTAAGAGTCAAGGTTGTGGGCGCCAAGACGCATTATTTTCCCATTTGCTGCATGGTCTGTAGAAAGACATCAGCTTTAGCCCAGCTGATGTCCATGGATAATCAGTCACTATTTTAGACACTTAGTGGAACTCAGTGAATGAAGCAGACACAATTCCTGGCCCTAATTCTATTTGGACAGTCAGACATTCACACTAGACATCTAGCCTGTCTTGTCTGGATTGGCAGGAGAAGGGGTGTGTTTGGTCCTGGGCACAGGGGAGCAGTTTGAGAGCAGGAGGCCCCGCTGGTGGGATGTTGTGGTGTAGGCTGGAAGGTTCCAGGAGGGCGAGCAGTTGGCAGAATTAGCAGGTCTCTGGCTTCCATGCTGGTCCATCAGCTGGCCATCGTCTTCCTCCTGGCTGCTGGGTGGACAGGGTGGGTTTGACTTCCTTTCTTCCTAAACCAGCTCATTCTGTCCTCAGGAAGCCAGCCCCCCACTGCTTCTGCCTTCACTGAAACTCCACGGAAGGGCACACTGCTTACACCAGGGATGGGCACCGTGGGATCCCATGGGCCAGGGGACACAGAGTCTGCCTAGCCTTGGGTCCGAGTCTCTGACATGGGACAGATACGGTGCTTTCTGCAACTTCCCACTCTACCCCTGTACCAGTCACCACTAACCAATCCCAGCAGGAGTCTCAGCTGGAGGCTCGCTGGCAGTGACATGTCCCCCAAACGGGGCTGAGAAGTATCCACGGAACAGATGGGTTTCTAATGGATCCTTCCTGATGGGAAGTCAGAACTTTCCATGTAAAAGAGGAAGTGAAGGGTTACCGCCCAGTGCCCTGGACACCCCCACCCCAACTCAGTCAGTCTGTGATAACAGCTAGGGGGGGGTCCCATTTCCTGAGCGGATGAAGGAAGGGTTCTGTGTAGGGAAAGCCCTGAGGGGTTCCTAGGGAGGCGAGGCCTTTGGTATGACCCTGGGTCTTGGCCGGGGACCAAACACACCCCTGGGGGCCTGGGGCAGGCAGGAGCCACTCAACCAGGTACCCCTTGACACCCTGTCCCTCCTCCTGGCTGGGGGCCTGGACACCCACCAAGAGCCCAGACGATGGACCCCTGGTCATTGGTGGGGGTCGGGGTGGGTGAAGGCAGGGGGGCAGGGGGACAGGGCCTGTGGCCTCTGGGACCCCTCAGCACCTCATGAGACGTCCTTGGAGCAGGGGCGTCGTGAGGGGAGGGTGCACATAAGCCGCTGTCCTGGTTCCCTGGGCAGAGGGAGCTCAGAGCTGCCTGACTGCAGAGCTGTGGGAGGCTCAGGGGGAGGGAGTGAAGCCAGGCCCCCCCAAGTCAGGAACCACACCAGTGGGCGAGCAATCCCTTCCTGCCCGAGGCCTCAGTCTCCCCATCTGTCATCAGAGAGGGTTGGGCTGGAAGGTCTGGACCCGGCTCCCTTGTCCCTCTTCTCTGGAGCCCAGAGCCCGGCACCAGGTCCGTTCCTGTCTCTGCACGTGCCTGCCCCCTGGTGGGCCCTGGCGGTAGCGCAACATGAGAAGCGGCGCGGATGCCGCTTCGCGACTGTTTCTGATGGAATTTGCCTGCTGCTTTCCAGGGGAAATCGATCAACTTCCAGAAAATGAATGAGGTCAGCAGCTGTGGCCTCACTGCAGGGACAGAGGGGTGTGGAAATCACAGACCCTCCTGGGACGGATCCTCTCTGGCCCCCTTCCTTGGGTCTGCACCCTGTTCTCTGCCCCAGGAATAATTAAGGAGATCCCGCTGATCCAGGAGGCTGCAAATCAATACAACATGGAGCCCGAGGAGCAACTGGGGGCGTGGCTTCACGCCAAGGAGCCCCTTATGGAGGATGAGAGGGGAGGCCGGCAGGAGCTGGGTGACGGCCAGCTCTAGAGATCCTGCGGCCGTGGCCCCAGGTCAGCCGAGACCTGGCTGCACGGCGACCCCTGGGGCATGTGGACTCCAGCGGCTAGCTCGCCCTGGGAGGGACACCTGAGGTGTGGCTCCTGGTAGCTCACAGGTGCCCCCCTGTGCTGTGGCTACAGCCCCTGCCGATGGGTCAGCAAGATACGATGGTCCTTCGAGGCCGAGAAGAACTAGCCATCCACAAACCAAGGGCTGAGTGAACAGTGGCTGAATTCAGGCGCTCAGTAACGCTTTGGGCTAAGGGTGGGTGTGGGGTTTCTGACAGCTGGCCCGGGGACCCCAGCTCCTCTGTTCACCAGCCCCAGGATGGGGGATCCCCCTCACCTTCCTGAACACGGTTTTCTCCGTCATGAGCGTGGGGATGACCTTGCCCCAGCTCCCTGACATCCTCACCTCAGTGCCTAGGTCCCTCTGGGGAGGGGCAATATTTGTTGTAAGTAGTAAATGTTAGAGTCGTGTTTCTTTACAGCCTGGCAGTTGTGGTGTGGGTCTTTCACTTCCTGGGCTCATTTGTTAGGCGTACAGAATGTCACCTTTCTCCTTGAACTAAGAACTCTTCTGGGGCATCAGCTGATGGCCCCCTTGGAACTCCTGGGATGTCGAGGTTGGAGGTGGTTCCACAGGCTGACCAGCGGCCACTGAAATGTGCGTGTCTTTAAAAACAGCACTTGCTGGGGCCAGGTCCCGCTCCGGGCCGGTGACTGCCTTGCAACAGCTCTGGAAACAGGAACATTTTCTGCTTCTCTTGTTGAGGTTCCTTTTGACCAAATATTAGGAACTTGTGGTTTTCTCGTTCAGTCTCTGGAAGGGCATCAGCCGTAAGTGGGGAAAACCATATTGAAAGGTCAGAACCGGGGCGCCTGGGTGGCTCAGTTGGTTAAGTGTCTGCCTTTGGCTCTGGTCATGATCCTGGGGTCCCAGGATCGAGCCCCGTGTCAGGCTCCCTCCTCAGTGGGAGGCCTGCTTCTCTGTCTGCCCCTCACCCCAATGGTGCTCTCTCTCTCTTTCTCTCAAATAAATAAAATCTTAAAAAAAAAAATGATCAGAACGTGCACATGGAAGGGACAAGCCCAGGAGGGTGGGCAGGACTTTCCATCCTCAGGCCCCTCTTGGGGCTCCCTGATCGACCATTTATCTAGCTGTGGGTCTCCCGGGAGCCTTGTCCACAACCACTGAGTTCTTTTTCCTGTTTGTTTTCTATCAGAGGGAATGATTTGTGATGCAGCTTTTCAGGCTATAGCTGGTCCCCGGTCCATAAACATCACAGCTCCCTGTGAATTAGGGTTTCCAGCATCCCCACACTTTCTTATTCAATTCTTTTTAGGGCCGAAATTCCCTAGAGGACCCCAGCTTCTCCATCGGGCATGTCGTGCTCCCTCCTCTCTGTCTGGGCATGATAGATCATGGGTGAGCTCTGGTTTGCAAGGATAAGGGACCAGAATCCTTGTCCTTGTGAAGGACCCCACAGTCTCCCTTGCTGCTGAGGGTGGCTTCTGGGCCCCTGTGGTTCTGAGGTCCCTGGTCGCAACAACAATCACCAGTTTCTACACTCAGTTGTGTTGCTGATTTGTCCTAAAGACGGGCAGCTGGACCCGAGCCTTTGTAGCTGTTGCCCTCCACGGGCTTGTGCCGTGATTATGGCATGGGGCTGTGAACCTTTCCAGTCCGGAGCTTGGAAAGCGGAGGCATGAGGGGGCAGGGGTAGGGGTCCCACAGGGGAATGCCCCCGAACTGATGATCCGTGGGCAAGCATGGACACAGCCTTACCGACTAAAATACTGAAATGCTTCCAATCTGGGTGGTAAAACTACACTGCTCTGAGCTCAGTCTGAGCACCCACCCCATGACCAGGACCTAAAGGGTTACCACCTGGCAATTTAAGATCACCACCTGGAAACATCCAGTGAGAACAAGGCCCTGTGAGGCTTCTGAGAGCAGACCCAGCGTGCAAGAATGTTTAAGTCTTGTGCCTACCAGATGGCTGGGAGGGACATTCTAGTGCATCCTTGGGCATCCATTAGCTGATCGTGTACTGAGAGGCACCCCAAAGGGACCCATGGTTGCCGCGAGGGTCACATATGTGCAATATTTGTGTTTTATGTTCATGTAAGTTAAATACACACATACACACTCAAACTTATTCATACCAGAATAAGGAAGAAGTAGAACCATCAAATGCACACTTTGCAACTGATTACTTTTTCATAGCTGGTATTGATAATTACCTTCTTTACCTATTTCATATTTGCTTTGTGCTGAGCCAGCGTCGCAGCTGATCGTGGTTCTCTGCCTGATGGGGGAGCCCAGTCTTGATTCCTGAAGGGCCTGGGCCACTAGTCCCACCTGGAATGGTTTCTTCTAGTGTTCCAATGACTTCAGTCACAGGGCATGGTGATACTGAGAAAGCCTTAAGGAATCTCCAGATCCAGACCCAGGCTTCCTTATCTGCAGGGCAGAGCCACAGACCAATTTCCCCTTGGTAATCAGGATCTGTCACCTCAGCCAGTCCTGAAAAAAATGCGTTTCTTTGCCTGTAAATTCAGAGGCAGTCCTAACCTCTAGTTCAATGGAATCAATGTGTCTCCCTTTTTTTTTTTTTAAGATTTTATCTATTTATTTGAGAGAGAGGGGAGAGGGAGAGCGCGTGCTTGCACTTGCCCACAAGTGGGGGGAGGGGCATAGGGAGCTGAGCAAGGAGCACGATGTGGGACTCCATCCCAGGACCCTGAGGTCATGACCTGAGCTGAAGGCAGACATTTAACTGAGCCACCCAGGCGTCCCTTCAATGTGTCTCCTGGTTGAAGTCTAACTCCCTTAGGAATTAAGCCTCTAGATCAGCAGAGCATAACGTCACAAGGATGTGCAGCAAAAACTCTGCTAGTGGACCCCTAGGGGTCATAGTGTTAACAGTGAGTGGGGCACTCCCATTTCCACCCGCAGTCACGGGATTCCTGCATCTGGGCTATGGGAAAATCAGTGCCATGTAATGGGATGCAGATTTAGAACATCTACAGCCTCCTGGAGAACACCATCCCAGCCCTGCAAGGTGTTGCAATCTGGGGGACACTGTCACTTGGTCGTCAAAACCCCACGTTTCAATAACTGTAGCTTTGTAGTAAGTTTTGAGATTGGGAAGTGTGATGCCTCCAGTTTTGGTCTTTTTTCCCCAAGATTATTGTGGCTATGCAGAATCCCTTGAGAGTCAACACGAATTTTAGAATGGATTTTTCTGTTTCTGTAAAAAACACCATTGGAATTTCGATAGGGATGGCACTGAATGTGAAGATCACTCTGGGGAGTACGGTCATTTTAACAATACAGAGTCTTCCGATCCACGACGTGGAATGTTTTCCCATTTGTTTACGTCTCCTTTCTTTCAGCAATGTTTTATAGCTTTTGGTGTTCAAATCTCTTGCCTCATTGGCTAAGTTTATTCTTAAGAAGTTCATTCTTTTTGATGCTACTGTAGATAGAATTTTTTAAAATTTCTTTTTTTGAATTTGTCATCGTGTGTATAGAAACACAAATGATTGGGACGCCTGGGCAGCTCAGTCGGTTAAGTGTCTGCCTTCGGCTCAGGTCATGATCCCAGGACCGAGTCCCCCATCGGGCTCCTTGTTCAGCGGGGAGCCTTCTTCTCCCTCTGCCTGCCATTTCCCCCTGCTTGTGCTCTCTCTGACAAAAAAAGCAAAAACAAAAACAAAAAAACCCACAAATGATTTTTGTGTTGATTTTGCATCCTGCAACTTTGCTGAATTCATTTTCCAGTGCACATTGCTGCGTGTGTGTGTGTGTGTTTGAGAGAGAGAGAGAGAGAGAGATCTTCAGGGGTTTCTACATGTGAGAGCATGTCATCTGTGAAGAGATAATTTTACTTCTTCCTTTCCAGTTTGGATGCTTTTTTATTTCTCTTTCTTGCCAAATAATTGCTCTGGTTAGGACTTCCAATATTATGCTTACTAGAAGTGGCAAAAGCAGGTATCCTTGTCTTGTTCCTGATCTTAAGGAAAACACTTTCAGACTTTCACCACTGAGTATGATGATAGCCGTGGGTTTTTCATGTATGGCTTTTATTTTGAGGAAGTTTCCTTCAATTCCTACTTTGTTGAGTGTTTTTTATCATTAAAGGGTGTTGAATTTTTTTCAAATGCTTTTTCTGCATCAATTGAGATGATCATGTGGGTTTTTTCCCCCATCATTTCACCAATGTGCTATATGACATTGATTTTCATATGTTGGACCATCCTTAAATTCCAGCAATAAATCCCACTTTGTTGTGATGTATGATCCTTTTAATATGCTGCTGAATTTGGTTTGTTAGCATTTTGTTGAGGATATTTCTATTAATATCCATGAGGGATATTAGTCTGTAGATTTCTTGTCTTGTATTGGCTTTGACTCTGGGATCAGGGTAATATTGGCCTTCAAAGAATGGGTAACACAGTGTTTCCTCTTCTTCAATTTTTTTGGAAGCTTTTGAGAAGGATCAATATTAACGATTCCTTACATGTTTGGTAGAATTCAACAGTGAGGTCGTGTGGTCCAGGGCTTTTCTTTGTTGAAAAGTTTTTGATTACTGATTCAATTCTCTTACTAGTTATAGGTCTATTCAGATTTTCTAGTTCATATTGATTCAGTGTTGGTAGGCTGTGTTTCTAGGAATTGGTCCATTTCATCTAGATTGTCCAATCTGTTGGCATATAATATTGCTCATAGCACTCATAATTCTTTACTTCTTAAAATCAATAGTAGCACCCCCACATTCATTTTTTATTTTAGCAATTTGAGTCTTCTCTCCTTTTGTCTTAGTCCATGTAACTAAAGTCTTGTCAATTTTGTTGATCTTTTCCAAGAATCAACTTTTGTTGATTTTTCTGTTTTGTTTTCTTTTGATTATTTATCTCCATTCTAATCTATATTATTTCCTTCAATTCTTTAAGATGTAAAGTCAGGTTGTTGATATGGGATAAATAAATTTGAGATAAATGAATTATTTGAAATAAAGTGCCCTCTGTTGGTTGCATAGGTCATTATCAATGACTGATGTTTACCCTTTATCTTCTTGCTGAGACATCAGATGAAATTATGCTACAAGGTCCTTTGATGATTCAAACACCAGCTTGTTCTAACCCTGCCAAATCTTTCAGAGCAGTAGTCTGACAACCACCCTGAGCTCCTTGCAGGCGTGGGAATTGTGGGCACAGGATTATGGAGCTCTCTATCTCAAGATGATCTTGTCTTCCACTGCCACCTTGGAAGGTATACTGGTCATGAGCCATAATTATATTATAGACGTATGAGTAACAACATGTTTTTCCTAATTGGTTTTTCACCAGGATGGAGGGAAACAGGTGCACAGCCCCAGGACGGAAGTATCCCCAGAGCTTCTCAATGAGGTGCACACTTCACTCTTCTTGGTGGGCTGCCTCTCTCCATAATAGTTTTTGGGGGGATTACTTCACACTTGTCATTTCAGTAGGTGCCCTTGCACTGGAGGAAATTGATGGCCAGGTTACTACTCTTTGGGGTTAGAATTTCAGTCTTGTTTTCTCTCATCTGTGCAAGGACCTCTTTATCCCTTCTGGTTGTCTCATTTCATGTTTCCTTCCCTCTTTTTTTTTTTTCTCTCTCTATCTTTAACCACAGTATGAAATGGGGTATTTTATGCAAATTATCTCATAAATAATGGTGGAATAATGATGGAGGCTACTGATTATTTTCACTGTACCAGAGTTAGGATGGCAGGAGGGTGCAGATCAGGGGATGAAGGAACCTCTGATCTCAGGCATTGTGTGGGGAAAGAGAGAACTTGTTTTGTCCATGAGGCCAGTGTGGGATGAGGTGTGAGAGTCTTCTGTAATGTCATCAAGGCTGGAGGCCAAACTTTGCACTCTGCCTTCTGTCCTCCAGCCAGAGAAGTTTCTGGCCATCTGTTCTAAAGAAAAGATTCACGGCAGCCTTACTCTCGGTTGAAGGGAAAAAACACTTTATTGATATTATAAAAATCTAATAGAAACAGAAGAAAAGGGGAAATCTGCATATAGGTGAGGGCAACAGTAAGCAGTAAGGGAGAATAAGAAAGAGTTACATCAAATTGGGCACTTACAACATCCAACCTCATCAGCTGGGGAAGCCCCATGGAGACAGCAGACTGGAGTCCTAATTGAGAAGCTTGGGTGGAACATCCTTCTCTCAGGTGAGACTTCCAACTGACCATCCCCATAAGGGCCATATTTATAGGGCGAACAATGGGGTCTAAACTTAAACATTTGTTTGCCCACTGGTAGTTTGGAGTGAGCTGCGTTTCTATGTTATCATGTCTTTACATCTTCAAGGAGCCTGGGCTAGGTGGACTTGCCTCCCCTCTCAGATTCCATTCTGGGGGCGGTCAGCCACGCCTGGAGCCAGAGGGGATATAAAGCAAGATTTACAGCTCTTGACGTCCAGACCAAAAGGGCCAATTCTGACCTGGAGGCCAGCTAACATCAACTAATCAGGCTTCCAAGGTTACTTACGCAGCACAAGTCTCACAAATAACATTCTTTAGCCATCTGCCTAGGGTTGGGATGGGGTGGTCTCTTATGCAGGACATATCACAGAAACCTCCAACCATCCAATACACCATCTCCATTCTGGGCAGAAGCACCCCAGGCATCATGGGATTGTCAAGCTCTGGAATTTTCCTTTCCTAAACTCTGTGGGTTACAATATGGGTAAGTAGAGTCAACTTCATTGTACAAATAACTTCTCATACATAATAATACATCATGAATGTAATTTAAATAAATGTACATTTACATTATTATTTTAATACCTTCAAATGTCATTTCATATAGATATGCCAATACTTAGTCATTGTTACTGATTTTATGTGACAGTAAATAAATTATCAATTCTTTTTAACAAACTCTGAACATTTCTCAGATTTAGATATTCATAAAATTGTTGGATTAAAAGAAACATTTGTATAGCTTTGGTATATGTTGCCAAACGCAGGCTGGGAAATCAGCAGTTTATAACACCACAAGCAGAGAACAGGGTCATCCATTTCCTAAATTCTTGCCAAACTAGACATTCTACTTTTTGCATTATTTGAGAGAAATTATTTTAATTTGTACCTCTTTGCTGATTAGAATCTTAATATTGTTGCCTACATTTATAGGTCATTGTACGTATTTGTGAATAAGTATTTATAGCCTTTATCTTTAATGATCTTTCTCTTGGGGTGTTGGTCTTCTGCTTATTTATCCATAATACTCTTTATGTAATAATGATCTGAGCCTATTGTCATGGATTTAATTATTTATCCCTGGTTTCTGTTTTGCTACTTGATTGTGTGATGGTTGGAGAATTTAGAAAGTGCTCACATTTATACTTGTCTTCTATTTTTCCACTTGTTTTATTATTTCATATAACTCAAGAATTTTTGTCTATCTGCCTATATTGAGTTTTTAAAATAAGCTTAATTGAGATAGAAGTCACATAACATAAAATTCAGGCGTGTGCAGGGTACAATCAGTGGTTTTTGTATATTCACAGAGTCGTGTGACCATCACTATGATCTAACTGTGGAATATTTTCATCACCCCAAAGTGAAATCCTATACCTGCTATCGGTTTCTTTCTGTTTCTTTTTCTTCCCAGCCACTAAACTATGGTTGCTATAGATTTCCCCATTTGGCACATTTCATATAAATGGAATTATGTCATATGCAGTCTTTTGTGAGTGGCTTCTTTCACTCAGTTTCCTTATTGGCTTCCTGTCTGGATGATCTATTCAATGTTGAAAGTGGGGTGTTGAAGCCTTCTATGATTACTGTATTGTTGTCTATTTCTCCCTTCTGATCTGTTAGTATTTGCTTAATATATTTAGGTGCTCCCATGAGGTAGGATCTAGGTAGTAAGTTTTTTGTAGATGTGTTTTTACCAAGTCAAGGAAATTCTGATATAGTTTTGGAATGTAGGTGCGGTTTGTTGAGGTGAGGTCTGGAGGCAACAGCCAAGAAAGAATTTTTCTCCCATTCTGGAGGTTGCCATTTAGCTTTGTTGACTGTTTCCTTTGCTGTGCAGAAGCTTTTGATCTTGACAAAGTCCCAATAGTTCATTTTTGCTTTTGTTTCCCTTGCCTTAGATGTGTCTAGCAAGAAGTTGCTGCAGCCAAGGTCATATAGGTTGCTGCCTGTGTTCTCCCCTAGGATTTTGATGGATTCCTGTCTCACATTTAGGTCTTTCATCCGTTTTGAGTCTATTTTTGTGTGTGGTGTAAGGAAATGGTCCAGTTTCATTCTTCTGCATGTGGCTGTCCAATTTTCCCAACACAATTTGTTGAAGAGATTGTCTTTTTTCCATTGGACATTCTTTCCTGCTTTGTCAAAGATTAGTTAACCATATTGGTTTTTTTTGTTTGTTTTTTGTTGTTGTTTTTTTTTTTAGTTGGCCATATTATTGAGGGTCCCTTTCTGGGTTCACTATTCTGTTCCATTGATCTATGTGTCTGTTTTTGTGCCAGTACCATACTGTCTTGATGATTACAGCTCTGTAATAGAGCTTGAAGTCCAGAATTGTGATGCCGCCAGCTTTGCTTTTCTTTTTTCAACATTCCTCTGGCTATTCGGGGTCTTTTCTGGTTCCATACAAATTTTAGGATTATTTGTTCCAGCTCTGTGAAAAAAGTGGATGGTATTTTGATAGGGATCATTGAGTGTATAGATTGCTCTAGGTAGCACAGACATTTTCACAATATTTGTTCTTCCAATCCATGAGCATGGAACGTTTTTCCATTTCTTTGTGTCTTCCCCAATTTCTTTCATGAGTATTTTATAGTTTTCTGAGTACAGATCTTTTGCCTCTTTGGTTAGATTTATTCCTGGGTATCTTATGGGTTTTGGTGCAATTGTAAATGGGATTGACTCCTTAATTTCTCTTTCTTCTGTCTCATCGTTAGTGTATAGAAAAGCAACTAATTTCTGTGCATTGATTTTAAATCCTGCCACTTTGCTGAATTCCTGTATGTGTTCTAGCAATTTTGGGGTGATGTCTTTTGGGTTTTCCACATAGAGTATCATGTCATCTGCAACAAGTGAGAGTTTGACTTCTTCTTTGCCAATTTGGATGCCTTTTATTTCTTTTCTTTTTCTTTCTTCCTTTTTTCTTTTTTTTTGTCTGATTGCTGCGACTAGGACTTCTAGTACTATGTTGAACAACAGTGATGAGAGTGGACATCCCTGCTGTGTTCCTGACCTTAGGGGAAAAGCTCTTAGTTTTTCCCCAGTGAGAATATTTGCTGTGGGTTTTTCATATATGGCTTTTATGATATTGAATTATGTTCCCTCTATCCCTACACTGTGAAGAGTTTTGATCAAGAAAGGATGTTGTACTTTGTCAAATGCTTTTTCTGCATCTATTGAGAGGATCATATGGTTCTTGTCCTTACTTTTATTAATGTGGTGTATCACATTGATTGGTTTTTGAGTGTTGAACCACCCTTGCAGTCCAGGAATAAATCCTACTTGGTCATGGTGAATACCCCTTTTAGTGTACCATTGGATCCTATTAGCTAGTATCTTGGTGAGGATTTTTGTATCCATGTTCATCAGGGATATTGGTCTGTAATTCTGCTTTTTGATAGGGTCTTTGTCTGGTTTTGGGATCAAGGTAATGCTGGCCTCATAGAAGGAGTTTGGAAGTTTTCCTTCCATTTCTATTTTTTTTTTTTAATTAGTTACACCATTTTTTTTTTTTTTTAAGATTTTATTTATTTATTTGAGAGAGAGAGAATGAGAGATAGAGAGCACTAGAAGGAAGAGGGCAGAGGGAGAAGCAGACCCCCTGCTGAGCAGGGAGCCCGATGCGGGACTCGATCCCGGGACTCCAGGATCATGACCTGAGCCGAAGGCAGTCGCTTAACCAACTGAGCCACCCAGGCGCCCTCATTTCTATTTTTTGAAACAGCTTCAGAAGAATAAGAATTAATTCTTCTTTAAATGTTTGGTAGATTGGGGCGCCTGGGTGGCTCAGTCGTTAAGCATCTGCCTTTGGCTCAGGTCATGATCCCGGGGTCCTGGGATCGAGCCCCGCATTGGGCTCCCTGCTCTGCGGGAGGCCTGCTTCTCCCTCTCCCACTCCCCCTGCTTGTGTTCCCTGTCTCGCTATGTCTCTCTCTGTCAAATAAATAAAATCTTAAAAATAAATAAATAAATAAATGTTTGGTAGAATTCCCCTGGGAAGCGATCTGGCCATGGACTCTTGTTTATTGGGAGATTTTTGATTACTGCTTCAATTTCCTTGCTGGTTATGTGCATACTACACACTATGAATACTCAAGGAAATATGGTATCACCAAAAGAAAATGAGAAGGCCTTCCAGGGAAGATGGTGGATTAGGAAGATCCTATGGTCACTTCATCCCACAGATACACCTAGAAAACACCCACATCAGTATAAATAACCCAGAAAATGACCAAAGACACAGAAAATACTCACCACAGCTAAATGTAGAGAAGAGGCCACAAAGAAGAGAAACTGTGGGTGCAGAGAGAAGAGAGGAGCAGACCCCACCTCAGGCACCCCAGGCAGAGGGGACCCACACCGCAAAGATGAATCCCCGTAACATTTGGCTTTGAAAACCAGAGAAGCCGAACTTCTTGAATTCTTACAATCAGTGGGGCTTTATACCTGCAACTTTAAAAATCAGCAGGCTCTACTCTGGAAGAACTGGAGGAGGATAGGAAACTGAGTCCTTGCCCTTAAGGAGACAGCACAACAAACAGTCCTGCTGAGATACAGCATAGAAGCAGCCATTTATTTATTTTTATTTATTTATTTATTTATTTATTTATTTATTTATTTATTTATTTATTTAAAAGATTTTATTTATTTATTTGACAGAGAGATAGAGAGAGAGAACAAGTATGCAGAGAGGCAGGCAGAGGGAGAGGGAGAAGCAGGCTCCCCGCTGAGCAGGGAGCCCGATGTGGGGCTCGATCCCAGGACCCTGGGATCATGACCTGAGCCGAAGGCAGCCGCTTAACTGACTGAGCCACCCAGGTGCCCCTAGAAGCAGCCATTTAAAAAATGCCTGGTATAAATGGGAGGGAGATTTGTTTAATCTTAGAGGCTGTGCTGGAGAGGCAAGAATCTTTGGGAGACTTCTCCAGGAATAAAAGAGCTGGTAAGCACCACTTCCCTTACCTGCCCCCAACTCTAGATATACAGACACCTGTGGGACTAGCTCAGCACAAACATTCTCCCCTTAGCTTACGGACAGCTCACCCCACCCCTGCATTCTCCTGTGGACCTGCCCCATCTAACATGCCCTTTGCAGGTGTCCATCCAAAGTGGTGCCACAAGCATGGCAGGGTACAAGCAGCCCCAAAGGGGGCCAGCACCATTCCAAAGTGACTCCTTCCCTAGGGAGAAGGGAAGAACACCACACATATCAGTACAACTGTGGTCCAACAGTGGGCTGGGGGCAGACATCTGGGCTGACTGCAGGCCCCACCTACCAAAGAAAGCTTCTCAAGGGACAACACAGGGAGAGTACCCTGCAGTTCAGTGCTACCTTATCTCTGGAAAATGCCTGATCTGACTCAGCTCAAGCCCAAGGCAGCCCAAGACTGGCCCACTAACAACACAGGGACCAAGCCCTGCCTACAACAGTCAAAGAGAACCTCTGAAGACAGCTGGACTGAAGGAAAAAGAGACCAAGGATCCACAGCAGAATGTACACAACACACATAGGAGACGCTCCCTGAAGTTCCAGGCCCTGGGGAACAGGAGACAATGCACTGCAGGACACCACAGGGCTTCTCCATAAGGCTATTATTGTTGAGAGCAAGAGGAGTAACTGACTTTCCTAACACACAAACAGACACAGAGAGACAAAATGAGACAGGGGCGCCTGGGTGGCTCAGTTGGTTAGGTGACTGCCTTCGGCTCAGGTCATGATCCCAGGGTCCTGGGATCGAGCCCCACATCAGGCTCCCTGCTCAGCAGGAAGCCTGCTTCTCCCTCTCCCACCCCCCCGCTTGTGTTCCCTCTCTCACTGTCTCTCTCTCTCTCTCTCAATTAAATAAATAAATAATCTTTAAAAAAAAAATGAGGAGACAGAAATATGTCCTAAATGACAGAACAGGACAAAACCACAGCAAGAGACCTAAGCAAAACAGATGTAAGTAATATGCCTGATAGACATTTTAAAGTAATGATCATTAAGATACTCACTGGACTTGAGAAAAGAATGGAGGACATCACTGAGCCCCTCAACACAGAGATTAAAAAAAAGAACCAATCAGAGATCAAGACACAATAAGTGAAATTAAAAATACACTTGATGGAATAAATAACAGGCAAGATAAAACAGAAGAGCAAGTTAATAACCTGGAAGACAGAATAATGGAAAGTAACCAAACTGAGCAAAGGAAAGGGAAGAACATTATGCAAAATGAGAATAGATTTAGAAAGTTCAGTGACTACATCAAGTGTAATAACATTCATATTATAGGGATCTCAGAAGAAGAGAGAAGGGAGCAGGTAATTTATTTGAAGAAACAATAGCTGAAAAATTCCCTAATCTCGGGAAGGAAATAGATATCCAGATGCAGGAGGCACAGAGGTCACCCCAAAAATTCAAACCAAAGAGGTCTACACGATGACACATAGTAATTAAAGTGGCAAAAAGTAGTGATAGAGAATTTTAAAAGCAACATGAGAAAAGAAGACAGCTAACATGCAAAGGAAACCCCATAAGGCTATCAGTGGATTTTTCAGCAAAAACTTTGCAGGCCAGAAGGGAGTGGCATGATATATTCAGAGTGTTGGCAGGGAGAAACCTGCAGCCAAGAATACTCTACACAGGAAGGCTAGCATTAAAAGTAGAAGGAGAGATAGAGTTTATCAGACAAAAGACTAAAGGAGTTTATGACCATTAAACCAGCCCTACAAGAAATATTAAAGGGGACTCTGAGTGGAAAGACTATATGTGAGTATGAAAAGTAAAACAAAACAAAACAAAAAAACCCACAAAAACCACAAAAACAGTAAAAAATAAGTATTTCTGTAAAAATCACTCAAGAGATTCATAAAATGAAAGGATGTAAAATATGACACCATTTACCTAAAATGTGTGTGTGTGTTGGTGGGGGGAGAGGACTAAAGAATGGGTTCAAACTTAAGTGACCATCAACTTAACATAGACTGCTAAAGCAGAAGATGTTATATACAAACCTGATGGTAACCACAAATCAAAGCCAGTAATAGATATGCAAAGAATAAAGAGAGAGGAATCCAAGTATATCACTAAAGAAAGCTAACAAACCATGAGAGCAAGAAAGGATCAGGAAAATCTACAGAAACAACCACAAAACAAGTAACAAAATGTCAATAAATACATATCTATTAATAATTACATTTAAAAATATTTTATTTATTTATTTGATACAGAGAGAGAGCACAAGTAGACAGAGCGGCAGGCAGAGGGAGAGGGAGAACTAGCCTCCTTGCTGAGCAGAGAGCCTGATGTGGGGCTTGATCCCAGGACCCTGGGATCATGACCTGAGCTGAAGGCAGATGCTTAACCAATGGAGCTACCCAGGTGCCCCTCAATAATTTGAATGTAAATGGACTAAACACTCTAGTTCAAAGACATGGGGTGATAGAATGGATTAAAAAAACAAGACCCATGTACATGCTGCCTACAAGAATCTCATTTCAGACCTAAAGACACCTGTAGATTGAGAGTGAGGAGGTGGAGAGATATTTATCACACAAATGGATGTCAAAAGAAAACCAGGGTAACAATCCTTCTATTAGACAAAATAGACTTTAAAACAAAGACCGTAACAAGAGACTAAAGAAGACACTATATAATAAGAAATGGTACAACAAGAAGATATAACAATTATAAATATTTATGCACCTAACATAGGAGCACCCAAATACATAAAACAGTTAATAACAAATATAAAGGATCTAATTGATAATACAATAAGAGCAGGGGATTTTAACACCCCCACTTACGTCAATGGACAGATTATCCAAACAGAAAATGAAGAAGAAAACAGTGGCTTTGAATGACACACTAGACCAGATGGATTTGACATATTCAGAACATTCCATCCTAAAAGAGCAGAAAACACATTTTGTTGAAGTGCACATGAAACATTCTCTGGAATAGATCACATATTAAGCTATAAAACAAGTCTCAGCAAATTCAGAAAAGTTAGTCATAGCATACATCTTTTCTTTTTTTTTTTAAGATTTTATTTATTTATTTGAGAGAGAGAATGAGATAGAGAGCACATGAGATGGGGGAGGGTCAGAGGGAGAAGCAGACTCCCTGCCGAGCAGGGAGCCCGATGCGGGACTCGATCCAGGGACTCCAGGATCATGACCTGAGCCGAAGGCAGTCGCTTAACCAACTGAGCCACCCAGGCGCCCAGCATACATCTTTTCTGACCACAACACTATGAAACTAAAAATCAGCCACAAGAAAAAAATCTGGAAAGAGCACAAATACATGAAGGTAAAATAAAATGCTACTAAACAAGGAATGGGTTAACTAAGAAATCAAATAGGAAATCAAAAATTACATGGAGACAAATGAAAATGAAGACACAATGGTCCAAAATCTTTGGGATGCAGCAAAAGTGGTTCTAGGGGGAAGTTTATAAGTAATACAGGCCTACTTCAAGAAGCGAGAAAATTCTCCAACAACCTAACCTTACCCCTAAAGGAGCTAGAGAAAGAACAGACAAAACTCCAAACCAGCAAAAGATAATAAAGATTAGAGCAGAAATAAGTGATATAGAAACTAAAAAACAAAACAAAACAAAAAACAATAGAACAGATCCGTGAAACCAGGAGTGGATTCTTTGAAAAGAATCAACAAAATTGATAAACCTCTAGTCAGACTCAAAAAAAAAAAAAAAGGAGAGGACCCAGAGAAACAAAATCAGAAATGAAGGAAGAGAAAGAACAATCAACACCACAGAAATACAAACACTAGTAATAGAATACTATGAAACCATATACACCAACAAATGGGACAACTTAGAAGAAATGGATAAATTCCTGGAAATATATAACCTACCACAACTAATGCAGGAAGAAATAGAAAAGTTGAACAGACTGATCACTAGCAATGAAAATAAATCAGTAATTTAAAAAAAACCCCAAAATAAAAGTCCAGGAGCAGACAGCTTCACAGGTGAATTTTACCAAACATTTAAAGAAGAATTAATACCTATTGTTCTCAAATTATTCCAAAAAATAGAAAAGGAAGGAAAACTTCCAAATTCATTCTATGAGGCCAGTATCACCCTGATACCAAAACCGGATAAAGATACCACAAAAAAGAGAACTACAGACCAATAGCTCTTACGAACATAGATGCAGAAATCCTCAACAAAATATTAGCAAACCTTCCCCAGCCAACTCTTGCGCTGGAGGGCAGCCATGGTGAAATCCACCCCTCTTGGCCTTGAACAGAGGCTGTGCTCTGGCTGAGAAGTTAGTGTGAGGGGAAGTCCCTAGTGCTACCATTGGGCTGCAGTGTCAGAAAACATCTTTCCAGGATCGTGCTGTTCTACTTGAAGGGTAGGCTCTGGGTACAGGAGTGTTGTTTCAGGTACATTGAGGCCCCAGCCCTTTCCAAACACTCTGCTGAAGAAAGCTTGTTTCTATAAAAGATGTGTGCCTACCTACCAACTCCTTAACAAGTTGATAGAAGGTAGTCCTTTTGTAATTCAGGGTAGACCACTTCATACAATATTTTTAAACGGCTGTAGCAATACCAATTTGTAAAATAAGTTATGTGACCTACCTTCTGCCAAATTCACTGGTGGAAGCAAACAGTGCAGTGAACTCAAGAGACAATGAATTTGCAGAGCCTCAAAGCATCTCCCCCCAGATATATACTAACAACTCTCTCTTTGTTTCAAAGACCTAGGACTACTTAAAGCAAAACAAAAACAAAAACAAAAACAAAAACACTGTATTGTGGGGATTCTAATGCAGGTAGATATAAAATCTATGACAACAGCACAAAGGATAGAAGGAGGTAAATGGAACTGTTCTGTGGCAAGTATTGTACAGTTGGACGTTTATTAAACTAGTACACTCTTAACTCTAAGTAGATTGTGATATGTTAATGATGCATATTATCATCCCCAGAGCAACCACACACACACACACACACACACACACACGCACGCACGCAGAGTATCACTTAAATGCTAGTAAAGGCATTAAACAGAATACAAAGAAGTATTTGGACAAGAACATGTGGCCACATGAACCGACCGCACCAAGGGGCACTCCTGCCTGGACTTGCTGACCCAGCTGCAGCTTGAGCTGGTGGTGCCCCAGCACTCATGAACAAGGAGCAATGCTTCCCTTCGGAGATGAAAATGCAGGTCAGGAAGCCAACCTGATAAGACTTGGCCTGTTAAGTTTCCTACTAAGATTCCTCTGATTTTTTTCATTTCATTGTTTTAAAACAAGAGAAGTTCTCCTGACTTACTACTTTACTGATTCAGATTTATTCAGGAATAATCATTGTACCTGGTGATATAGATAACAGAGAGGTCTGGGGTTGGAAGCTATACACTTTATGGAATATCTTAATAGAATAAAAGAACTTTTATTCAACTATAAAAAATATTAGCAAACCAAACCCAACAGTACATTTAAAAAAATCATATACCATGATCAAGTAGGATTTATTCCTGGGATGCAGGGTGGTTCAATATTTGCAACAATCAACATGATACCTCACATCAATAAGAGAAAAGAAAAACCATATGATCATTTCAGTAGATATAAAAAAAGCATTTGACAAAGTAAAACATCCTTTCTTGATTAAAAAAAACAAAAAAACAAAACCCCTCTGCCAAGTAGCTCTAGTAGGAACATAGCTCAAGATAATAAAAGCCTTATATGAAAAGCCTATAGCCAACATCATAGTCAATGGCGAAAGAGAGAGCTTTTCCCATAATGCCAGGAACAAGAAGGGATGTCCACTCTCACCATTTAATTCAGCATGGTACTCAAACCTCTAGCCATAGCATTTAGACAACATAAAGAAATAAAAGGCATCCAAGTTGGTGAGGAAAAAGGAATATTCTATTTGTAGATGAAGGATACTATACAGAAAACCCTGAATACTTCACCAAAAAACTCTTAGAACTGATAAATGAATTCAGCAAATTTGCAGGATACAAAAATCAATGTATAGAAATCTGTTGCATTCCTATACACTATTAATGAAGCAGCAGAAAGTGAAATTAAGAAAACAATCCTATTTACAATTGCACCAAACCAATAAAATGTCTAGGAATAAACTTAAAGAGGTGAAAGACCTATCCTCTGAAAACTATGGAACAATGATGAAAGAAATTGAAGATGATGCAAAGAAATAGAAAGATGTTCTATAGTCATGGATTGGAAGAACCAATAGTGTTAAAATGTCTATACTACTCAAAGCAATTTATACATTTAGTGCAATCCCTATCAAAATACCAACATGTTTCACAGAACTATAACAATCCTAAAATTGCATGGAACCACAAAAGACCTCAAATAGCCAAAGCAACCTTGAAGAAGAAAAACTGGAGGTATCACAATTCCAGATTTCAAGTTATATTACAAAGCAGTAGTAATCACCACAGTATGGTACTGGCATAAAAATACACAGAGCAATGGAATAGAAAACCCAGAAATAGGGGTGCCTGGGTGGCTCAGATGGTTAAGCGTCTGCCTTCGGCTCAGGTCATGATTCCAGGATCCTGGGATCGAGCCCCGCATCGGGCTCCTGGCTCAGCGGGGAGCCTGCTTCTCCTTCTCCTTCTGCCTCTCTCCTTGCTCATGCTCTCTCTCTCTCTGTATCTCTGTGTCTCAAATGAATAAATAAAATCTTAAAAAAAAAAAAAAAGAAAAACCAGAAATAAACACATGATTATATGGTCAATTAACGTTTGACAACGGGGAAATGAATATAAACGGGAAAGAGAGTCTCTTCAACAAATGGTGTTGGGAAAACTGAATAGCTACATGCAGAAGAATGAAACTGAACATTTTCTTTCATCATATACAAAAATAAATTCAAAATGGATTAAAGATCTAAATGTGACACCCAAAACCATAAAATCCTTGAGGAGTGCACAGGAATGATTTCTTTGTCACCAGCCATAGTGACATTTTTTAGCTCTGTCTCCTGAAGCAAGAGAAATAAAGGCAAAAATAAACTACCATGACTACATCAAAATAAAATGTTTTTGCACAGCAAAGGAAAGAATCAACAAAACTAAAAGGCAGCCTACTTAATGGGAGGAGATATTTGCAAATGAAATATCCGATAAAGAGTTATTATCTAAAATATATTAAAAACTAATACAACTCAACACCCCAAAAGCAAATAATTCTATTAAAAAATGGGCAGAAGACATCCAGATGGCCAATAGACACATGAAAAGATGCTCAACATCATTCGTAAGAGAAATACAGATCAAAACCGCAATGAGATATCACCTCACACCTGATAGAATGACTAAAATAAAACAACAAGCATTGGCGAGGATGTGAAGGAAAATGAACCTTGTGCACTGTTGATAGGAATGCAAACTGGTGTAGCCTCTGTGGAAAAGAGTATGGAGATTCCTCATATTAAAAATTAGAGCTACCCTATGATCCAGTAATCACATTACTGGGTATTTACCCCAAAATACAAATATTTGTATTTACAATAGCCAAACTATGGAAGCAGCCCATGTGTCCATCGATAGATAACTGGATAAAGATGTGGTATATATTTACAATGGAATATTATTCAGTCATAAAAAAGAATGCAATATTTCCATTTGCAACAATATGGATAGAGCTAGAGAGTGTAATGCTACATGAAATAAGACAGAGAAAGACAAATACCATATGATCTCACTTATATGTGGAATTTAATAAAGCAAATGAGCAAAGGGAAAAAAAAGAGACAAACCAAGAAACAGACTCTTAACTATAGATAAACTGATGGTTACCAGAAAGGAGGGGGTGAGGAAGGAATGGAAGAAATAGGTGATGGGGATTAAAGAGTACACTTATCATGATAAAAAATAAAAAATAATTTAAAAAAGAATCCTGTATGATCTCAAATGCGGAATCTTCAACAACAACAACAACTCCTCCTCCTCAGAGGAAAAGAAATCAGACATGTGGTTACCAGAGGTGGAGGGTGCAGGGAGGGGGAATTGGAGGAAGGGAGCCAAAAGTTACAAATTTCCAGTTGTAAGTCAGTACTAGAGGTACAAGGTACAACATAAGGGCTCTAGCTTACGCTGCTATATTATATATAAGAAAGTTAAGAGTAAATCCAAAGAGTTCTAATCATAAGATTTTTTCTTTTTTTTTTTTTTTTAAGATTTTATTTATTTGACAGAGAGAGACACAGCGAGAGAGGGAACACAAGCAGGGGGAGTGGGAGAGGGAGAAGCAGGCTTCCCGCAGAGCAGGGAGCCCGATGCGGGGCTCGATCCCAGGACCCTGGGATCATGACCTGAGCCGAAGGCAGACGCTTAACGACTGAGCCACCTAGGCACCCCAGGAAATTTTTTTCTTTTTTTATCTGTTTGATATGATGGATGTTAGCTGAATATAATATGATAATCATTTCACAGTATATGTAAAATCAAACCTTCATGCTGTATACCTTAAACTTATACAGTGATGTATATCAATTATTTCTCAATAAAGCTGGGGAAAAACCCACATTAAAAAAATAAACAAAAATAGAATTAGTATATGATCCAGTAATTTCACTACTTTTATTGCAGCATTATTTACAATAGCCAAATTATGGAAGCAACCCAAGTGTCCATCAATAGATGACTGGATAAAGAAGATGTGGTATGTATATTACACACACACACACACAATGGAATATGACTTAGTCATAAAAAAGAATGAGCCCAGAGCCCTGAAGTCCCAGCCGGTTCCTACCACAGCCCCACAGTTGCCCACCTCCTCTTTCCTTTCAACATGACAGATGCCACTGTGTCCTTTACCGAGGACTTCCCGGTGGGTGGAGTGGCTGCGGCCATTTCCCAAGACTGAAGTAGTGCCTATCGAGTGGGTCAAGCTGCTGCTGCAGGTGCAGCATGCCAGCAAGCAAATCCTCAGATAAGTAATACAAGGGCATTGTAGACTGCATGGTTCATACCTCCAAGAAGCAGGGAGTCCTGTCCTTCTGGCATAATAACCTGGCCCATGTCATCAGATACTTCCCCACCCAGGCTCTTAACTTTGCCTTCAAAGATAAATACAAGCAGATCTTCCTGGGTGGTGTGGACAAGAGAACTTAGTTTTGGTGCTGCTTTGCAGGGAATCTGACATCAGGTGATGCCGCTGGGGCCACATCCTTGTGTTTTGTGTATCCTCTTGATTTTGCCCATACCCACCCATCCAGCAGCTGATGTGGGCATAGCTGGAACTGAAAGGGAATTCAGAGGCCTCAGTGACCACCTGGTTAAGATCTACAAATCCGATGAGATTAAGGACCCGTACCAAGGCTTTAATGTGTCTGTGCAGGGTATTATCATTTACCAAGCTGTCTACCTTAGTATCTATACACTTCAAAGGGAATGCTTCCAGATTCCAAAAAGATGCACATCTTTGTCAGCTGAATGATCACACAATTTGTCACAGCGGTTGCTGGATTGACTTCCTATCCATTTGACATTGTTCATCGCTGTGTGGTGATGCAATCAGGATGTAAAGGAATTGACATCATGTACACAAACACGCTTAACTGCTGGAGGAAGATTGCTTGCAAGGAAAGAGCCACAGCTTTTTTCAAGGGTGCATGGCCCAGTGTTCTCAGAGGCATGGGTGGTGCTTTTGTGCTTGTCTTATGTAAACTTCTTGATTTCATCATACAAGTTGTTTCCTAGTTTTTTTCCCCCTGTGAAAATGCATGTTGTATTATATAACATATCTTGAGCATTCTTGACAGATTGTTGGCTGTCCATTTATTAATGGCAACAATTTACTGGCTGAAAATGGGATGCAATAATATTCATCTGACCAGTTTTCTCTTAAAGCCATTTCCATGATGATGGGACTCAATTATATTTTTCATTTCAGTCACTCCTGATAAATCTGAAGAAATAAAAAATATCTGAAATAAAAAAATGAAATGAATGAAACCTTGCCATTTGCAACAACATGGATGGATCTAGACAAATAATGCTATGTGAAATTACTCAGAAAAAGACAAGTTCTGGATGATTTCACTTATATGTGCAATTTAAGAAACAAAACAAATAAAGAAAAAAGAAATACCCAGACTCTTACAGAGAACAAAATAACAAACTGATGGTTACCAGAGGGGAGGTGCGTAAGGGCATGGGTAAAATAGGCGAAGAGGATTAGGAGTACACTTATCATCATGAGCACTGAGTAATGCATAGAAGTGTCGAATCACCACTGAATTGTACACCTGACACTAATATTGTATGTTAATTATACTGCAATATTAAAAACACATTAAAAAAGAAAATGACAATTCTCCAGCAACCAAACACAAAGGCATGGAATATTGTGATAGAACTCATACAGAATTAAAATAGGTTGTTATAAAGAAATTGAACAAGCTACAGGAAATCTCAGAAGGACAATTCAGTGAATTCAGTAACAAAATTAATGAACAGAAGTTCTTTATCAAATAGATTGAAATTGTAAAAAAGAACCAAATAAATTCTAGACTGATTAAATCAGTGAATGAGATGAATAATGCAATAGAGAGCATTGGCAACAAGGCAGACCAGATGGAAGAAAGAATAAATGGCTTGGAGAATAGGAATAGAGAAATAATTTAGTTAGAGGAGAGAATTAAGATTTTTAAAAAGTGAAGTAACCTTCTGAAAGCTATCAGATTTGATCAAAAGGCAAATATAAGAATAATTGGGGATGTTGGGAAGATGGCAGAGTAAGAAGATCCTTAGCTCACTGCATCCCACAGATACACAGAGATATCAGCCACATCAGTGCAAATAACCCAGAAAATGACCCAAAGACTGACAGAGCAGACTCTCCACAGTTAGTAATAGAGAGGAGGCCACATCAAAAATGGTAGGAGGGGCAGAGATGCAGTTGGGAACCAACCCCCCAGTGAGACTAATCACAAACAGGAGGGACACCACAAGCACAGAGAAGTGAAAAAAACAGATCCCACACCAGACACCCCAGACATGGGAGACCTCACTAGGAAGATGAATCCCCATGACATTTGGCTTTGAAAACCAGTGGGGCTTAACTCCCTGACTTTGTACAATCAGTAGAGCTTAATTCCAGGAACTTTTAAAATGAGCATGCTCAGCTCTGGGAAAACCAGAGGCAAGAGGAAACTGAGTCCCCACCCTTAAAGACAGAGCATAACAACCCTGCTGAGCCAGAGCATAGAAGCAGTTTGAAAAGTAACTGGGGTGACATGAGGATTTATTTACCAATCTCAGAATGTGCCCTCGAGGGTCAGGGATCTTTAGGAGACTTCTCCAATAATAATAATAATAATAATAATAATAATAATAATAATAATAATAATAATAA